>NC_053389.1:375384128-375755744 GCF_905171765.1 Bufo bufo
GTTCTGCTGCCTGCAATATCCTCCAGCATGACCGGTTTGGCATTGGGTCAGTAATGGTGTGGGGTGGCATTTCTTTGGAGGGCCGCACAGCCCTCTATGTGCTCGCCAGAGGTAGCCTGACTGCCATTAGGTCAGACTGTCCAGGAGTTGGCAGATGCTTTAGTCCAGGTCTGGGAGGAGATCCCTCAGGAGACCGTCCGCCACCTCATCAGGAGCATGCACAGGCGTTGTAGGGAGGTCATACAGGCACGTGGAGGCCACACACACTACTGAGCCTCATTTTGACTTGTTTTAAGGACATTACATCAAAGTTGGATCAGCCTGTAGTGTGTTTTTCAACTTAAATTTTGAGGGTGACACCAAATCCAGACCTCCATGGGTTGAAAAATTTGATTTCCATTTTTTTTTTTTTGTGTGATTTTGTTGTCAGCACATTCAACTATGTAAAGAACAAAGTATTTCAGAAGAATATTTAATTAACTCAGATCTAGGATGTGTTATTTTTGTGTTTCCTTAATTTTTTTGAGCAGTATATACATACATACATATACATACATATTTATTTATGCACAAAATATAACACACCTGTTTAATATATTTATATGTATATATACATTGCGGTCCGCAATGCATGGGCACTGACCGTATGTGTATATATGTGTGTATGTATCTATATGTATGTGTGTGTATGTATTTATGTCTAAGGGTTCATTCACACATCTGCAAAATGCGGAATGGAATTGCGGATGTGTGAATGGAGCCTAAGTATGTGTACATAAAAATATAAATATATATAATATATATATATATATATATATATATATATATATATATACACACACACACACACGTATATATACATATTTATATACATATATTTACACACATGTGTATGTGTGTTTGTGTATACATTGCAATGCATGGGCGCCGACAGTGTGTACACTGTCTGCAGACATGAACCCATTCATTTAAATGGGGTATGCAATCTGCATCTGACAGTACTTTTTCGCAGTGCGGAGGCATGGACAGAAAACCCATGGATGCACTCCATAGGTTTCCGATCTGTGCTTCCATTCCAGACCACACCGTATCTTTCGGATTTCAGACCCATCACTTGATATGGTTGGTGCCTGTATATTGCAGACCCCCTGTTCGCTGGCCACAATATGGCTATGGTCATGTGCATGAGGCCTAAAGCCATACCTCCTTCCAGTATCCGGCAGCACAGTCCCGGATTTCAGTGGCGGTCCTGGTACGGGGGAGGTATGTCGAAAAAATGGATCAGTTTTGCCCTAATGCATTCTGAATGGAAAAGGATCCACTCAGAATGCATCAGTTTGCCTCCGATCAGTCACCATTCCGCTTTGGAGGCGGACACCAAAACGCTGTCCGCCTGATAAAACTGAGCCAAATGGATCCGTCCTGGCACACAATGTCAATGGGGACGGATCCGTTTTCTCTGGCACAATAGAAAACGGATCCGTCCCCCATTCACTTTCAATGGTGTTCAAGATGGATCCGTTATGGTTATAGAAGACCTAATACAAATGGATCCGTTTATGACGGATGCATGCGGTTATATTATGATATCAGAACAGTTTTTGCAGATCCATTACGGATCCGCAAAAAACATAAGTGTGAAAGTAGCCTTGGGCACGTAGTGTCCCTCTTCCATCTATTCTAAATTTGGGAGGTATGCTAAAGCACTGATGAAATGACACCTAATGTGCTGTTGTCACTATGGCATCACAAGTAGGCAGAGATGTCATGTGACTGCTCACCTGGAGATGCTTTGCTGTGATGCATGCTGGGATTTTTACTTTCACTTTGCAGCTGCTCCACCCACACAGCCTTTCATTAACCACTTCAGCCCCCCTAGCTTAAACACCCTTAATGACCAGGCCACTTTTTACACTTCTGCACTACACTATTTTCACTGTTTATTGCTTGGTCATGAAACTTACCACCCAAATGAATTTTACCTCCTTTTCTTCTCACTAATAGAGCTTTCATTTGGTGGTATTTCATTGCTGCTGACATTTTAACTTTTCTTGTTATTAATCAAAATTGAACGAAATTTTTGCAAAAAAATGACATTTTTCACTTTCAGTTGTAAATTTTTTTTAAAAAACGACATCCATATATAAATTTTTCTCTAAATTTATTGTTCTACATGTCTTTGATAAAAAAAAATGTTTGGGTAAAAAAATAATGGTTTGGGTAAAAGTTATAGCGTTTACAAACTATGGTACAAAAATGTGAATGTCACGGAAGGTGTACAGCAAACTAGAAGACACAAAAGGAAGATCCGGCTGACTGGATCCAAAACTAAGGAACCAAAGGGATAGCCCTGCAACAGACCTGACTCTCTCCCTAACTGCTCAGCCTATGCAAAATTCTCAATGGTAGAAGATCGCATATCCTCGTACCTCGACTGAATAACCCCTGAACACCCTATAATAGTGAGGGGACACGACCACCGGCTCCCTACACTTGATACGGAGGGAGTCAGGGTCTCCTGGGATCCAGCAAACAGGAAAATACAAATGAATAAACAAAACTTATCTGTAGAAGACTCAGTAGTAGCATCCAGCATGCATATACTCCAGGAAGTTGTATAAACCGCAAAGTGATGCAGTATGGGAAGGGATTTAAAGGGATGCAATCAGTGCAACTACATGACAGCTGAGAGAGGCTAACGAGATGAGAAAATGAAAGCAAAACAAAAGGAACCTCAAGGAGGAGGTTCTGAAGGACGTCTGTAAGAGCTTCTCAGATGTCTGGTGGTGACAGTGAATTTCCGCTTTTTGAAGCAGCTCTGACTTTTTGAGCACCTGTCATGTTTCCTGAGGTTCTACAATGCCCAGACAGTAGAAATCCCCCACAAATGACCCCATTTTGGAAAGTAGACATCCTAAGGTATTCGCTGATGGGCATAGTGAGTTCATAGAACTTTTTATTTTTTGTCACAAGTTAGCGGAAAATTATGATTTTTTAAATTTATTTTTTCTTACAATAATTTTCCGCTAACTTGTGACAAAAAATTAAAAATTCTAGGAACTCGCCATGCCCCTCACGGAATACCTTGGGGTGTCTTCTTTCCAAAATGGGGTCACTTGTGGGGTAGTTATACTGCCCTGGCCTTTTAGGGGCCCGAATGCGTGAGAAGTAGTTTGAAATCAAAATCTGTAAAAAATGCCCTGTGAAATCCGAAAGGTGCTCTTTGGAATGTGGGCCCTTTTTGCCCACCTAGGCTGCAAAAAAGTGTCACACATCTGGTATCGCCGTACTCAGAAGAAGTAGGGCAATGTGTTTTGGGGTGTCTTTTTACATATAACCATGCTGGGTGAGAGAAATATCTCGGCAAAAGACAATTTTTCCCATTTTTTTATACAAAGTTGGCATTTGACCAAGATATTTATCTCACCCAGTATGGGTATATGTAAAGACACCCCAAAACACATTGCCCAACTTCTCCTGAGTACGGAGATACCACATGTGTGACACTTTTTTGCAGCCTAGATGCGCAAAGGGGCCCAAATTCCTTTTAGGAGGGCATTTTTAGACATTTGGATCCCAGACTTCTTTTCACGCTTTAGGGCCCCTAAAATGCCAGGGAAGTATAAATACCCCACATGTGACCCCAATTTGGAAAGAAGACACCCCAAGGTATTCAATGAGGGGCATGGCGAGTTCATAGAAAATTATTTTATTTTTTTGGCACAAGTTAGCGGAAATTGATTTTTTTTTGTTTATTCTCACAAAGTCTCCCTTTCCGCTAACTTGGGACAAAAATTTCAATCTTTAATGGACTCAAAATGCCCCTCACGGAATACCTTGGGGTGTCTTCTTTCCGAAATGGGGTCACATGTGGGGTATTTATACTGCCCTGGCATTTTAGGGGCCCTAAAGCGTGAGAAGAAGTCTAGTATATAAATGTCTAAAAAATTTTACGCATATGGATTCCGTGAGGGGTATGGTGAGTTCATGTGAGATTTTATTTTTTGACACAAGTTAGTGGAATATGAGACTTTGTAATAAAAAACAAACAAAAAAAAAACAATTTCCGCTAACTTGTGCCAAAAAAATGTCTGAATGGAGCCTTACAGGGGGTGATCAATGACAGGGGAGTGATCAGGGAGTCTATATGGGGTGATCACCCCCCTGTCATTGATCACCCCCCTGTAAGGCTCCATTCAGACGTCCATATGTGTATTGCGGATCCGATCCATGTATCCGTGGATCTGTAAAAAACATACGGACGTCTGAATGGAGCCTTACAGGGGGGTGATCAATGACAGGGGGGTGATCAGGGAGTCTATATGGGGTGATCAGGGGTTAATAAGGGGTTAATAAGTGACGGGGGGGTGGGTAGTGTAGTGTGGTGCTTGGTGCTACTTATTACAGAGCTGCCTGTGTCCTCTGGTGGTCGATGCAAGCAAAAGGGACCACCAGAGGACCAGGTAGCAGGTATATTAGAAGCTGTTATCAAAACAGAGTCTAATATACCTGTTAGGGGTTAAAAAAAACGCATCTAAAGCCTGCAGATCCACTCGCTTACCTTCCGATCCTGTGAACGCGCGCGCCTGTGTGCGCGCGTTCACAGGAAATCTCGCGTCTCGCGAGATGATGTACGGATGCGTCCAGGAGGAATGAATGGACCGCCTCCAGGACGCATCCGTGCGTTAGGCGGTCCGGAGTCGGTTAATGGGAGCATGCTATGCCGAATGCAGTAGAAAAATGATATATACACAGTATATCTGTCATGATACAAATTCCTCTTGGCTTTAGTTATTGTCTGGGGCACTTTATTGTTTTTTATACTTATGGTGGCCAACCCCTTTAATTTAACCTTTTTTTATTAGCACAAAGTAAAATTGCCAGTGGCCCACAGTGTGAAGTGTGGGGAAATATCCTTTTAAAATATAGCTTTTATAAGATATGCGATAAAATATACACCAAAGGATGCATCAACAATACAAAACATATATAAGGGGTTTCTGTAATAGATGCCCCACTGCTGGTGAAGCTGAGGTAAGCAATGAAACTGCTGCGCCTGAGTGTACGCACGCAGTCTTACCTAAAGCAAAGGTAAGTATTAAACCGGCCGCGCCCAGTGGACGCAATCAGTCTCACCTGACCAACAACAATACAAGACATAAAATACAGGGGGTTCCTAAATAGATACCCCACAATGGTTGATACAATGGTAAGTGTAGAACACTGCTGCGCCTGTGTGGACGCGAGCAGTCTTACCTGACCAACCAGGTGACCAGGATCAGGATGACGGGGAATGATGCTTTGATGGAACTGGGTGTAGAACAGAGATGCAGTCACGGGAGTGTGAATACTGTGCCCTAATTAGCCCTATACACTTGGTAGGAAGGGGGCTGCTCCCATACTGCCTGTCTACACAGAGCACTCGTCCTGAAAAGGACGACCCCGTCAGGATACCTGTCCCTAGTTATGGACCTGGTCACTAGTCTAACAACAAAAATTAAAACTACAGACCTCCCGACGTGGCACGTTTCTGTCGTGTCGACTCCTCAGGGGGATTCAGTACATGTAGAAAAAAGAAACAGTGTGTACCACCTTAAACTGCATATAGCAGGTAAGCATATCCTGCAGTAACGTGGTTACACTACAAAGGTAAGCTCAAGCACTCAATATAGGAGCCTGAGGGCAGACATCCAAGGTGCAGGATTGTCATGCTGCAGGGGGATAGATGCTCCTCCGCTTGTTGGTGTGTGAGGATATAGTGATCCTCGCCAAAGGTAATATCCCTATGGTTTAGGGGGTTCCTCAACCAATACCAGCCACACTGACACATACCTTATTGGAGTTTAAATAGAGCCCAAACGCGCCTCTTCTTGGGAGACCGCCCTGTCAGCATCTGCGTCGGCGTCTGACGTCACGCGCATGCGCCGCGACGCACCAGACGCCGACGCCCATACCACATGATTATGGCGGCCAATCCGATCCAGGGGCGGAGGGTGTGAGCGGTTACCTAGGAGACTGTGTCAACAGGAAGTAACCACACAGCACGACTCATAATAGAGGCGTCTGTGATAACGCTATGACACAGAATCATAGCAAGATTAGACTGACATTTTTTGCAGGAAATACAAGAACACGGACAGGTTACAGAGAATTACAAACATGAGGCAAAGCGGATTTGAATTATATTTGACATAGATGTTACAGATGTATTCATCCCATCACTTAGAACGGGATGTCACCGTTGACCTGGGATATATCCTTTTTAAAGGGGCCATCACCGCAATCTATATGAAGCACCCATAATCAAGCCTTTCATTAAGGCCACGAGGTGCAGTTGTTTTGAGATGGAATATCCATCTGGATTCTTGTTGAAGCAACCGCCTGTCCCAGTCGCCCCTCTCAGAGGGGGTTTAACAAGATCGATACCCAGGAACTTCAAGGAGGCTTTACCATTATGCACAGTATGTACATGTTTTGAAATTGGGGTATCTCGTTTGTGTGAGATATCCCCTATATGCTCCCCTATCCGTCTCCTGAGTTCCCGTATCGTCTTGCCTACATATTCAATCCCACATTCACATTGGATCCGGTAAATGACCCCTCTGGATTTACAGTTAATGAAATGTGGGATTGAATATGTTTTGCCTGTAACATTGCTCACAAAAGATTTGGTGACTTGTATGTGCTTGCACGCTATGCAATCACCACATCTGTAACAACCCTGGATCCTACATCGCAGCCATGTGGTCTTAGTGCGATCAGGTGCATAGTGACTGTGCACGAGTTTATCACGGATATTTGGTCCCCTACGATAGGTGATTTGTGGTTGATCACCCAAGACATCTTTCAAGTCAGGGTCCATTTTGAGGACTTCCCAGTGACGTTTAATAATCTGTCTGACTTGTTGGGACCCCCTATCAAAATTGGTGATTATTCTCATGATCTTGGTTTGCGAGGTGGACGGTGGGTTAGGGGAGAGCAACGAGCTTCTAGGACGAGACAGGGCTGACTGAAACGCTGCTCTCAACACATGGTCGGGGTAGCCCCTGGACAAAAATCTCAACCTTAAATCAGCTGCCTGGTGGATAAAATCATGTTTGTCTGAGCAGTTGCGTCGTAGTCGCAAGTATTGGCCCCTAGGAATTCCTCTCCTGAGTGGGAGAGGATGGTTACTCTCCCATCTCAGGAGGGAATTCGTGGAGCTCTCCTTCCTAAAAATTGACGTGTCAAGTTCCCCCCTTGCATTCTTGGAGATTTTAATATCCAGGAATGGCAGTGATGTAGGGTGCGACTCACACGTAAAACGCATGCCTATGTTATTCTGGTTGATATGTTGGACAAAGGTTTCAAAGGTCCCTTGTTCACCATTACAAAGTAAAATTAAAACATAAGTTAAATGATGCCCCCTTTCCATGACATGTCATTTTGATATAGGGGATTATGAGTTATGGTCACCAGGGGCAGGGCTAGATGCTGCGGTGTATTGCCATTTTTTCAACTTTTGTTTTAATTTTATTATTTTTACTTTGTTTCCACCCCCCAATCCTTTCCCTCACCAGTAAGTAGTGAATCCCACTCAGAGATAAGGTATAATGGAAAGTTATACACCTATTCTGTGTTTTTGACCCACAACTGGTTTTGGCTCACAATAACTGATTGAAATAACTGACCAAATAACTGAAGTGTGGACTTGTCCAAAGAAGTACGTGAAGAATTGCTGTCTGATCAAGACCTCTAACCGTCATAGCCCAGTGTCAAGGAGATTGAATTCTTAGGCCAGAGACACATGAGTGAGTGCAATGCGAGAAACGCGAGAAACTCGCAGTATGTGTCAGAGTTTCCTTCCTGACCTTGCTCCTCTGACAGGATTCCACAGCATTACACTGATTTATAATGCTGTGTAACCTGGAGGGTCCTGAAATCTATTGTATTACACTGACATAATGATGTAAGTGTAATACCTGAGATTTCAAAACTCTATGGGTTACACAGCATTATAAATCAGTATAATGCTGTGGAATCCTGTCCGAGGAGTGGGGTCAGGATGGGACCTCTGATACACGCTGCAAGTTTCCTGCATCAACACACTGCATTGACATCCACAGCTGCACCAAGGGACCATCCCTTGCATCAACACCAAGGGCACCTCAACCATCATTAGGCAGGAGAGCCCTAAAACTAGAGAGTGCCCCAAAAGGGAGTAAAAGGTGCCCCATTACTGCAAAGCCCAGGGGAGAGTCAGAGTGAGTACAAACTACAACCACCATTCTTGCTACTATCACTCCTCTCTTGGGCCAGTGTAATGCTAAATTATTAAGCATGTGGGCTGTCTTATCAGTGATTATCTCTAGTAAGCAAGCATACATGGAAGGCTGTCAATGACTGATAATGTGGTGTGCTGGGCTGCAGGGGAGGAGCAGTGTGGCAGAAGCTGGAGAGGAATAGGAATAAGAGTGGTGGCCGTGGCAGGGAGTGTGGTTGCAGACCTTACAGTGGCTAATCCCTCTCCCTCTAGTGCTGGGCTTTTGGGAGCAAGATAGAAGCAATGACCAGGCCTGTTTAGTTGTAATAATTAAATAAAGTCTCTTTCCTGGGTAGATAATGGAGGTTGTAGTACATACACAAGCAAACGGTACACACAGTTTTGGAGGTATATAACAAAGCAAGATTTTCCCAAAGGTTGTATATAGGAGGTGATGGAAGTAGTCCTTCCTGAGTGTCTCTAGATGTACTCTTTCCAAATAACCAGAGGTATGCCATTCTTTTTTAAATGTTCATACTTTTTGCAATGCCCAGTTTGAGGGTGCAAAACTTTTGTATGGTCAATCTATGTCAGAAGTGTGGAGGGCACTGGAGGCTATTAACCCTTCAACCCTGAGATTGTTCCATGGGAAAACAATATTCCCAAGGAAACAGAACAATCTTGCTAGCGCCACCTTGTGGAAGTGGCTCTTTATTAATCAAAATCTGGTTCCAGTGGGTCTCCATAAAGGGCTGGTCTCTTAAAGGACAGCTAGTACCCTGCCTAAACTGCATCCGAGGCATTGCACCCAGCCTGCCAGAATCCTACTTCATACTGATGAGAAGCAAGCATCCCGTAACAGCTGTCTATTGATAGATATTTGGCTTGACAATTTTCCCTTGTCATATCACAAGGCTTGTTAAGTTGGATTTTGACTCATGGAAAGCCACTTCCACAAGGTGGCACTAGCAAGATGGTTCTCTTTCCTTGGGAGATACTCCTTTGTATATTGTTTTCCCATGAAGCATTGCAAATAAGTCTCCATACAATGGAAATCTTCCAAAGAGTCTCCAATCAGGGCTGGTTTCTTTAAGGACAGCAGTACGCTGCCTAAGCCCCATAAAACTATATGTTTATCTGCTCTATTTACCTCCTGCTCTATAACATGCTGCCTACATACTGTACGTCAGTGCATTTTCACGGTGACAGGTTTTTATTTCTCAAGTTATTTTGATAAATGTACAAAATGTTAAATGATAAACAGTGTGCTACATACATGAACAACAACCTTCATAAAGCTAAAATCACCTAGGCTCCCAAACAAAACTCCTTTGGGAGTAAAAACATTTGATGGCTTAGGTCCATAGACTTAAGTGGACTGCTTTATTTCCAATGTGGTCAAAAACCCTAAAGCAAAAGTGCAGCTTGCTCCTGACCACGAGGCTCCTCTGAGTACAGACATGAATTTGAAGGTATTCTTCTGCAGATCTTTGAGAGATGCTATTTACTCCAGAGCCTACAGAGTACAAAAAGCTGGCACTTGTAGTAGCCATAAGGATTCCAACAACATAAAGTCCACGTTGATATCCATAGTCTTGGCCTCCTTGCTGTAAATACAAAATGACATTGCCCAGCATGACCGTTGGCTAGATGGCTTGGAGATGCATCTCCACACTTTGGAAGACACAAAAATATCCAGTGTCAGCTGCCTGATATGGTAAAATAAAACACATGGCTACTGTACCGGTGGAGGAGCTGGAGAACAGATCCCACCATAATAATCAGAAGATTCTGATAATGATTTATCCCACCAAAGGGAACCAATAGTTCAACATCCTCTGCCCTAAAGAGCAACATGCTCAAAAACTCAGACACTGAGACTGATACTGTGTTTGTATGACAAGAAGATGGAAGGCCTTCTCTTCCATCTGCCCAGCTATAAAATGATAAGCATAAAATGAGTCTCTGACACTTGCAAGCTTGAAATTATCTCTGCAGCTTGTGAATAATGAGAAATTTAAGGAGACCTTGCATTAGTGGCTTCTTGATTTCCATTCAGACAAAAGGGAAAGTGTAGACAATCCTCTCTTTTGGGATACAGCAAATGCAGTACTCAGAAAGTGCTTAACCATCTAACTGTTTTGCCCGAGTCCAGCAGGGGCAGTGGGAAACGTAGCTAACTGGAGGGGGGAGGGCTGCTTTAGATGCTGCTTTCTCCTGAATGGTAGCAGCTAGAAACATGCAACTAGTCTTGTTTGAAAGCTGACATTCTAGCAGCTGACAGCTAAAGTCCAAGGAACAGAGGAGAAATCACTGTTAGAAATTGAGTCGGGAATAATTGCCGGTAAAACCAGCTTTTACTTTCAGCTGCATTCACAGCATCCTGATTTCTATCAGTGATATCTTCCCATGTACTGAACATATTGTCTAAAATGTTGGAATGTCAGCTTTCCAAGACCAGTTGCATGTTTCTAGCTGCTACCATTCAGGAGATAGCAGCATCTAAAGCAGCCCTCCCCCCTCCAGTTAGCTACTTTTCCCACTGCTAGAGCTGGACTGGGGCAAAACAGTTAGGTGGTTAAAGGGTTCTCTGTTAAAAATGGCAAACTAAAATGTGACTACAATGGGCTGTCTCCACCTGCTCAGTTGCTAAGGGGGTTAAGGGGTGGGACCTTACTTGCTAAAACTCTATATTGGTAAGTGCTCCTGTGAGGCTGCTCAGCCTGACTGCATACCTCACACTAGACTGCTCCATTACTATCTTTTATAGAGCATGAATCCTACAGGATGTGATCCTCTGTGAGATATGCTGCCAGGAATGGGAAGGAAGGATGTGATCCTGCTCCCTGTTCCTGTCAGACTGCTAAGCCATGATGGCATATTGCAGATAAGATCTCATCCTAAGATTACTATCTATTACAGAGCAGAGTTCTTAATATGTGTTAACGGTGATCCATGTGTTTGTCATGGGGTAATGTATGTGTAACCTCTAATTAAAGGGAGTCAGTTTAGTATGGTCAAAACTGCTGACAGCGCTAGGCAGGAGCCAGGAAGAGCAGGACGAATATACCTTTTGTGAAGCTTTTATTATCAGGAGTATTGTGATTATGAACTTTATGCGCTAATAGATTCTGCTCCTTAAAGAGGACCTTTCACCAGAATAAAACATCTAAACTAACTATACAGACATGTAGAGCGGTGCCCAGGGATCCCCCTGCACTTACTGTTATACCTGGGCGCCGCTCCGTTCTCCCGTTATAGCCTCCGGTATCTTCATAGTTAGGCTCCACCCAGGGGAACCTGACGGTGTCTCTTTCTCCTATGCTGTAGCGCTGGCCAATCGCAGCGCTCAGCTCATAGCCTGAGAGGTTTTTTTTTCTCTCAGGCTATGAGCTGAGCGCTGCGATTGGCCACGGGAGAACGGAGCGGCGCCCAGGTATAACAGTAAGTGCAGGGGGATCCCTGGGCGCTGCTCTACATGTCTGTATAGTTGGTTTAGATGTTTTATTCTGGTGAAAGGTCCTCTTTAAAGGGGTATTCCCATCACGCTGTTTTATACTTACCTGCTCCAGGCGCGCTGTCCACTTCCTGGTTTCGGCAGGGGGCGGGCTCCATCTTGATTGAAGTCTTCTCCCGGCCAGGCCGCGCGCTGGACTGAACGCGCACGCCGCTGCGCATGCGCCCTGGTGACTTCTTCCTGGCTAGTATACTATACTGGCCAGGAAGAAATCACCATAGCGCATGCGCGGCCTCGGCGTGCGCTTTCGGGACTGCGCGCGGCCGCCCGGGAGAAATGAAGAAGTCGTCTGCGCAAGCGCGGCCACAGCGATTCCGGAGAAGAGCGGTGGCCGTAACCAGGGGAGACGGAACACAACAGTCAGGTAAGTATATGTTCATTTTCTTCTAAGGGGTGGGAATTGTTAATTAAATATATTTAGAAAAATGATCACTGTTAAATCATTAACAGATTTAACAATGATCATTAAGATGGGAATACCCCTTGGAGTCGCAGCTTCTCTGTGAAGTGCACCCTGCTCTCTGTATTGAGCTGTTTTACAGACACCCCTCTCTGCTCTGAATGATAGCTGCTGTGGTCCCATGGTCGGATATTACAGTTGTCACTCGGAGCAAAGGTAAAGGGCTGTGAAGCAGCTCAATGCAGATAATACTTCACACTGATGCCCCACCCCGTGGGTACTTCCAAGAGCAGATTTTTTGCACAATAAAAGTTCATATTCCCACTAGTCCTGATACTAAAAGCTTCATAAAGGTTTGTATTGCTGTACTTAGTGCTGTCAGCAGTTTAGTATGGCCGAGACTGCTGACAGACTCACTTTATAAGAAATTTCACCTGTAGAGCCCCCAATTATCATTAAATTTAAGGTCTCCATGAACCCCATTTAGCAAGTGCCAGGTTGAACCACATGCAGGATAAGATAATGTGGACTAATAGTTATGCATGTCTGGCTTTCTTCACTGTAGCCTTTAGGAGTTAAAGAAACATTCTTCACAGAAACCTAAGGCGGTCAAAGGTTTTACCGTAATTAGCTTTTTGAGGTGAAAAGACAACTTTTTATTAAAGAACAGAACAACCACATTTACGGATATAACCTTGAACCATTCATAAGCCTGATGAATGAAGTAGAGGTCTGTACATTTTGCAAAATTTGTGCACAAAGTGTCAAATATATGCCCCTTTTGCCAGCACAACTTGATTTTCACCACTGTGCTTGGGCACTGCATTTATTTTCCATTTTTAAAGGGGTTGTTTGGATTCAGAGCTGAACCCGGACATATCCCCTTCTTCATCCAGGCAGCTCCTCTAACTAGTGCATCAGAGCATTTCATGCTCTGATGCTCTCCCTTGCCCTGCATTGCAGAGGGCAAGGGCTGTTTTGTTGATATTTTTACACTGCTAGGTAGAGGCTTCCACCTAGCAGTGTTTCCATTGACATCACCAGCACTAATGGGCAGACTTTAGCGCTGCCCTAGGCTTTTTTACAGGCTAGGGCAACACTAAAGCCAGCCCATAAGTGCCGGTGACACCGGGCTCACTGCTAGGACGAAAGTCGGATCTGCTAAAAAAAGCCCTTGCCCTGCGCAATTCAGCACAGGGTAAGGAATGAAATGCTCCGATGCTCCACCCAGAGCGGCTGCCTGGGTGAAGAAGCAGATCAACCCTATTAAACCAGACATATTGCCTGATAGGGCTCATTATGCCGATTAAAACAATACCTTTCTTTTGTCTGTATGATAAACATCTACAAAGAAATCTTCATTTTTATTCATATTCAAATGAGTAATTGGAGCACCAAGAGGCGGGGCTGAATCATCTGAGCACTGCTATGTAACACCCCTGTGCTCTGCACACTTCCCCTTCTCCTTGATTGACAGGGATAGACATCAGACAGAGGGCAGAGCACATCAGCTGTTTAACATACAGACAATAGAAAGGTATAGTTTTAATCAGCATGATGAGCCCTACCAGCTGGTATGCCTGGTTAGTGTTGATACTGGTGCCAGAGCCTCTTTAAAGGGGTTCTACAGTTTGTTTTAACTGATGATCTATCCTCTAAATAGATCATCAGCATCTGATCGGCTGGGGTCCGACACCCGGGACCCCCGCCGATCAGCTGTTTCAGAAGGCAGCGGCGCTCCAGCAGCGCCACGGCCTTCTCACTGTTTACCGCTGGCCCAGTGACGTCACAACTAGTATCAACTGGCCTGGGCGGGGCTAAGCTCCATTCAAGTGAGCAGAGCTTAGCCCCGCCCAGGCCAGTTGATACTAGTTGTGATGTCACTGCGCCTGCGGTAAACAGCGAGAAGGCCGCGGCGCTACTGCCAGCGCCGCTGCCTTCTCAAACAGCTGATCGGCGGGGGTCTTATCTTACTAAGAATGACCTCTTAGTAGTTTAGAGATAAGGGTTATTAGATGACTGGCACAAAGTAAAAGTAGGGTGCACACAGCTAGAAAAACAGTTAACCCTTTGTGACAGAAAGGCTCAATATTTTTTTTATAAAGACCAACTGAAAAAATATTTTTAGCCCCAAATGAGTAAAATGCAATCATTAAAAAAAATTGCCCCAGAAGTTGTACATAGCCTTTAAATACTCAAACAGGCATGCCTATGATTCATCATAACACATATCACATCTGCTGCTATTATCTAAATACCATAAGATCTATACAAGCCGGCATTGGTGATGGATGCACAAACAGTAGGTGAGATGCAACTGCTCTGGGAAACTTTGGCTGCTTTTAAAACAATATATCCCAACGAGGGCTCATTCAGATGCGGATCCATTTTTTTTTTGCGGACAGTTCAGCATGTCCGCGAAAAAACGGATTGCATTCAGCATTTTTGTGGACCCATAGACTTCAATGGGGCCATGTCCTGATTTTCATTGACAAGTATAGGACATGTTTTATTTATTTTGCTGAGCCATGGAATGGAAGAAAAGGATCTGCAAAAGTGAATGGGTCTGCATCTAATCCGCAAAATTGCGGATCAGATGCGGAAAGCAACATACGGCCATCTGAATGAGCCCTAAGTCTGTCAAACCTCTGCAGAAAACAGCTGAAAAAAAAACACTCTTCTGTATATTGACACCAAAGAGTAAATCAACTCAAGCCTTTATAATAATGGAAGGAATCTTGCTGCCACAGTCTCCAAGGCCATCTTGTGTTTTAAGGCTAAACACATCATTCATTTACTACAGCTACACTAAATTGTGGTGCTAACATGGGAAGTAGTTACCAGTACTCTGAAGGGATATATTATCATCTATGATAAATTATGGCTACTGAAGAAGCAGAAATTAGCAGTAATGCATCTCAGTACTGACATTAATACTTTCCCATAGTTTTACTTTTGTGCTGGAACCTTGATGTCTGTTCCATGAATAACCATTTAAGGGCTCATTCAGACAGCCATATGTGTTTTGCGGTCCACAAATTGCCGAGCCGCAAAACACGGATACCAGCCCGTGTGCGTTCCGCAATTTGTGGACCCCACATGGCTGTCACTCTCATAGAAAATGCCTATTTGTCCGCATCCGGAACGAAACAACGGATGCGGACAAAAATGCGGAACTAAACATACGGCCGTCTTAATGAGCCCTTAGTGTTAGGCCTCATGCACACGGCCGTTGATTGGGTCAGCATCCGAGCCGCCAAACCCATTCACTTCAATGGGGCCGCAAAAGATGCTGACAGCACTCAGTGTGCTGTCCGCATACGTTGCTCCGTTCCGTGGCCCCGCTAAAAAAATATAACATGTTCTATTCTTGTCCGCGCTTTGCGGACAAGAATAGGCATTTATATTGCAGGCTGTCCGTAGCCATCCGTGTTTTGCGGATCCGCGATTTGCAGAATGCAAAACACACCACAGTCGTGTGCGTGAGGCCTTACAACAGTAGAATGAGCAAATGACTCATTCTACTGTGTTTTAGCAAAATAAATGTCTGAGCTGCAGGTCTCTGTAAAACTCTAGCAGGAGAATGCGCCATGTGCTCTTCTTCCTCAGATCCATACCAAGAAGGAAGCCTTGTTGCGTGACACCTATTATAATCCACAAAGAATTTTGCAGCAGAGGTTTCTTTTTGCAACGCTTTCTTGGGAGACAGAGTGAACAGCTTGTTCTCCTGCTGGAACCTTACAAGAGCTCCTGGACCATGCAGAATGGAAGTCTGGGGTTAAAATTCTAATATTTAGAGAGGGCTCACCTACTACTCAAGAGTGGTATGGGTGCACCTGCAAGGAGGATTCACCCAATCCTCTAAAATAATTAAAGGATAAAATTCAAAGTAGTAGGGCACACCACCACTTGATATCACACGGAGAATTGATATAAAATATTTATTAAATCGATATAAATATAGTGAAACATATAATATTTAAATTTACTAAAAAACGTATGGTAACTAATCCCATGAGACAAGAGTACACAACCGGAGGAGAATAAGCGCTTCAAGAAAGGAATCGGTGAATCTGTGTTTCGTTACAAAGAAAAGCTGGATACCTGTCTTTCTTCATTGAGATCTATTCCCCTGGTGAAAACTAACCGTGCGTACAACGAACAAACAGCGCAGAAGGTATCTGTTCCCAGGCGATCTCCAAGACAGCACAGCTGCATGTAACCACAGAGGATCCTGAAAGTTTCTTCATTATTTCTGCAACTTCATTATACCGCAACCTACAAAAGACCTTTCTGCAGCAAGCCAAATACCGCATCATACCGCAACCTATTAAAGAGCTTCACCACACGTGGGACGCCACGAGTGATACAGCAAAAACCGGTATTACCCAAAAACAGTGAGTAAAAACTATTCCGGTATATTTCTACAATTAGGCAGCGACTTATGTGCGGTATTACTGCGATTAGGAGAAGTGGCAACTAAACCACAAACATATACAAGTGACTATTTCCAAATACTACATCAGATCATTGGACCGAGTCTCCCATGTACATTATCCCCTTCTGGGATACCATTTGGGGCAATTAACCCTTAGGAGAGACTGTTGCATACAGAATTTCGTTTATAACCCAGATTATAGAATGGAAGTCTGTCTGTCAAGTACTTACCTGGCCATTATCTGGCAGTGTCTCTCTCTGTCCATCAGCCACAGATCCAGTCCGTGCAGCAGTGCTGGGGGAATTTAGGAACAGGGATTGGAGTTAAACTGCCACTCCTGGAAGGTTGCCATGCCAACCAGCCAAGCCGATCAGCTTATTAGAGAGAAAAGATGCTTGCCATTCACAGGGCTAGGTGAAAGATTTAAATTAGGCCCTGACTCAGTCAGTCACTGCGATTTTGTATGTGCCCTGGCTCTTCTTTGTCCTACTTTGCATAGTGGTGTTCCCCTATTCCTGATTGATATCCTCTGTGTACCGACTTGGCTTGGATCTTGATTATCCCTTGTCTTGTTTGTACTGACTCTCAAAGTTTTGAAACTGGCTAGCTGATTACTCTTCTGATTTCCCATTAGATAATGTCTGCTGCCTGCGTACAATTTCTGTTGCCTTACTCTGCAAATGTAACCTGTGTACCAAGATTGGTAGCATGATGATTACACGTGTAACTTTGAATGTTGAAGGGCTTAATTTGAACACTAAACCAGGTCTATCCCTACTTGAAACGTATATCTCTCCAAGCTGTTGTGGCCTTCTTATAGGAGACTCACTTTGACCAAGTTGGTACCTTTCGCTTAGCAGAGCATTATTTCCCCACAGCCTACTCTGGCTTCCATGACAGATGAAGGGAAGAAGTTGCTATATTGCTCTCCCAGTCATGCTCGATTATAGGCACCCCCTCCCAAATTGACTCACAAGGTCGGTATATTATCTTAGAGGGCACCATGTATGGCCAATCCTCTAAACTACAAGAGAGTATTGCACAACCTTCAAGCCCTCCCATAAACTGCATAGATGCTAGCTAGGGAGTAATTTTACAATGACATTCTCAGAAATAACAGAGAATGTCTGTGGATAATCATTCTCATTCATGTAGTTAAACCCACTTAGCCTCTGAAAATTAGTTCAATTGTATGCCCTGTATGACCTGTGGCAAATGAATAATCCTACAGACAGATCTTTTACTATCTTTTCACATCCTCATAACATGCACACTACACTATTTATTTGTTAATATCCCTACTCTACCTTTACTTTGGGATTCTACTGTCACGGATGCAGTGTGGGAGGGAAACTCCACACCGAGCACAGGAGGAAAGGGGGCAGGAACTAGGCTAAAGGAGAAGGTCACCTCCTAGAACAACCCTAATCCAAATCCTGACTACCTATCAGTATGAACTGACCTCGATGGTAGGAAAGTTCATACACAGGAACCTAGAGACCTAACACACCCTGTAGGGCCCTAATATAATGACAGGACTTGAGACAACCTATTCCTCCACCAGAAGGACAGGAGTCTCCCTCAGGCCTAGATACAAAAGACATGGAAATGCAACAAACAAAATACAAATAGGGAGGACGACACTTAACTTCACGTGGAGCAAAGGCAGTGCCAGGAGCTCAACCGAGATCCAACAACCAGTTAGCCTAGAGTCCAGAAACTGAAGCTATAAACCCCACCCCCAGAAGAAATAAGCAGTAATAAATAGGGGAGGTTAAATGACCTTACCAACAATACCTGCAAGAGGTGTGGTCATTACCAAAACAACACAGACACAAAAGATCCACAAGAAACCAGTCAGATTAACCCCCATGTTGCCAGTCTCTCTGATCTCCTGGCACCTGTCACTGGAGTGTCTGTGACATTTACTTTAGATTCTATTTAATGGTCAGACCACACCCGTGTCACTATTTCCCCCTCTACCAATCCCTCTTTGCTTAGAACCTGTCATTGGTGACTCAATGAGTCTTTACTTAAAAGCTTAGCTTCTAGAGAGCCCCTTAAAGCTCTTATTTTAACATTCATGTGGGAAAATAAGCACTCAGTCTCCACTTTATGTACTTTGTGGGAGGCCCACAATGTGGTCCTGAGAGGGCATTGTATAGTGCTGGCCTCTCCCAAAGGAGGGACATTTTGGTTCAGTTGTAAGAGCTAAAAGAGTTAATATGTTCGCTGGAAGTTAATATGGTACATAAATCTTCACTCCCTTTGCTACATAGGCTGGAGGAAGAGCATGGTGAACTAAAAGATCTTGTTATCCGAAAGGTTGAAAGAATGCTCTTGTAATCCAAGAGCAATTTATATATAAAAGGCATTAAGGCCCATACTTTGTTGGCTAAACAGCTTCACCAGAGAACTTCCACTAGTCCCCTGAGGCAATTATTCTTGGGAATATTTTTGCTAAGTTATACAACCTCTTTCAATTAACACAGACTAATCCCAAATTACCGGGGGGGGGGGGGGGGGGGCCCTCCATAAAGGACTTCCCTACTTCCTGTAATTTGTCTACGCTACTGAGCGTGGCAGTCGCCTTCCTTAATAATCCATTTACTGCAGAGGTACTCCTCAAAGTGGTTAAGGACCTTCCCAATGGAAAATCTCCCAAACCAGGTGGATTTATAGACTTGTGCTATAAAACTTATAGGTATTCACACAACCGGGATGTATACCAGTCAAAAATGTGTCGTATTATAGGCACCCAATAGAGAATTATGAAAATCACATGAGTATTAAGGTTACCTTAAAACTTAACTTTAATAATTATACTTAATATAATAGGCCCATAAACCATAATCAAATTAAAAACATGCATGCATCAGTGTCCATGCCACACAAGATAGTGAAAATATAGACAGATGTAGGATATTAACAAATGGTATGAGGGCGAGTTAGAAGAATAGGGATATTCAAGAGGGAGACAGATGCTGGGTCTCTTCCCCTATATGTCCCTATGTTCTAACTCGCATTCAAACCCTCTCTGTATGTCCCTGGGTGTCTCTTGTAAATAGCAGCGATGACTGCCCAGCTTCGTCAGGGAAAAACACACAACAGGGGTACACACACAAATATACCAAGAGCACTCCACCCGACGCGTTTCAATGGTCAAGTCATAAGCCAAATCATCAGGGGACCAGCAAATCTATAAGTAATCACAATAGCCAAACAGTTCAGGTAGCTTAACAATTCACTGAAACAACCAAACAGAAAGTGGCAATATTAGACTGCTTTCAGCAGATACTTAGCCCTCCATGTATAGATGTCCATGGCCCAGCTATGATCCTCCCCTGCGTATGGCAGTGACCACTTTCTGTTTGGTTGTTTCAGTGAATTGTCAAGCTACCTGAACTGTTTGGCTATAGAGCCATAGATTTGGTTGAGGTGGTCAATAGTAAGTCAATCCCAATGCTTATGCTGAGCTTAGATGCAGAGAGGCCCTTTGACTGCCTAGATTGGAAATTTATGCTTGAAACAATTCGGGCAGCTATATGTGGTCTATACTCCACCTTCTCTGCAGGGGTCAAGCTTCCTTCATTGTATGTCTGACCCCTTTGAAAATTAGAATGGCACGCAGCAGGGGTATACCCTTTTTTCATCTCCTGTTTGCTTTGTGTATTGAACCACTAGTTGCCATCCGATAATGCCCAAACATACGGGGTCTTATGGTTAGAGAGAGAGAGAATTTAACATTTTCCTTGATGCTTTACTTACTCTCATTAACCACAATACTACCCTACCTAACCTACATGTTATTTTACAAGAATTTGTCACCTCTCTGGATAAAAAAAAAATGAACACCTCTAAAACTGAAGCACTCCCCTAAATATATCTTTCTCTGACTTAGTGTTTCAAAAATACCCTGATCAGTGGAAGGCAGTCTCTCTGGCATATTTAGGAGTTCACACCTCTGTCTCTTACACTTCCTTATACAGTCATCCCTCAAGATTAGAGTTGAGTGAACACCTGGATGTTCGGGTTCGAGAAGTTCGGCCGAACTTCCCGGAAATGTTCGGGTTCGGGATCCGAACTCGACTCGAACTTCGTCCCGAACCCCTTTGAAGTCAATGGGGACCTGAACTTTTCTGCACTAAAAAGGCTGTAAAACAGCCCAGGAAATGGCTAGAGGGCTGCAAAAGGCAGCAAAATGTAGGTAAATCCCCTGCAAACAAATGTGGATAGGGAAATTAATAAAAATAAAATAAATAAAAATTAACAAATATCAATTGGAGAGAGGTCTCATAGCAGAGAATCAGGCTTCATGTCACCCACCACTGGAACAGGCCATTGTCAAATATTTTTAGGCCCCGGCACCCAGACAGAGGAGAGAGGTCCCATAGCAGAGATTCAGGCTTCATGTCACCCACCACTGGAACAGGCCACTGTCAGATATTTTTATGCCCCGGCACCCAGACAGAGGAGAGAGGTCCCATAGCAGAGATTCAGCCTTCATGTCATAGCAGAGAATCAGGCTTCATGTCACCCAACACTGGAACATATCACTGTCAGATATTTTTAGGCCCCGGCACCCAGACAGAGGAGAGGTTCATTCAACTTTGGGTTGCCCCGCAATATAATGGTAAAATGAAAATAAAAAGAGGATTGAATGAGGAAGTGCCCTGGAGTACAATAATATATAGTTAAGGGGAGGTAGTTATAAATGTCTAATCTGCACAAGGGATGGACAGGTCCTGTGGGATCCATGCCTGGTTCATTTTTATGAACGTCAGCTTGTCCACATTGGCCGTAGACAGGCGGCTGCGTTTGTCTGTAATGACGCCCCCTGCCGTGCTAAATACACGTTCAGACAAAACGCTGGCCGCCGGGCAGGCCAGCACCTCCAAGACATAAAAGGCTAGCTCTGGCCACGTGGACAATTTGGAGACCCAGAAGTTGAATGGGGCCGAACCATCAGTCAGTACGTGGAGGGGTGTGCACACGTACTGTTCCACCATGTTAGTGAAATGCTGCCTCCTGCTAACACATTCCGTATCAGGTGGTGGTGCAGTTAGCTGTGGCGTGTTGACAAAACTTTTCCACATCTCTGCCATGCTAACCCTGCCCTCAGAGGAGCTGGCCGTGACACAGCTGCGTTGGCGACCTCTTGCTCCTCCTCTGCCTTCGCCTTGGGCTTCCACTTGTTCCCCTGTGACATTTGGGAATGCTCTCAGTAGCGCGTCTACCAACGTGCGCTTGTACTCGCGCATCTTCCTATCACGCTCCAGTGCAGGAAGTAAGGTGGGCACATTGTCTTTGTACCGTGGATCCAGCAGGGTGGCAACCCAGTAGTCCGCACACGTTAAAATGTGGGCAACTCTGCTGTCGTTGCGCAGGCACTGCAGCATGTAGTCGCTCATGTGTGCCAGGCTGCCCAGAGGTAAGGACAAGCTGTCCTCTGTGGGAGGTGTATAGTCATCGTCCTGCGTTTCCCCCCAGCCACGCACCAGTGATGGGCCCGAGCTGCGTTGGGTGCCAGCCCGCTGTGAACAAGCTTCATCCTCATCCTCGTCCTCCAGTAGTGGGCCCTGTCTGGCCACATTTGTACCTGGCCTCTGCTGTTGCAAAAAACCTCTGAGTCACTTCTAAGAGACTGGCCTGAAAGTGCTAAAAATGACCCCTCTTCCTCCTCCTCCTCCTGGGCCACCTCCTCTTCCATCATCGCCCTAAGTGTTTTCTCAAGGAGACATAGAAGTGGTATTGTAATGCTGATAATGGCGTCATCGCCACTGGCCATGTTGGTGGAGTACTCAAAACAGAACAACAGGGCACACAGGTCTCGCATGGAGGCCCAGTCATTGGTGGTGAAGTGGTGCTGTTCCGCAGTGCGACTGACCCGTGCTTGCTGCAGCTGAAACTCCACTATGGCCTGCTGCTGCTCACAGTCTGTCCAGCATGTGCAAGGTGGAGTTCCACCTGGTGGGCACGTCGCATATGAGGCGGTGAGCGGGAAGGCCGAAGTTACGCTGTAGCGCCGACAGGCGAGCAGCGGCAGGATGTGAACGCCGGAAGCGCGCGCAGACGGACCGCACTTTATGCAGCAGCTCTGACATGTCAGGGTAGTTGTGAATGAACTTCTGCACCACCAAATTCAGCACATGCGCCAGGCAAGGGATGTGCGTCAAACCGGCTAGTCCCAGAGCTGCGATGAGATTTCGCCCATTATCGCACACCACCAGGCCGGGCTTGAGGCTCACCGGCAGCAACCACTCGTCGGTCTGTTGTTCAATACCCCGCCACAACTCCTGCGTGGTGTGGGGCCTGTCCCCCAAACATATAAGTTTCAGAATGGCCTGCTGACGTTTACCCCGGGCTGTGCTGAAGTTGGTGGTGAAGGTGTGTGGCTGACTGGATGAGCAGGTGGAAGAAGAGGAGGAGGAAGCCGAGTAGGAGGAGGAGGCTACAGGAGGCAAAGAATGTTGCCCTGCGATCCTTGGCGGCGGAAGGACGTGCGCCAAACAGCTCTCCGCCTGGGGCCCAGTCGCCACTAGATTTACCCAGTGTGCAGTTAGGGAGATATAGCGTCCCTGGCCGTGCTTACTGGTCCACGTATCTGTAGTTAGGTGGACCTTGCCACAGATGGCGTTCTGCAGTGCACACTTGATTTTATCGGATACTTGGTTGTGCAGGGAAGGCACAGCTCTCTTGGAGAAGTAGTGGCGGCTGGGAACAACATACTGTGGGACAGCAAGCGACATGAGCTGTTTGAAGCTGTCTGTGTCCACCAGCCTGAATGACAGCATTTCATAGGCTAGTAGTTTAGAAATGCTGGCATTCAGGGCCAGGGATCGAGGGTGGCTATGTGGGAATTTACGCTTTCTCTCAAATGTTTGTGAGATGTCGAGCTGAACGCTGCCGTGTGACATGGTTGAGATGCTTGGTGACGGAGGTGGTGGTGTTGGTGCTACATCCTCTGTTTGCTGGGCGGCAGGTGCCAACGTTCCTGCAGAGGCGGAGGAAGAGTCCGAGGCAGCAGCAGAAGAGGTAGCAGGGGGAGCCTGAGTGAGTTCCTTGTTTTAAAGGTGTTTACTCCACTGCAGTTCATGCTTTGCATGCAGGTGGCTGGTCATGCAGGTTGTGCTAAGGTTCAGAACGTTAATGCCTCGCTTCAGGCTCTGACGGCACATCGTGCAAACCACTCAGGTCTTGTCGTCAGCACATTGTTTGAAGTACTGCCACACCAGGGAACTCCTTGAAGCTGCCTTTGGGGTGCTCGGTCCCAGATGGCGGTGGCCAGTAGCACTGCTCCCTCTTTTGCTACGCTGTTGGCTCAGTCTCACCACTGCCTCTTCCTCCGAACTCTGAAAGTCAGTGGCACGACCTTCATTCCATGTGGGGTCTAGGACCTCATCGTCCCCTGCATCGTCTTCCACCCAGTCTTCCTCCCTGACCTCCTGTTCAGTCTGCACACTGCAGAAAGACGCAGCAGTTGGCACCTGTGTTTTATCATCAGAGACGTGCTGAAGTGGTATTCCCATGTCCTCATCATCAGGAAACATAAGTGGTTGCGCGTCAGTGCATTCTATGTCTTCCACCACTGGGGAAGGGCTAGGTGGATGCCCTTGGGAAACCCTGCCAGCAGAGTCTTAAAACAGCATAAGAGACTGCTGCATAAGTTGAGGCTCAGACAGTTTCCCTGATATGCATGGGGGTGATGTGACAGACTGAAGGGCTTGGTTTTCAGGCGCCATCTGTGCGCTTTCTGCAGAAGACTGGGTGGGAGATAATGTGAACGTGCTGGATCCACTGTCGGCCACCCAATTGACTAATGCCTGTACCTGCTCAGGCCTTACCATCCTTAGAACGGCATTGGGCCCCACCAAATATCGCTGTAAATTCTGGCATCTACTGGGACCTGAGGTAGTTGGTACACTAGGACGTGTGGCTGTGGCAGAACGGCCACGTCCTCTCCCCGCACCAGAGGGTCCACTAACACCACCACGACCATGTACACGTCTGTGTCCCTTACTAGATGTTTTCCTCATTGTTACCGTTCACCACAATAAGAAAAAAAATATTTGGCCCAATGTATTGAATTCAAATTCAGGCCTTTTTTTACAGGCACCTAACATTATCTGGCTATCTACTTAGGTAACGTATTACACTAATACAGGCACAGCAGTAACCACAGATTTAGCTGAATATAAATTGTAGGCCTAGTATTTAGGCGGTGGATGACAAGTATACGTTTACGGACAGAATTAGACTTGGAGATGCACGGTAGCGTTTGAAGTTATTGAGAATGACCCTATCCGCACCTTCAATCTAATATACCCTTTTATGGATAGATTTAAACTTGGCCTGATACAGCAGAAACCACTGATTTAGGGAATTGCTAAGTTGGGAATTGTATTTCAACCCAGAACAAAAACTGTGCTTTGGCGGACACTAAATTACTTTGCCAGGCACAGCTGTAACCACAGATTTAGCTGAATATAAATTTTAGGCCTAGTATTTAAGCGGTGGATGACAGATATACATTTACGGACAGAATTAGACTTGGAGATGCACGGTAGCGTTTGAAGTTATTGAGAATGACCCTATCCGGACCTTCAATCTAATATACCCTTTTATGGATAGATTTAAACTTGGCCTGATACAGCAGAAACCACTGATTTAGGGCTCTTTCACACTTGCGTTGTCCGGATCCGGCGTGTACTCCATTTCCCGGAATTACACGCCGGATCCGGAAAAACGCAAGTGAACTGAAAGCATTTGAAGACGGATCCGTCTTCAAAATGCGTTCAGTGTTACTATGGCACCCAGGACGCTATTAAAGTCCTGGTTGCCATAGTAGTAGTGGGGAGCGGGGGAGCAGTATACTTACAATCCGTGCGGCTCCCGGGGTGCTCCAGAATGACGTCAGAGCGCCCCATGCGCATGGATGACGTGTCCATGTGATCACGTCATCCATGAGCGTGGGGCGCCCTGACGTCACTCTGGAGCGCCCGGGGAGCCGCACGGACGGTAAGTATACTGCTCCCCCGCTCCCCACTACACTTTACCATGGCTGACAGGACTTTAGCGTCCTGGAAGCCATGGTAACCATTCAGAAAAAGCTAAACGTCGGATCCGGCAATGCGCCGAAACGACGTTTAGCTTAAGGCCGGATCCGGATTAATGCCTTTCAATGGGCATTAATTCCGGATCCGGCCTTTCGGCAAGTGTTCCGGATTTTTGGCCGGAGCAAAAAGCGCAGCATGCTGCGGTATTTTCTCCGGCTAAAAAATGTTCCGTTCCGGAACTGAAGGCATCCTGATGCATCCTGAACGGATTTCTCTCCATTCAGAATGCATGGGGATAATCCTGATCAGGATTCTTCAGGCATAGAGCCCCGACGACGGAAGTCTATGCCGGAAGAAAAGAACGCAAGTGTGAAAGAGCCCTTAGGAAATTGCTAAGTTGGGAATTGTATTTCAACCCAGAACAAAAACTGTGCTTTGGCGGACACTAAATAACTTTGCCAGGCACAGCAGTAACCACAGATTTAGCTGAATATAAATTGTAGGCCTAGTATTTAGGCGGTGGATGACAGGTATACGTTTATGGACAGAATTAGACTTGGAGATGCACGGTAGCGTTTGAAGTTATTGAGAATGACCCTATCCGCACCTTCAATCTAATATACCCTTTTATGGATAGATTTCAACTTGGTCTGATACAGCAGAAACCACTGATTTAGGGAATTGCTAAGTTGGGAATTGTATTTCAACCCAGAAAAAAATATATCCTTTGCAGGCAGCAGACAGTATTGCAATTGGCTAGCCACAGCTGAAACACCAGATTTAGGATACTGCTATTTTGGCAATTGTATAATTTCACCCCTCAATAAAATAGCAAGCACAGCCAAGCCCCTGATGTAGGATATAGCAAAAAAACAACAACACACTATTGATGGTTAAATGTACTTGGTGGCAGCTTGTGCTGGCGCACCACAAGACACAAAATGGCCGCCGATCACCCCAGAAAAAAGTGACTGAAAAACGCTCTGGGCAGCCTTAAAACAGTGAGCAATTGAATAGCAGAGGTTGAATGATACACAGCTGTACATCGATCACTTCAGTAAGTAAATCCCTGCCTAATCTGGCCCTAACAGCAGCAGCTGCATCCTATCCCTACACTGATCAGAGCAGAGTGACGTGCGCCGCTACGTGACTCCAGCTTAAATAGAGGCTGGGTCACATGCTGCACTGGCCAATCACAGCCATGCCAATAGTAGGCATGGCTGTGATGTCCTCTTGGGGCAAGTAGTATGACGCTTGTTGATTGGCTGCTTTGCAGCCTTTCAAAAAGCGCCAAGAAAGCGCCGAACACCGAACCCGGACTTTTACGAAAATGTTCGGGTTCGGGTCCGTGTCACGAACACCCCAAAATTTGGTACGACCCCAAACTATACAGTTCGGGTTCGCTCATCCCTACTCAAGATACAATGACCTCAGGATACAATATTTTCAACATGCAATGTTTTTTTCTGGGCCATCATAAGTTGAAACTAGACTCAACATACACTGTCTCAGACCCATATCCAACCAATCATCAACATGGCAAAACACCTTTAATGGTTTTCTAGTAGCTTCTCTGTGGTACTACATGTACTGTATTGCCCCCTGTCTGAGCCAGGAGGAGCTGCGCCTCTGGACACTAGGCGAGCTGCAATTTCATTTTATTTTTCTGGTACATACTGTACATGCATGTATGTACTATGCAAGACCCTGAAGAAGCTCCTGCCCTCATCTTAGTACAGTAATAAGCTTTCAGCATATATCCCTATCTGTTTAAGGACTTGCTTTACCTGTCTTGGCTATATGTTTTTTGTTTTGTTTTGTTTTTAACTTCACATTTTTCATAGAGTTATGGACTCATGTTACATTGGTTTCAACTTCCAATAGTCATCCCAGAACAAATTAATATTGTAACATAAGGGACCAATGTATTCTTGCAACTTTCCTGACCTCTTTCTGTACCTGAAAGATTTGTTACACTAATTTAAAACCGCAAGATAAAGTGATCCAGTACTCTAGCTTCTTGATCAAATCAATAGGCTTTATTGAAAAGATAAAATGACAACCTGTAGCACAACACCACATTCCTGGCCATTGGACTAATAGAAACTCCTCTATCTTTCTTTGCTAGATAGGATTGCAGCTGTAAAAATGACCCTTCTCCATGTACTGTATTTTTTATTACTTTGAAACCTTAACATTTATAATTCTATTATCCAATCTGAAATCCATGCAGAGGGGTTATTTTTGTACTTTTATGTAATTATAAGTGTTACTGGGTACCACAAACAGTTATGCATTCGGGGCTGGCTATGGGAGGTCTCCAGGGCCTTATATTCTTTACTATTATTGGGCAGTCCATCTCAGATGTATTCCTTTTTTGACAACCCCATTTTTACTAAATGGACAGAAATTGAAAAGCTGTGGCTCATAGAGGACGTCCGACTTTTAGAGATTGTAGGATTATAGAGAAAGGATATCACGAAGGAGTGTTCAGAAGCCAAATTTGAAGCAACTCTGATAAGTATTCCAATTATGCCTAGTGAAATTCATAGGACCTAAGAGGGCATTAGTCAAAGGGGGTGGATCTCGCTGTTACCCTAACACCCTCCTGTGACAGCGAGATCCACCTGGCCCCATCTTATGTCAATTTGAACCCAACTACAAAACTGGACCACTTTTAGTTTGGAGGGGTCTTGTCACAAAGGGGTAGGATACAAGATACAATAAACACACAGTAAACCTCAAAACAAGCATCTAGGCCAGAAGCTGGGGATAAAGGTCACCTCCTGACATTTCCCTACCAGCTCTCCCTGGTCTTCTGTGCCCACGTTCAGACCCTAAAGGTGGGAATCAACGTTCCCCCGTGCCGAAGGCTGAAGATTCCCTAAAGTCCCTGAGATGGTGGAAAGGGGGAAAGAGGCAGCCTGCTTCCTCAGGTCCTGGAGGAGGCAGGTGTCTCTCTAACAGCCTAGACAGAACACAAAAAGGAAACCAAAACCAACTTATCTTGTAGCAGAGCAGAAACAGCAAATCCACCTTTCCTCAGAGCAAGATAGAAGCTATAAACGCGCACAGGACACTGGGAAGGGACGTAATTTAAACTCACACAAACGACCCCACCCAGTGCACCTGAAGGAAGGCGGATACAGCTCAGCTCCAAACCCAAAACAAATAAAAAAAACTACACACATGCTGCTAACCTGGCAGACCTCCGCACATAACCTGAGAAGGGCATGACAGGTCTTCATGTGTCTTTGTTCATTGTCAGCTTCCCCTAATGTCAAGTTGCTGTACTCTGTTGATTTTCTATTCTTGTGTAGCTATGGGCTGACTAATTGTTCAATGACGGCAATGCTATGGTTAATACTTCATACTACTGGTGAACAGTTTTGTATTATTGTACACACTGTAAACTCAATAAAAGTTTACATAATATAGCTCTGTGCATGAGATCTAAAAATTTGTAAGCTTACTTTCACATATGCACTTTGCATTCTGGTTTTGAGGTTTGGCAAAGGATCTCAAAACCAGAACAAAACGCTTCAGTTCAATTTAATACATCCAGATGCATCTGTTCCATTTCTATGTGGTTGTATTAAATCGACACTGAACAAACCGGATCTGGCATTAAAACATTGTAAGTCAAAGGGTGATGGATCAGTTTTTTTTGGATCTGAAAAAAAATGATCCGGCACTATTGATTTACATTATTTTCAGTGCCAGATCCGGTTTGATCAGTTTTGCAGCTTGCAGCAGTTTTGTGTCTGGTCCAAAAAACGGAACAAACTGGAACGGAATGCATCCCGATCTGGTTTGTTCTTTTTGTCTCAATTGACAATGAATGGGGACAAAACGGAAGCGTTTTCGCCCCGGTTTGGAGATCCACTGCTAGATCTTAAAACCGGAATGCAAAGCGCATATGTGAAAGTAGCCTAATCTTCTCATACATATGCACATATCCAGTTTCTCATGAAACCAGTTCAATAAAATATCACAAAATGCTAAAACCACTGATAGGAATGCAATTCAAAGCATACAACTACATGTAGGTGGCTGCACATGCACACATATAGGTTATACATCTCGTGACATAATATCACAAAATCAAGTTGTTTTAAAAATCTTATCTTATGACACCCATAT
Source organism: Bufo bufo (assembly GCF_905171765.1). Lineage (NCBI taxonomy): Eukaryota > Metazoa > Chordata > Amphibia > Anura > Bufonidae > Bufo > Bufo bufo. The sequence continues at coordinate 375,413,925 of NC_053389.1, forward strand.
CATTCCCAGCCAAGAGAAAAGGTAAGGAATGACACATCTATATATTGAACAATGACACTAACTGCAGCATTATTTATTTTTTAAGTTTTATAACTGGAGGCACATTCTAACGTGCATGAAAATCATGCAGTAAGGAATATAACTGCTACTATAAATGTAAGGCACTCTCTGTGGTAAAGGCTTATCTGCATTACCACTAGTTACAATGGGGCATAACGCTAAAGCACCACCACCAGTATCTCATTGATGGCAAACAGCACAGGAAAATACTGTGATGTCTGCATAATAATTAATTACAGAACATAGTCATATTCATTAGCAGCAAGATATGGGTTGTGCTCCCTCACTGTATTCATTAAAGGGTTTCTATCACTTGGTATGACATAATTAGCTGTCAGACACTAGCGATCTGCTAGTGTCTGCTCTGGCCAACCATCCTACTATAATCACTTGTGGGGCAGCGGTTTTGCTAAAAAACTAACTTTTATAAATATGCTAATGAGCCTCTAGGTGCTATGTGGGCGTCATTAGCACCTAGAGGCTCCGTCTACCTTCATACACAGCCGCCGCCCAGCGCGTCCCTCCAGCCCGCCCATGTCCTCCTCCGTGTGACGCAGCGGACGAGTTCTCGCGCATGCGCCGTGCGCGGCTGTATTCGGCGCATTTGAGATCTCAGCTCGGAGCGGTCAGACATTCAATGCGCATGCGCCGAATACAGCCGCGCATGCGCATTGAATGTCTGACCGCTCCGAGCTGAGATCTCAAATGCGCCGAATACAGCCGCGCACGGCGCATGCGCGAGAACTCGTCCGCTGCGTCACACGGAGGAGGACATGGGCGGGCTGGAGGGACGCGCTGGGCGGCGGCTGTGTATGAAGGTAGACGGAGCCTCTAGGTGCTAATGACGCCCACATAGCACCTAGAGGCTCATTAGCATATTTATAAAAGTTAGTTTTTTAGCAAAACCGCTGCCCCACAAGTGATTATAGTAGGATGGTTGGCCAGAGCAGACACTAGCAGATCGCTAGTGTCTGACAGCTAATTATGTCATACCAAGTGATAGAAACCCTTTAAGCTATCAGACAAATTGCTAAAGAATTTTGTGCCATTTGCCATAAAACTGTACCTCAGTGGCCCTGGTATTATACTAAAGCAACATAATTAAATTTCTGATCCATTATAACTCCTCAGTGTAAGTGCTAAACCATTATATTAGAACTTTGTTACGAATCTAATTTCTAGGCCTGGCACAGCATAGATGTGTATCCTACAGAGACCAGCACTAGTACTGACAGAATTCATAAAACGGTTATATGTAGTAATTTTGAGTCAGATTCAGTATGAGAGAAAAGGGCCGCAGTGACCCAGAGGACTTTTAACTGGATCAAACAGTTGGGTCTTAGAAAGGCTGAAGTGATAGACTTGGGTCATTTGTCATCCAATGTAAGTATAGAACAGCCATTCTACAGTAGAATGATGTATAATCAGAAGAAAGCTGTAAACCATAACATACAAATGTTCATGTAACTACTTTTCTGCATACAAAAGGAAATAATTATTCTCTAATCTAAATCTATGACAGAGGACCTGTCACGTGAATAGAAAAGAACTCTGCAAAAGCAGACAAAGCCCATTAATGGACATGGCACTGTTTTTGGGGTTATCCAAAGCTGTAATGTCACCCCTCCCCCCCAATGCCCAGGCCCCTTATACAGACAATACTTACCTGGTCCCTGATGCTTGCGTCCTCTCGGACCCCTCCTTGGCCATCATGCAGATCACAACATCCGACGACAGGGAGTGCAGCCAATAGGAGGCCGCGACGATGACTGCTCCCTTTGTGTCACAGGTGGGGCAGATCACTGTCGCAGCCTGCTATTGGCTGCACAAAATCCCCCGCCCCTCCCCCAGTCGCCAGATGTCGTGCTCTGCACCATGGGAAAATGCAACAGCCGCGGAGGGATCAAGGAGGACACAGATGTCGGGGACCAGGTAAGAATTGTCTGTAATTTACAGCTTTGAATAACCCCTTTAACCCCTTAAGGACCGGGCTCATTTTCACCTTAAGGACCAGGCCATTTTTTGCAAATCTGACCAGTGTCACTTTAAGTGCTCATAACTTTAAAACGCTTTGACTTACCCAGGCCGTTCTGAGATTGTTTTTTCGTCACATATTGTACTTCATGACACTGCTAAAATTGGGTCAAAAAAGTTAATTTTTTTGCATAAAAAAATAAAAATTTTACCGTAAATTTTGAAAAATTAGCAAATTTAAAATTTTCAGTTTCTCTACCTCTGTAATACATAGTAATACCCCCAAAAATTGTGATGACTTTACATTCCCCATATGTCTACTTCATGTTTGTAGCATTTTGGGAATGATATTTAATTTTTTGGGGATGTTACAAGGCTTAGAAGTTTAGAAGCAAATTTTGAAATTTTCAGAAATCTTCAAAATCCCACTTTTTATGGACCAGTTCAGGTTTGAAGTCATATTGTGAGGCTTAGATAATAGAAACCTCCCATTCTAGAAACTACACCCCTCAAGGTATTCAAAACTGTTTTTTCAAACTTTATTAACCCTTTAGGTCTTCCACAAGAGTTAATGGCAGATGGAGAAACAATTTAGAAATTTCTATTTTTTGGAAAATTTTCCAATATAATCTATTTTTTTCCAGGAGTAAAACAAGGGTTAACTGCCAAACAACACTCAAAATGGGTTGCCCTGATTCTGTAGTTTGCAGAAACACCCCATATGTGGTCGTAAACTACTGTTTGGCCGAACGGTAGCACATAGAAGGAGGGGAACACCATATGGGTTTTGGAAGGCAGATTTGGCAGGACTGGTTTTGTTTATACCATGTCCCATTTGAAGCCCCCTGTTGCACCCCTAGAATAGAAATTTCAAAAAAGTGACTCCATCTAAGAAAGTACACCCCTCAAGGTATTCAAAACTGGGTTTACAAACTTTATTAACCCTTTAGGTGTTCCACAAGAGTTAATGGCAGATGGAGAAACAATTTAGAAATTTCTATTTTTTGGAAAATTTTCCAATATAATCAATTTTTTCCAGGAGTAAAACAAGGGTTAACTGCCAAACAACACTCAAAATGGGTTGCCCTGATTCTGTAGTTTGCAAAAACACCCCATATGTGGTCGTAAACTACTGTTTGGCCGAACGGTAGCACATAGAAGGAGGGGAACACCATATGGGTTTTGGAAGGCAGATTTGGCAGGACTGGTTTTGTTTATACCATGTCCCATTTGAAGCCCCCTGTTGCACCCCTAGAATAGAAATTTCAAAAAAGTGACTCCATCTAAGAAAGTACACCCTTCAAGGTATTCAAAACTGGGTTTACAAACTTTATTAACCCTTTAGGTGTTCCACAAGAGTTAATGGCAGATGGAGAAACAATTTAGAAATTTATATTTTTTGGAAAATTTTCCAATATAATCAATTTTTTCCAGGAGTAAAACAAGGGTTAACTGCCAAACAACACTCAAAATGGGTTGCCCTGATTCTGTAGTTTACAAAAACACCCCATATGTGGTCGTAAACTACTATTTGGCTAAACGGCAGGACATAGAAGAAGGGGAACGTCATATGGTTTTTGGAAGGCAGATTTTGCTGGACTGGTTTATTGACACCATGTACCCTTTCAAGCCCCCTGATGCACCCCTAGAGTAGAAACTCCATAAAAGTGACCCCATCTAGGAAACTACGGGATAAGGTGGTTGTTGTTTTGGGACTATTTTTGGGGTAAATTTGATTTTTGGTTGCTCTATATTACTCTTTTTTGAGGCAATGTAACAAAAAAAATTAATTCTAAAATTGTTTCTACATTCACTATTTGGTTTTGTGGAACACCTAAAGGGTTAACATAGTTTGTAAAGTAACTTTTGAATACCTTGAGGGGTGTAGTTTCTTAGATGGGGTCACTTTTTTGGAGTTTCTAGTCTAGGCTACATCAGGGGGGGCTTCTAATGGGACATGGTGTCAAAAAAAAAACTGTCCATCAAAATCTGCCTTCCAGAAACCATATGGAGTTCCCTTCGTTCTATGCCCTGCCGTGCGGCTATATAACCATTTACGACCACATATGGGGTGTTTCTGCAAACTACAGAATCGGGGAAATAAATATTTAGTTTTGTTTGGCTGTTAACCCTTGCTTTATTACCGGCAAAATGGATTCAAATTGAAATTTTGCCCAAAAATGGGTGTTTTGGCACAGTTTTTATTTTATATTTTTAACACCGTTCATCCGAGGCGTTTGGTCAAAAGTTATTTTTATAGCGACGACTTTTACGCACGCGACGATGCCCAATATGTATGGCTCTCAGTCTTTGGAGACACTAAGCAGGCATCCTAAAACTGCGGCCCTCCGGATATTGTAAAACTACAATTCCCACCATGCCCTGCTGATGGCTGTAGGTTGTCTGGGCATGCTGGGAGTTATAGTTTTACAACATCTGGAGGGCCGCAGTTTGAGGATGCCTGCTCTAAAACTAATATTTTTTGGGGAAAGAAAAATTGTTTCCGTGTCTCCAAAGTCTGAGAGCCATAGTGTTTTATGTTCTCTAGTGGACTGTTGAGGATTATAAAAATTTAGTACTCCATGGAAGTGTGATACTCCCTGAAGCAATTGATAATGCAGAGGCCCGGATGATCGGGGCAAGTGTCACATTGAGTAGTGGTGTCCTTCCGTATCCCCCTCTTGTGACACACTCTGCACTTTATTTGGGTTCGTCCCTTCTTTCCAGTATGGGGGACCACACCTGGAAAGTGTTGGCCAGGGACGATCCGGGCGCCTCCAATTCCCGAGGTACTCCGGCCTGCTCTTTCCCGGTCCGAAAAGATCAGGTCCTTGAGGACTGCCTCATAGAACTGGAGGAATGTCCCTGTGCTGCCAGCGCTTCGGGATAGTACAAAAGAGTTGTACATGGCAACCTGTACCAAGTAGACCGCAACTTTTTTGTACCATGCCCGGGTTTTGCGCATGGCATTATATGGCGTGAGGACTTGATCAGAGAGATCAACTCCTCCCATATACCGATTGTAGTCGACGATACAATCGGGCTTGAGGACCGTTGCCGCGGTACCTCGCACAGGGACAGGGGTGGTGCCGTTACCGTGGATTGTGGACAGCATAAGGACATCCCTCTTGTCCTTATACCTGACCAGCAACAGGTTTCCACTGGTAAGTGCACGGGTCTCACCCCTGGGGATAGGTACCTGGAGGGGGTAGGCAGGGAGGCCGCGTTGATTTTTCCGCACGGTCCCACAAGCGAACGTGGATCTGGCGGCAAGGGACCTGAACAAGGGAATGCTGGTATAAAAGTTATCCACGTACAAGTGGTAACCATTATCCAGCAGTGGGTACATAAGGTCCCACACGAGTTTCCCGCTAACACCCAGAGTGGGGGGACATTCTGGGGGTTCAATACGGGAATCTCGCCCCTCGTACACACGAAATTTGTAAGTGTACCCTGAGGCACTCTCACAAATTTTGTATAGCTTCACGCCATACCTCGCCCGCTTTGTGGGAATATATTGGCGGAAACTGAGTCTCCCCTTGAACGCAACGAGAGACTCATCAACCTTCCAGGTACGTAGGCCTGCTGAAATGTGGCCCCAAAGTGATCGATGACCGGCCGTATCTTATACAGCCGGTCATAGGCAGGATCACCTCGGGGTGGACATGCTGCATTATCGGAATAATGCAGACATTTCCGGATGGCCTCAAACCGGTGACGTATCATGACCATACTGTACAGTGGGGTCTGGTATAGGACGTCCCCACTCCAGTATTGCCTGACACTGGGTTTTTGGACTAGACCCATATGCAGCACGAGGCCCCAAAATGTCCTCATTTCGGCTGCACTGACCGGCGTCCAGCCACCGGGTCTAGCCAAAACTGAGCCTGGGTTTTGAGCGACGAACTGTTGGGCGTACAGATTCGTCTGCTCCACCATCAAATTCACCAGTGAGTTACTGAAAAAAAAACTAAAATAGTCAATTTCAGTAAACCCCACTGTGGGAATCTGGATTCCAGGATTGCCAGCAAAATCCGGAATCTCAGGCTCAAAGTCCACTGGGGGACACCAGCTAAGTTCATCGGCAGGGGGCTTCGGTGGACTTATTTGGTGGGCCGGGAAACCAGTACGAACCCCAGGGCGGCTCGTACTAGGGTGGGCCACAGGATCCCTAGCATGTGGGGCCCCTGGCTCCGCCTGGCGGCGTCTCCGCCGCCTTGGTGGCTCATCGTCATCAGATGATGATGAGGAGGATGCGGATGATAAAAGGAATGTGGGGTCATCCTCATCCTCACTGGGGCTCTCAGAGTCGGAGGCAATCTGGGCGTATGCCTCCTCGGCCAAGAACATCCGGCGGGCCATGGGTGTGTGTGCGTGTAGGTGTGCGTGTGTGGCAAACTTTATTATATGTGTGTGTGTGTGGGGGCAACGGGTGTTCGCGTACTAAAAAGTCCAGGCAAAAAAATGGGCAAGTGTAAGGAAAAAAAAAAGTTAAAACTTGCTGATCAGCGGTACAACGCTGATCAGCGGTCGGTGGGGTGGTGGGGTGGTGGGGCGGGCGATGCGCTAACAGTGGACGGATGCTAAAAAGTGCCGGCCAGTCAGCGCACGCAGAAAAAAAAAAGTGGTGGTGAGGGGGGGAGGCTGGTGGGGCTGGTGGGGGGGGGGCAAGTGGCAGGGGGGGTCTGGGTTAGGGTTAGATGGAAGTTTGGAAGTTTGGAATAAAAGTACTTTTTTTTTTTTTTTCTAACTTACTTTTCCCTTCTTTCCCTGCCTAACGGTACCTCTCCCTCACTGACCCTAACCTACCTGGGTGGCGATGGGTGCAGGAGGGTGATGGATTCCGATTAGGGGGACACAGGAGCTGGTGCTGGACGATGCTGCACGGTCAGGGTGCTGGACAGGAAGAGGAGGGGAGAGAGGAGCGCAGGAAGTTTGAATCTCGCGCCTCTCTCCCCTGCACCAATCAGCACCCTGGACAGCGGCATTCAGCACCAGGGCCAGCACCGCCTCTCCAAATCCTCGGACTGCGATAGGTGGTGTATAATTACGCCACCGATCGCAGTCTTTTTCCGGTTCATCGGGTCACAGGACACCCGAATGGACCGGAAACGCAGAAAACCGCAGGTCTGAATTGACCTGCGGTTTTCTGCGATCGCCGATACGGGGGGGTCAAATGACCCCCCCCCTGCATTGTTACGGGATGCCGGCTGAATGATTTCAGCCGAAATCCCGTTCCGATTAACCCCTGCGGCGCCGGAGTTCCGATTTTAAGTCAGGACGTACCGGTACGTCCTCGGTCCTTAAGGACTCGGGAAATAGGGCGTACCGGTACGTCCTAGGTCCTTAAGGGGTTAAGGGATGTCTCATTCCATATGAGATGGATATTCCATATCCATTCCATCTCATACCAAGACAAGAGTTGTTGTTTTTTTGTTTTTTATGCATTTTTAAGTCAAGGCTAAGAGCAAGTCCTAGATAGATAAAATGAAAATAGAAATACTGCTCCTCTTATTTTAATCCAAAGTTTAGCTAAAAAAAAAAAATTTGGATCAAAACCAGTACACAAGATGTAATAAAAAACAGTACAAACTCTACATACATAAAAAGCCATCTTAATAGTACTAAAAGCATACAAGGTCGCGATCTATATCTGTATAGCTTGCTTTCCATCTTAGAATAAAGATGAAAGGAGGCTTCACCAGGCTTTTGTTATACTAAAAAATGCACTTATTTAGACATACTAATGAACTGTGCTGGTGAATAAAGAAAAGCCACAGGAAACCCATGGACAATATGTTTTATAGAGTCCAATGCTATTTTCTAACAACCTCCACTTAATGTAGAAGCAGTGCCCTACAGGTTATTCCCTCTTTGTTTAAAACATTGGATCAGATATTTTCAGAGTCTGCCATGAGAACTGGCTGGCACACAAAGACAAAAAACATGCAGACATGCTACAAAATGACAAACCAATAAAATATCTGCCAAGACGCATCAATGGGATAGGCGAGTAAGTGCAATCTTAGTAAATAGTCCTCTGGATCAGAGACCTCTGTATACACAGTACTGAGCCCTGGATGTGAACGGAGCACCTGCCCTGAGAAGAGCAACTCCTGATCTGAAGCCAGAACCTATCCTTATTCTGGCCATTAAATCCCACTGCTGTATTTTATTTGTGACACGTTTTGCTGATGGTTTAACACCAGCTCTTCAGGGATCAGTCTGACAGCATGATGTTCAGCATCAGGGTGAATGGCAAACGCAGCAAATGACGTGTTATATGAAGCGGTCTCACCTCCACACCAATGGGAAATAGGTCACCATGGAGAGCTTACTGCTCGTCTGCCGGCCGTTTGCTCCACTCAGATAAAGAGTTAATGTTTCTCATTGCCGGAACCACAGAAGTAAGTATATTGGTTATAAATTACATTCTTATTTAAACTAAAACTTGACTCGTTATCTATATAGTGAGCTCCAACCTCCATAATATGGACAACAGTCTCTGTCTATGAAGTCCTTGCCGGTCTGGGCGCTAACTATATTTTGGGTTTTGCTCACCTATAGTCTCAGTCAGCATAACACTGGAGAGGACATGCAGCTTCCATGCTTCTGACCCCAAATGAGCCTCTCAGCCCTGTCATTATCCCCATAGTAATGGGCCCAGCATCTACACCTGGGATTACTTCAGGCTAGGGGAAAATGTTGTTCCCGAGTCGGGAGGGAATGGCAAGTCCCTACCAACCTACCCACTATTCCATAAAAATTCTGGCCCATAAAACACAAGGAAAAGTGCCTCAGCAAACTACACTTTGCTGAAACCACCCGGCTTTCCTAGATTCTTTTACCTCACCTGTCTGAGCACTGTGGGTGAGATATTTACTCCCTCCAGTACTTTACCAGCCACCATGTTACAGTATATATCTGTGCAAATCCACTCCCACTGTCCTCTACCCTCTCTATAGTTTAGAAGGTTAATCCCCATAAATCAAGCAGGGTAATATAAATATCTGACACAATTTCATATTGGGACCTCTGTCTGTCCATCTAACTCTACCTCTTATGAAAGAATTGTGCAGAACCCCATGACACAATACATGCAAGAACTAACTGAAATTGTATGATGAGCTTTGGATAAACATTTGATAACTAAAAAATAATTTTTATGAGAATTATTTGTATTTATTTTTTATCACAGTTATTTTCTGACCAAAATACCCTGTATTTGCAACACTTTACAAATTACCCAATATTCACAAAGGAACCAAAAAGGAGGACTGAATGCGGATTGATGAGGAAAAACTTGATTTTCTTTATTTTAGCACAAGGCTGCAACATAAAATGGTCTGAAGACTTTCCGAATGCACTGTATGTGCTTAATCTTTTGAGATTAACCCTCTATACTCTAGAGAGGACAAAATAACCTATAGAGAAACACTGAGAACTATTAAGCTAAAAAATATCATTTTATTGAGCATATGGTTAAAAACATATACAAAGAGATGACGAACAAATGCAGAAAGTGCAGTACAATCCTGGGAGAGTTTATCCAGTATGCACACCCCGACGCCCCCAGAGGAAGGTTTCAAATCGAAACGCGCGTCGGGGTGTGCAGTCTTCCTGTGGATCTGTTACTTCTCATATATGGTATGTGACCTTGTTTTGTTTGGACCGCATGTTTGACGTTTTTTGTTGCGGTTCTTTGCCTCTTGTACCAACCTTGGTCATGTTATTTATCTATTATTTCCTCCTGCAGCTTGCACATGCAATTTTTTATTGTTCGTTATATTTGGCTGTATAGATACAATTATACATCTAAAAAGATCCACATTTGAGGGTTGATATTTTCCCCTTTATTTATAAAAGATAATATGCACTTGCACTTTATATTAGATGCAATTATTTGCACTCTTACTAATAGTGGATACTCTCTTTAGTGTATGTGTTGTATAGGAGCTTTTCTATGTATAGGCGCTCACATCTTTGGTCACTTGCCTTATTACTCTGTCATACTGGATAAACTCTCCCAGGATTGTACTGCACTTTCTGCATTTGTTCGTCATCTCTTTGTATATGTTTTTAACCATATGCTCAATAATTTTTTTTTAGCTTAATAGTTCTCAGTGTTTCTCTATAGGTTATTTAGTTATCTTCTGAGTTAAGCTCCAGTTAGGGGCTTTATTGTTTTCTTACGCCATTCTTTTGTAACCTATTTCTGCACTCTAGAGAGGACAGTGGGAGTGTTTACTATAGACATAGATTGTTGTCCATGTCATTGAGATTGGTGCTAAATATATAGATAACTAATCATCTTTTAGTCAATATAAGAATATGTGACAAGATGTTCACTCCTGATATGTACCTCTGTTAGGGTTAGTGTTTCTACAGTGACAAGAAACACTAACCTTTTATCTGAGCAGAGCAGATGGCCAGGAGACTCATAGTAAAGTTTCCATGGCAACCTTGTTCCTGCCCACTGTAGTATCACCCAACAACAGCCAATGGGAGTTGTGATTGCACACCTGAGGTGTTACTTCAACCCCCATTGCTGAGTAGGCGTGACTTGTCTGGTGTGGAAGCAGGGTCTCATATGAGTCTGCTCATAAACACTGTTTGCTGCCATTGCTATTCACCCTCATACTAAATATCATGCTGTTAGACTGATCCCTGAAGAGCTGATGTTAAACCTTAAGCAAAACGAGTCGGGCCTCAAATACAGTTTTAGGTTTCAATAGCCAGAAAAGGGATAGGTTCCAGCTCTGGATCAGAGGTCGTCCCTTCTCAGGGTGGGGGCTCCGCTGACATCTGGCATAGGGCTAATATGCTAGTCAACCCAGAAAGTCTTTAGAGTTCTTGATAACCGTACCTCGGAACCAAAACCAAGTTCTGTTTCAAGTTTTAAAGTTGTTTTCCACTTAAAAAATCAATTACCGAAGTTATTCAACGAAGTCCCAAGCGACTTCGCGAAAAACTAACTTTGGCTCATCAGAGCCCATACATTTTAATACTGTAGGCAGACGGATCTCCGTACAGTATTAATCTGAAATTTTGAACAAAACGACTTTGCAGGTAACATCTGAAGCTCGCTTCCTCTCACAGGCTGCCATAGGATGCAAGCCCCGATGCCTGTGTTTGGCATCGGGCTGCCATTCCTGCCATCGGGTCCCCGTCACTGTAGTGCCCGAACCCTCCGCAAACCCCGCGTATGCTGCTGTCAGCGCTGATCGCTGCATACATGGGCTTAATACGCTAACATTGGTGTATCCAGGCATATTAATAGCCGGACCCCTGCTGCTTATCGAGCAGATGCAGCGCCACCACCCATTTGACAATACACGTCCTGGGAACCTACCATTATATATACACTACTCATAAAAAGTTTGGGATATTTGGCTTGTGGGTGAAACTTAATGTGACGTCTAAACTTCTGAATGCACACGTCCAACTGTTCAATTTTTCAATACTTTTTGCACAACTTGCTGTTCTCTAACAAGGGGCAAAATTCACAATAGGTGTTTGATCCATGAATCGCCCAATACATTTTCTAGTTCAATTAGAATTGGTATTTAAACAGTCCTCATCATGCTGTTCACATTTTGACATCATGAGACCAAGAAGACACCTAACAATTGATCAACAGTACCTCGCCAATGCAAGACTTCAAGCAGGATATTCTCAGGTGGAAGTGACCACTGAAATTAGAGTGTCACAGAGTGTCATCAGCAGGTTAAAACAGAGATACAGAGAGACTGGAAGAGTCACAGAATGGCATAGAAGTGGACGTTCTTTGGCCATATCCCATACTGATGACCACTTCATTGTGAACAAAGCCCTGTGGAACTGAATGATGAATGTCGCACAACTCCAGGCATATTTAAGGGAGGGGAGAGGCACCCAAGTGTCAGATCAGACCATTTAAAACCGTTTATATCAGTGTGGTCTACGTGCTAGACGACCTGCAAGGGTACCAGTCACAAGGCATCGTCGTCTTGAATGGACCAGGGAGCAGTGGGCCTCAGTGCTGTTCACTGATGAAAATTGATTCATGCTGAGCAGAAATGATGGCCACCAACGATGTTGGAGACGTCAAGGAGAGCGCTACGCGTCAGCCACTGTTGTCACCATACGAGACTTTCGTGGTGTTACGGTGTGGGCAGGTGTGTCTACTGTCTAGTCAATACTGAACTGCCCTACACATTGTGAATGGTACAGTGACAAGCACATACTACTTGAATAACATCATTAATCCAGTCATTGTGCCTCTGCATTAACAACACAGGCTTAATTTCATCTTCATGGACAACAATACTCCAGCTCATCGAGGTGGCATTATTAGGCCCCTTTCACACGGGCGAGTATTCCACGCAGCTGCGATGCGTGAGGTGAACGCATTGCACCCGCACTGAATACCGACCCATTCATTTCTATGGGGCTGTTCACATGAGCTGTGACTTTCACGCATCACTTGTGCGTTGCGTGAAAATCGCAGCCTGCTCTATATTCTGCGTTTTTCACGCAACGCAGGCCCCATAGAAGTGAATGGGGTTGCGTGAAAATCGCAAGCATCCGCAAGCAAGTGCGGATGCGGTGCGATTTTCACGCACGGTTGCTAGGAGACAATCGGGATGGAGACCCTATCGTTATTATTTCCCCTTATAACATGGTTATAAGGGAAAATAATAGCATTCTGAATACAGAATGCATAGTAAAACAGCGCTGGAGAGGTTAAATTTTTTTTAAACTCACCTTAGTCCACTTGATCTCGCAGACCGGCATCTCCTTCTGTCTCCTTTGCTGAAAAGGACCTGTGGTGAGCATTCATTACATGAACAGGACCTTTGGTGACTTCACTCTGGTCATCACATGTTCATGTAATGAATGCTCACCACAGGTCCTGTTCAGCAAAGGAGACAGAAGGAGATGCCAGTCTGCGCGATCAAGTGGACTAAGGTGAGTTAAATTTTTTAACCCCTCCAGCGCTGTTTTACTATGCATTCTGTATTCAGAATGCTATTATTTTCCCTTATAACCATGTTATAAGGGAAAATAATACAATCTACAGAACACTGGTACCAAACATGCGCGATTTTTCTCACGCGAGTGCAAAACGCATTACAATGTTTTGCACTCGCGCGGAAAAATCGCGGGTGTTCCCGCAACTCACCCGCACATTTTCCCGCATCGCCCGTGTGAACCCAGCCTTAGGGAATGCTGCTGGAGACGGGTGCCTCAAATGGAGTGACCTGCACTTTTCACAGACATGAATCCCAGTAAAAACCTATGGGATCAGCTGAGTCACTGTGTAGAGGTTCATAACTCTGTACCCCAGAACCTCAATGACCTGAGGGCAGCCCTTCAAGAAGAGTGGGATGCCATGCCTCAGCAGACAATAAGACGACTTGTGAACAGCATGAGACGTCGTTGTCAAGCTGTAATTGATGCTCAAGGCCACATGACAAGTTATTGAGACATTGACATTTTTGTGGGGGTATACCCACCACTGTTGTTGTCTTCTGTTTCAATAAATAGTTTGAGATGAGGAAATTACCAATGCATGCTTCTACTTAAATGCCCTACTTTCCTGATATAATATCACTGTAGCGTGAACTTTTTGCATTTTCCATAAATTTCACCCGAAAGTCAAATATCCCTAACTTTTTGTGAGTAGTGTATATACCTTTCCTTTCTAATTCCCCTTTATTTAGGTAGGCACATTGGATTGCTTAAAGGGAATACACAAGGATGGTGTAAATTAACACCTGTGCGCATTATTGGAATAGATGAGATACTGCAGCGTCATTGGATTATATACAGTTCATAATGAAAGCCTATAGAGTTTCAAAGATACATCCAGTTCAAAGAAAATCTTCACACAAAAATGGAAATTGCTTTGACTGAGTCAAGGTTAATTGCCCACCCCCAAATGTGCAAACCTGAGAGCAGAGATTCTAGGGGTACTACGGCATACATATTAGGACATCATCAGACATCATCCACAACTCCATCCTCCGTCAGGCAAAACTCCATCAGACCTCAGACAAAACTCCGTCCTCCCTCATCCAAAACTCCGTCCTCCCTCAGGGAAAACTCCGTCGTCCCTCAGCCAAAACTCAGTCGTCCCTCAGCCAAAACTCCGTCGTCCCTCAGCCAAAACTCCGTCGTCCCTCAGCCAAAACTCCGTCGTCCCTCAGCCAAAACTCCGTCGTCCCTCAGCCAAAACTCCGTCGTCCCTCAGCCAAAACTCCGTCGTCCCTCAGCCAAAACTCCGTCAGACATCAGCCAAAACTCAGTCGTCCCTCAGCCAAAACTCCGTCGTCCCTCAGCCAAAACTCCGTCGTCCCTCAGCCAAAACTCCGTCGTCCCTCAGCCAAAACTCCGTCAGACATCAGCCAAAACTCAGTCGTCCCTCAGCCAAAACTCCGTCAGACATCAGCCAAAACTCCGTCGTCCCTCAGCCAAAACTCCGTCAGACATCAGCCAAAACTCCGTCAGACATCAGCCAAAACTCCGTCGTCCCTCAGCCAAAACTCCGTCAGACATTAGCCAAAACTCTGTCAGACATCAGCCAAAACTCCGTCAGACATCAGCCAAAACTCCGTCAGACATCAGCCAAAACTTCGTCCTCCCTAACTCAAAATATGCCCTACTACACACACTCTTCACCTGACAGAGCTGCTAGCTGCTGGAAAGGCAAAGGACCTGTGATGATGTCATGACCATGTGACGAGTCACGTGTGTGGGAGGGGTCAGATGTGCACAGCAGCTGGTAGAGTGTACAGAACTGTAGCCATCAAATAGAGCTCTGTACTAGAGATGTGTGTGTAACCTGCATGTAGCAGTGTTGTGTATTGTGTAGCAGGCTGTATGTGTAACCTGCATGTAGCAGAGCGGTGTACTGTGTAGCAGAGCTGTATGTGTAACCTGCATGTAGCAGAGCTGTGTACTGTGTAGCAGAGCTGTATGTGTAACCTGCATGTAGCAGTGCTGTGTACTGTGTAGCAGAGCTGTATGTGTAACTTGCATGTAGCAGAGCTGTGTACTGTGTAGCAGAGCTGTATGTGTACCCTGCATGTAGCAGAGCTGTGTACTGTGTAGCAGAGCTGTATTTGTAACCTGCATGTAGCAGGGCTGTATGTGTACCCTGGCTGTAGCAGAGCTGTGTACTGTGTAGCAGAGCTGTATGTGTAACCTGCATGAAGCAGTGCTGTGTACTGTGTAGCAGATCTGTATGTGTACCCTGCATGTAGCAGAGCTGTGTACTGTGTAGCAGAGCTGTATGTGTAACCTGCATGTAGTAGAGTTGTATGTGTAACCTGCATGTAGCAGAGCTGTGTACTGTGTAGCAGAGCTGTATGTGTAACCTGCATGTAGCAGAGCTGTATGTGTACCCTGGCTGTAGCAGTGCTGTGTACTGTGTAGCAGAGCTGTATGTGTAACCTGCATGTAGCAGTGCTGTGTACTGTGTAGCAGATCTGTATGTGTACCCTGCATGTAGCAGTGCTGTGTACTGTGTAGCATAGCTGTATGTGTAACCTGCATGTAGCAGAGCTGTATGTTTAACCTGCATGTAGCAGTGCTGTGTACTGTGTAGTAGAGCTGTATGTGTAACCTGCATGTAGCAGAGCTGTATGTGTACCCTGGCTGTAGCAGAGCTGTGTACTGTGTAGCAGAGCTGTATGTGTACCCTGCATGTAGCAGAGCTGTGTACTGTGTAGCAGAGCTGTATTTGTAACCTGCATGTAGCAGAGCTGTATGTGTAACCTGCATGTAGCACAGCTGTGTACTGTGTAGCAGAGCTGTATTTGTAACCTGCATGTAGCAGACTGTATGTGTAACCTGCATGTAGCAGAGCTGTGTACTGTGTAGCAGAGCTGTATGTGTAACCTGCATGTAGCAGAGCTGTGTACTGTGTAGCAGAGCTGTATGTGTAACCTGCATGTAGCAGGGCTGTGTACTGTGTAGCAGAGCTGTATGTGTAACCTGCATGCAGCAGAGCTGTATGTGTAACCTGCATGTAGCAGAGCTATGTACTGTGTAGCAGAGCTGTATGTGTAACCTGCATGTAGCAGAGCTGTATGTGTAACCTGCATGTAGCAGTGCTGTGTACTGTGTAGCAGAGCTGTATGTGTAACCTGCATGTAGCAGAGCTGTATTTGTAACCTGCATGTAGCAGAGCTGTGTACTGTGTAGCAGAGATGTATGTGTAATCTGCATGTAGCAGAGCTGTATGTGTAACCTGCATGTAGCAGAGTTGTGTACTGTGTAGCAGATCTGTATGTGTACCCTGCATGTAGCAGAGCTGTGTACTGTGTAGCAGAGCTGTATGTGTAACCTGCATGTAGCAGAGCTGTATGTTTAACCTGCATGTAGCAGTGCTGTGTACTGTGTAGTAGAGCTGTGTGTGTAACCTGCATGTAGCAGAGCTGTATGTGTACCCTGGCTGTAGCAGAGCTGTGTACTGTGTAGCAGAGCTGTATGTGTAACCTGCATGTAGCAGTGCTGTGTACTGTGTAGCAGATCTGTATGTGTACCCTGCATGTAGCAGAGCTGTGTACTGTGTAGCAGAGCTGTATGTGTAACCTGCATGTAGCAGAGTTGTGTACTGTGTATATAGAGCAGTGTGTCTAACCGCATGTAGCAGGGCTGTGTACTGTGTTACAGAGATGTGTGTGTAACCTGGGAACTATAAAAAAGTGTAAAAAAAACCCATAAAAATTCAGATCACCCCCCTTTTCCCAAAATGAAAATAAAATAACTAAAAAAATACACATCATGGGTTTCACAATGTGTATAAACACCCATTGTATAAAAATATATTCCCCATACGTCAAACAGCAAAACAGAAAAAAAAGAGTCCAAATGTCCGATTCGCCGTTTTTGGTCGCTTCATTTGCTACCAGAATGGTATCAGTGAAAAGTTCAGATTGCCCTGCAAATAATGAGCCCCCACCCAGCTCCGTACACATAATTGCTAAAAAGTTATAGGGCTCAAAATATGGCGACAAAAAAATTATTCAGATTTTTTTAAAAAATTTTTATCACTATTAAAACGCAAGAAAAACTATACATATAAGGTATCGCCGGATTCGATTTGTAGAATAAAAGTAAGTCAGTTTTATCGCACATCGAATGTCGTAAATAAAAATCCTGTAAAACTGTGGTGGAATTGCTTTTTTATTTTCAACAGGAAGAATTGGCAGTTTTACCATCTGAGAAAATAAAGAGCCTCATCCACAACTACCACAAAAGACTTCAAGCTGTCATTGATGTTAAAGGGGGCAATACATGGTATTAAGAGCTGGGGTGTGTAAACTTCTGATCAGGGTCATTTGGGGAGTTTGTGTTGTGATTATGATTTATAAAGAGTAAACACAGTTGTTTGACATAAATGGCTTCAGCCGACCACTAACCATGAGCGAGAGACAAGTGTCCGTGTTATCATTCATATTCTCTGAACAATGGTTAAAGGGGTATTCCCATCATATTGATCACTGTTAAATCTGTTAATGATTTGACAGTGATCATTTTTCTAAATACATTTTATTACCCAATTCCCACCCTTTTTTAGAAAATAAGTCACCTCTTACCTGATGTTGTCTTTGGTCTCCCCTGGTTACGGCCACCTCTCCTGTTGAATCCCGCCGGGCCGCGCAATGTCCTGAACACGCATGCCGCCGCGCATGCGCCATGATGACTTCTTCCTGGCCAGTATAGTACAGAGCCACGAACGCGCACGCCGACTCTATACTATACAGGCCAGGAATAAGTCACCATGGCACATGCGCGGCGGCGTGCGCGTTCAGGACATTGAGCTCCCCGGCCGGGAGAAAATCTTCAGTCTTCTGCGCAAGCACGGCCTGGCCGGGAGAAGAATCCAGGAAGTGAACGTCGCGCTCAAGAAAGGCAAGTATAAAAAAGTGAAGATGAGAATACCCCTTTAAGAAATCATAAGTTCTGCAAGGGTATGTAAACTTATCAGCACAACTGTA
This sequence comes from Bufo bufo, assembly GCF_905171765.1. Lineage (NCBI taxonomy): Eukaryota > Metazoa > Chordata > Amphibia > Anura > Bufonidae > Bufo > Bufo bufo. Next base: position 375,431,948 of record NC_053389.1, read on the forward strand.
AGTAGCTGTGTGATATAAATCTGTGGAATATGGGAAGCATAAGAGGATGTGCACCATAAATCCCATCTTTGTAAGGCCTCTTGCACATGGCCGCTGTGTGCCTGTGGTTGTATTGTGGACCACATACGGCGGTTCCGCAATACACAGGGCACCAGCCGTGTGCATCCCGCATCCGTGATGTCGACCCATTCACTTGAACGGAACGTAAACACGGATCGGATCCCCATAGAAGCACTACAGAGTGCTTCCGTGGTGTTTCTGGCCGTCCCACCGCACGGCAAAAAAGTAGAACATGCTCACTGACCCATTCAAGTTGAATAAGTCTGGATCTGTCCCAGCCGCTGCACGCACGTTGCCCGTGCATTGGGGACTGCAAATTGCTGTCCCTAATGCACGGAATCGACCAACAACGTTTATGTGTAAGAGGCCTAACACTTGTGATCTAGTTTTGTGTGAAGAGGCATATATACATTCATGTTGCATGTATTTATTAATTAGGGCTACCAATTCTGAGTAACTCGGAGTGACAGGAGATTTCCAGAATCTGATTTATTTATTTTTTATTTTAACCCCTATAACTTTTTTGTAATTATGTTTACGGAGCTGGGTGGGGCTCATTTTTTGCAGGGCAATCTGAACTTTTCACTCATACCATTCTGGGGTGTTTAAGACTTTTTGATCACTTTTTCTAAAAAAAAATTGTAGCAAATGAAGCGACCAAAAACGACGAATCGGACATTTGGACTCTTTTTTTTTCTGTTTTGCTGTTTGCCGTATGGGGAATATATTTTTATACAATGGGTGATTTTACACATTGCGACACCCATGATGTGTATTTTTTCAGTTCTTTTATTTTCATTTTGGAAAAGGGGGGTGATCTAATTATTATTATTTTTTTTACACTTTTTTATAGTTCCCAGGTTACACACACATCTCTGTAACACAGTACACAGCTCTGCTACATGCAGGTTACACACACATCTCTGTAACACAGTACACATCTCTGCTACACAGTACACAGCACTGCTACCTGCAGGTTACACATATAGCTCTACTACACAGTACACAGCTCTGCTACATGCAAGTTACACATACAGCTCTGCTACACAGTAAACAGCAATGCTACATGCAGGTTACACATACAGCTCTGCTACACAGTACACAGCTCTGCTACATGCAGGTTACACATACAGCTCTGCTACATGCAGTTTACACATACAGCTCTGCTACACAGTACACATCTCTGCTACATGCAGGTTACACATACAGCCCTGCTACACAGTACACAGCTCAGCTACATTCAGGTTACACATACAGCTCTGCTACACAGTACACAGCCCTGCTACATGCAGGTTACACATACAGCTCTCCTACATGCAGGTTACACATACAGCCCTGCTACATGCAGGTTACACATACAGCTCTGCTACACAGTACACAGCTCTGCTACATGCAGGGTACACATACAGATCTGCTACACAGTACACAGCACTGCTACATCCAGGTTACACATACAGCTCTACTACACAGTACACAGCTCTGCTACATGCAGGTTACACATACAGCTCTGCTACACAGTACACAGCTCTGCTACATTCAGGTTACACATACAGCTCTGCTACACAGTACACAGCTCTGCTACATGCAGGTTACACATACAACTCTCCTACATGCAGGTTACACATACAGCTCTGCTACACAGTACACAGCTCTGCTACATGCAGGTTACAAATACAGCTCTGCTACATGCAGGTTACACATACAGCTCTGCTACACAGTACACAGCACTGCTACATGCAGGTTACACATACAGCTCTGCTACATGCAGGTTACACATACAGCTCTGCTACACAGTACACAGCTCTGCTACATGCAGGATACACATACAGCTCTGCTACATGCAGGTTACACATACAGCTCTGCTACATGCAGGTTACACATACAGCTCTGCTACACAGTACACAGCCCTGCTACATGCAGGTTACACATACAGCTCTGCTACACAGTACACAGCACTGCTACATGCAGGTTACACATACAGCTCTGCTACACAGTACACAGCTCTTCTACATGCAGGTTACACATACAGCTCTGCTACATGCAGGTTACAAATACAGCTCTGCTACACAGTACACAGCTGTGCTACATGCAGGTTACACATACAGCTCTGCTACATGCAGGTTACAAATACAGCTCTGCTGCACAGTACACAGCTCTGCTACATGCAGGGTACACATACAGCTCTGCTACACAGTAAACAGCTCTGCTACATACAAGTTACACATACAGCTCTGCTACACAGTACACAGCTCTGCTACATGCAGTTTACACATACAGCTCTGCTACACAGTACACCGCTCTGCGACATGCAGGTTACACATACAGCCCTGCTACACAATACACAACACTGCTACATGCAGGTTACACACACATCTCTAGTACAGAGCTCTATTTGATGGCTACAGTTCTGTACACTCTACCAGCTGCTGTGCACATCTGACCCCTCCCACACACGTGACTCGTCACATGGTCATGACATCATCACAGGTCCTTTGCCTTTCCAGCAGCTAGCAGCTCTGTCAGGTGAAGAGTGTGTGTAGTAGGGCATATTTTGAGTTAGGGAGGATGGAGTTTTGGCTGATGTCTGACGGAGTTTTGGCTGATGTCTGACGGAGTTTTGGCTGATGTCTGACGGAGTTTTGGCTGATGTCTGACGGAGTTTTGGCTGAGGGACGACGGAGTTTTGGCTGAGGGACGACGGAGTTTTGGCTGAGGGACGACAGAGTTTTGGCTGATGTCTGACGGAGTTTTGTCTGATGTCTGATGGAGTTTTGGCTGAGGGACGACGGAGTTTTGGCTGATGTCTGACGGAGTTTTGGCTGATGTCTGATGGAGTTTTGGCTGAGGGACGACGGAGTTTTGGCTGAGGGACGACGGAGTTTTGGCTGAGGGACGACTGAGTTTTGGATGAGGGACGACGGAGTTTTGGATGAGGGACGATGGAGTTTTGGCTGATGTCTGAGGTCTGATGGAGTTTTGGCTGATGTCTGAGGGGCGACAGAGTTTTGGATGAGGGACGACGGAGTTTTGGCTGATGTCTGATGGAGTTTTGGCTGATGTCTGATGGAGTTTTGGCTGATGTCTGATGGAGTTTTGGCTGATGTCTGATGGAGTTTTGGCTGATGTCTGAGGGAGGACGGAGTTTTGTCTGAGGGAGGACGGAGTTTTGTCTGAGGTCTGATGGAGTTTTGCCTGACGGAGGATGGAGTTGTGGATGATGTCTGATGATGTCCTAATATGTATGCCGTAGGGTACATTGGTTTTCTACCTTTGGAGGAGCCTGGGTTGTCCTTGTCTGTTAAGATCTGTGGCTGTGGATCCACTGTGCCAATCACCCAGGAGTGGTAGGATGCTGATCTAAAAGGGATTTGGGACACCAGAAGGCAGTTCCAGAAAAAATCAGGCTAACATGTAGTCAGGAACAGGCTGAGGTCAAGTCCAGGAAGGAAACTGTTAGTATACCAACAGATAAACGGATTATAGCTCAGACAGCAAAGTATAACACACTAGCGGCACCTGTATTGATCAGGCCAAGGGTGAGAAAGACAAGGAGGTATAGGTTAGTCAGCAGCTAGACAGCAACACACAGAACAAGGAGAAAAAGCGTGTAACCTCTGCCGCGCTGAATCTGAGGTGAGATACACAGGGGCAGATTTATCAAACTGGTGTAAAGTAGAACTGGCTTAGTTGCCCATAGCAACCAATCAGATTCCACCTTTCATTTTGGACAGCTTCTTTGGAAAATGAAAGGAGGAATCTGATTGGTTGCTATGGGGAACTAGGCCTGTTCTACTTTACACCAGTTTGATAAATCTCCCCCACTGAACTTAGCTCCTGTTCACACATGCAGACCAGACAGACAGTCACATACTGAGTGGAGTGGTGGACACAGATAGTTGCAAGAAAAAGTATGTGAACCCTTTGGAATGATATGGGTTTCTGCACAAATTGGACATAAAATGTTATCTGATCTTCATCTAAGTCACAATAATAGACAATCACAGGCTGCTTAAACTAATAATTCAAGGAAACAGGTCGGCACTTCACCTTAGGTGCACGCTGCACGGGAAAGGAGCAATCTCCAGTAGATACAAAAGATAAATCCCAGCAGCTGTGTCTTTCAAATAAGCTTCTTTTTTATTTTTTCTTCATAAAGCAGAAAGTCCTACAACCAGGACGCGTTTCGGCATGCAAGCCTTTTTCAACAGGTACATCCATAAAATAAATCAAAACTTATATATAGGGTCTAGTTCAGCCCATTCATGACGTCTCCACCCAGTGGGTGGTATTTTAAATGAATAATTAATCAATCAATTAATGATAGCAGGTGAAAAACAAAGCAACATATGTCATGGGTTATATTCTACCTTATTGGAGAATCTATATATCCTTTTCATCACATGGCAGCGGTCTAAAAAGAATACATGAAAATATAATAAATGTATCTATATATTTCAAATATTATGCAACAACAAAATCTCATAAATGTGCGACCTCATACTCCCTATTAAGTCCCCTTGGATGCAGTGTATCCAGGGTATGGATCCAAAAAGCCTCTCTTCTGAGGAGAAGCCTTTTGACATCCCCCCCTCTCCTTGGTCTCTTTACCTGTTCTAATATTTGAAAACGTAACTGTGCGACAGTATGTTTGTATTCCTCAAAGTGACATGGAACCGGTAACATGAGTTTTTTTGTCCTAATATCAGATTTATGTTTACTGATGCGATCCTTCACTGCCTGCATTGTCTCACCCACATATAATAGGCCGCAAGGACATTTAATAAGGTATATAACATTTGCGGAATCACAGGTAAAAAAACCCTTTATACCAAAGCTTTTACCAGTATGAGGATGATGAAACGAAGGACCTTTAATTACATGTGAGCACTGGAGACAATGCAGGCAGGGAAATGTACCCATCCGCGGCGAGGATATCCGCTGTTGTTTCAACATTGCTTTTGTACTGCCTAAGTCTGCATGAACCAATTTGTCACGATAGTTCAAATTCTTTTTATTGCAGATGAGAGGTGAGTGTTTAAATTCATCAACCTGAGGGTACGCTTTATTTAACAGGTGCCAATGTTTCCTGACTATATTATCAATGCCTGTATTGAATGGATGGAAGTTGTCCTTGAAAAAGTTTTAACCCCTTTGGTGAAATTAACAAAATCATTCCTATGGGACACACCTCATTTCTTGAGGATTATAGCAGAGTTGGGTCCTGTTCCCATGGAGAGCCTCCTGGTGACCATTGATGTAGTTAGTTTATATACTTCCATTGGCCATCAGGAGGGCATACAGGCAGTTTCAGCCGCACTCAATAAAACGAATTACACGACCATAGAGCAAGAATTTTTTCTTGAGTTATTAAATGTGGTTCTTTATAAAAATTATTTTTTATTTATGGATGCGTTCTTCCTACAGAGGCGTGGCACCGCGATGGGGTCTAACGTGGCCCCGCCCTATGCAAATCTCTTTATGTCGTCATTTGAAGAAAAATATGTATACAATAATAAGCTATTTCAAAAAAACGCTATTATTTGGAAAAGATTTGTGGACGACATTTTTTGCATATGGGCGGGGTCCCGGGAGACCCTATCTGATTTCATGAATGATTTAAATATTGCAGTTGAGGGTCTACAGTTCACAGTTACCTGTGACATAAACCAGGTGAGCTTTTTAGACACTAAAGTCATCAAAAACCTTGGGGGTCATTTATCCACTGACATTTATCGTAAGGTCACGGATAGAAACAGTATATTACATTATAAGAGTGCCCACCCATTGTCCCTTAAAAAAGCCATTCCCAAATCACAATATCAGAGAGTAGAAAGAATAGTCTCAGACCCGGCTGTACAAAAAATAAGGATCACTGAAATGACAGAGAGATTTTGTGAACGCGGTTATCCATTGAGTATTCTGAAAACAGCTAGAGAAGGGAGGGAAGGGGTGAGGGCCTCATTAGATGGAGATAAATCCAGGATAGCTTTTATCCATAAATTCCATCCATTCAATACAGGCATTGATAATATAGTCAGGAAACATTGGCACCTGTTAAATAAAGCGTACCCTCAGGTTGATGAATTTAAACACTCACCTCTCATCTGCAATAAAAAGAATTTGAACTATCGTGACAAATTGGTTCATGCAGACTTAGGCAGTACAAAAGCAATGTTGAAACAACAGCGGATATCCTCGCCGCGGATGGGTACATTTCCCTGCCTGCATTGTCTCCAGTGCTCACATGTAATTAAAGGTCCTTCGTTTCATCATCCTCATACTGGTAAAAGCTTTGGTATAAAGGTTTTTTTTACCTGTGATTCCGCAAATGTTATATACCTTATTAAATGTCCTTGCGGCCTATTATATGTGGGTGAGACAATGCAGGCAGTGAAGGATCGCATCAGTAAACATAAATCTGATATTAGGACAAAAAAACTCATGTTACCGGTTCCATGTCACTTTGAGGAATACAAACATACTGTCGCACAGTTACGTTTTCAAATATTAGAACAGGTAAAGAGACCAAGGAGAGGGGGGGATGTCAAAAGGCTTCTCCTCAGGAGAGAGGCTTTTTGGATCCATACCCTGGATACACTGCATCCAAGGGGACTTAATAGGGAGTATGAGGTCGCACATTTATGAGATTTTGTTGTTGCATAATATTTGAAATATATAGATACATTTATTATATTTTCATGTATTCTTTTTAGACCGCTGCCATGTGATGAAAAGGATATATAGATTCTCCAATAAGGTAGAATATAACCCATGACATATGTTGCTTTGTTTTTCACCTGCTATCATTAATTGATTGATTAATTATTCATTTAAAATACCACCCACTGGGTGGAGACGTCATGAATGGGCTGAACTAGACCCTATATATAAGTTTTGATTTATTTTATGGATGTACCTGTTGAAAAAGGCTTGCATGCCGAAACGCGTCCTGGTTGTAGGACTTTCTGCTTTATGAAGAAAAAATAAAAAAGAAGCTTATTTGAAAGACACAGCTGCTGGGATTTATCTTTTGTTGCTTAAACTAATAACACACAAATAATTAAATGTTACCATGTTTTTATTGAACACACCATGTAAACATTCACAGTTAGGTGGAAAAAGTATGTGAACCCATAGACTAATGACATCTCCAAGAGCTAATTGAAGTGAGGTGTAAGCCAACTGGAGTCCAATCAATGAGATGAGATTGGAGGTGTTGGTTACAGCTGCCCTGCCCTATAAAAAGCACACCAGTTCTGGGTTTGCTTTTCACAAGAAGCATTGCCTGATGTGAATGATGCCTCGCACAAAAGAGCTCTCAGAAGACCTACGATTAAGAATTGTTGACTTGCATAAAGCTGGAAAGGGTTATAAAAGTATCTCCAAAAGTCTTGCTGTTCATCAGTTCACGGTAAGACAAATTGCCTATAAATGGAGAAAGTTCAGCACTGCTGCTACTCTCCCTAGGAGTGGCCGTCCTGTAAAGATGACTGAAAGAGCACAGCGCAGACTGCTCAATGAGGTGAAGAAGAATCCTAGAGTGTCAGCTAAAGACTTACAAAAGTCTCTGGCATATGCTAACATCCCTGTTAGCGAATCGATGATATGTAAAACACTAAACAAGAATGGATTTCATGGGAGGATACCACAGAGGAGGCCACTGCTGTCCAAAAAAAACATTCCTGCACATTCACAGTTTGCACAAGAGCACCTGGATGTTCCCCAGCAGTACTGGTAAAATATTCTGTGGACAGATGAAACTAAAGTTGAGTTGCTTGGAACAAACACACAACACTATGTGTGGAGAAAAAGAGGCACAGCACACCAACATCAAAAACTAATCCCAAATGTGAAGTATGGTGGTGGGGGCATCATGGTTTGGGGCTGCTTTGCTGCGTCAGGGCCTGGACGGATTGCTATCTTGTAAGGAAAATTGAATTCACAAGTTTATTAAGAAATTTTGCAGGAGAACTTAAGGCCATCTGTCCACCAGCTGAAGCTCAACAGAAGATGGGTGTTGCAACAGGACAACGACCCAAAGCATAGAAGTAAGTCAACAACAGAATGGCTTAAACAGAAAAAAATACGCCTTCTGGAGTGGCCCAGTCAGAGTCCTGACCTCAACCCGATTAAGATGCTGTGGCATGACCTCACAAAAGCGATTCACACCAGACATCCCAAGAATATTGCTGAACTGAAACAGTTCTGTAAAGAGTAATGGTCAAGAATTACTCCTGACCATTGTGCACGTCTGATCTGCAACTACAGGAAACGTTTGGTTGAAGTTATTGCTGCCAAAGGAGGTTCAACCAGTTATTAAATCCAAGGGTTCACATACTTTTTCCACCTGCACTGTGAATGTTTTACATGGTGTGTTCAATAAAAACATGGTAACATTTAATTCTTTGTGAGTTATTAGTTTAAGCAGACTGTGATTGTCTATTGTTGTGACTTAGATGAAGATCAGATCACATTTTATGACCAATTTGTGCAGAAATCCATATAATTCCAAAGGGTTCTCATACTTTTTCTTGCAACTGTATTTTTAATAAATAAGAACACTCCCTGCTGGAACCTCTTATATGTATGGTCTTATACAGTTTTCGTTCTCCCACCTTTGGGTATATGTTTAATCTTGACTCTCCTAGCATATTGCCATATTACCTTTAACAGTTGCTCAATAAACACCTGTATATACGTCTGAAAACTATGTTAAATGGGTTTCCTGGGACTTTTATATTGATAGATAAGTCATCAATATCAAATCGTCAGACCGCACTGGAACCAAGTGAAGCTCTGTACAATATGCCTGGTTATTGCCATTCTCACCATTCAGAGCTGTAGTAAATAGGCATGACCACAACAAAGTGTAGATATGCCTAGTTCAGGGTTACTGTGTGCTCTGCAATCAACTGATCAGCAGGGTGCCACGCAGCTGATACAAAGAAATCACTCGTAGCAAAAATCTAAATTGGGGCCCCGAGCTCCATTTATAGCACATCCCAATACCCATTTCGGGCCCCTTCCATTGCTTCATAAACTGTGCTTGCTGCTGCAAGATATATTGTGTGCCATCAGGGCCGGACTGGGATTACAAAACAGCCCTTGCACACAAAAGAGGTAGAACAGATGTGGTGCGTACAGGTATAGAGTATATACAGCAGTGTACTGATATGTAAGGTACAAGGTATAATAGATGCAGTGTGTACAGATATATAGTACCAGATGTTTACATTAGATCACATTCCAAAGTAGGGCCCAGTGCGCAGATGCAGGTGTATTATCTTCTCTCTCTTATCTCTTCTTCCTTTTTGACCAATGAAACAATGTTTTAGCCTCAGTGAGGACTGCCCTCTTCTGAAGATGTATATACGGCTTACCCCATGTAATAAAAGTTAGAGATTGCATTGACCATCTATGTGTCAGCGTCTAGTCTCTCAGCCACGCGTGGATATTAACCCCTGGGGGGGTACATTGATTTGGAACACCAGAGTGTATCTTAAATGCCCTAATTTAGGGCGTCTTTATCACAATGGCGACCACGAAGGGACTCTGAGCGAATGTAGCATCAAACAGCTGACAAGACGGGCCCCTGAGCTTGACAAACGGCAGAGGGGAGAGGATTGCAACCTCAAAGAAAGGGGAGAAAACTTTTTATCTCATCTGCCTTTCTGCTATTTACTTCGTCATGCTCAGATAGCTCAGTCTGCTGTGGGGTGGTACTGATGTAAGTATAGTAGTCGGCTGTAATGCTGAAAGCTTAGAGTCTATTGAACCAATAGTCTGAAATTATAGATCACTCTGGTGTGTATATGTTTTGTGTGTGTCTGCGATTTATGTGAGGAGTGAGTTGAGCACAGACAGTAAAACCACAGACAAAGGGAGGGGACAGTAACCTCCTGGTTTGGAAGGCTGTAGCGCCGAGGTATGGGACAAAGTAAACTCCGGCTGACCTGGCAGGGAGACGCGTGGATCTGTATGACCCTTTGACCTAAGGGAAGACTGCAGAGATATTCTCCACCTGACCTGACCTCAGGGAGACGCGTGGAGCCGTATGACCCGAAAGCGAAGACTGCAGAGATATTCTCCACCTGACCTGACCCCAGGAAGACGCGACGGAGCCGCCTGAGATGTGCGGGGAGTCCCAGCTGACTAGTCAGACGTGATAGTCAGATTTGAGCCAACCAGAGGGGAGGGTGAATCCTTTGTCTGCGGAAGAAAGGGCTAAAGGTGCTGATCACTCCTCTGTTTTGTGTGTGTGTCAGTCTGAAATACTGTTGTTTTGAGATGGGTCAGTCCCAGTATTATGAAGGAGAAAATACAGCCCCTAGCTAGTAGCGAGGAAAGAGGGAGATTATAGGATGTGATATGGAGAATTGAAAGTTAAAATGTGACAAAGAATGTTAGAGAAGTGTGGCCCCGGACAGAAGGTCGCCCAGCTGGCAACAGGGATGAAAATCTGTAAGAAACTGTGAAGTTAGAGCATACAGACTGAGGGCATCAGAACTCCGGTGATGTTGAAAGGGGAGTTTTAACGAGTGAGAAAACAGAGCAGTGTCAGGATGATAATTGATGGCATTAGCAAGAAAGAAAGTGCCCCAGTGTCTGCAATCAGAAAGGCGCTTGTGTTAAATGTTCAGAAATGAACTGGTTAAATAGGGAAGATCCAAAAAAAGATGGTCAGGAACTGTGAAATAGAGAAATTCATTTCCCCCCCCACCTTCACAAAGAAACATTCCTGAGATAAGAGGAGCAGGGAAAGGGGGGAGGGAATCATGGGGGCAGGGAATCATGCAGAGTAAGTGATGTTATATGTGTAATATTATTATAGAAGACAAAGAATTGTTCAATAATCTTCTTTCTTCTTTCTTCTTTCCCAAGCAGTGTACTGTGGTAATCCAGCTTTTAACAAAATGACTGTATGATTATAACATGTATATTGTCTTACAGCGACAGACCATCAGCAATTCTGGGTGTGGTGTGGCTATCTGTTTCCAGGAAAGATGTGTTTGTCTGTGCTACAAGTTTTTGGGATGAAAACAGTGTGGTTAGGTGGGAAGACATAAATGATTCAGTGGAATATGAATGGGTGTGGCTTTGTGACTGATGGATGTTTTTAGCAGAGCTGTGAATGCAATTCATATTTTATGTGTAAGGGCGTGGTTATGAGCTGTTAATGAAAATGAGTACATGAAAATGTATATGAATGCGTATGGAGTACGGTATTTGTTTTTTAAATAATATGCGCATTGAGGATTTTATTTTATTTTTCTTGTAAGTTTTTGGTTTTTATTGGTGCCAACAGCATTGATCAAGCTGTACATTTTTTTTTTATATCGAAGTCAATGAAAAGTTTTTATGGGCCCTTTGTGTGTTCATGTCTGTATTGTCAGATCTGTTTGTTTCAATGTTTGAAGTTACGTGTTACATGTTAAGTGTTGTGCTTCATATCAGAGCTCTGTTCTCATGGACAGCTGGCATACTACTGACAGACAAAAGGAGGACCACAGCGTCCGACTGAAGGGGGTGGACTTAGATAACTCAGAGCGGAGGGAGGAGGATAGGGGTGGACGTTACAGACAACGACAGCCCTTGTGCCCATCCCCTAGTTATAAGACACTCCCATGGAAGATGAGAAGTCCTGTTTTGTTTTCCAGTCTATTAATTCCGCGATAGGAAAAGTTGGATACTTCTGTAAGCCAAAATGCAGAGTAACATCAAGCGGCATTGGGTGGTTCAGTGGTGCCAACCATAGGTAGTGTTCCTTTGGCATTGCTTCAGCCCTGATGTCAAACGCCTCGTTGAAGTGAGGAAAAAGTAAGTCTGCCACCCTATGATGGGCCTTCAGAGTCTGTGGGACCCAGATCCCAGAAGAGAGAGTGTTGTGCTGTGTGTGGTATTCCTCGTCCACACCACACGGGAGGATTGTATTCTATGCTGACCATGCCCGGATCACTGTCCGTCCCCACAGACACCCATGTTTTTTGTTATAAGGAGAACACAAATACAGGGAGGGGGGGGAGTTAGATCAAGATTAGGAAACAGGAAATCCAGTATCGGCTCTACTTTTAAAGGGTTTCTGTCACCCCACAAAACTCTTTTTTTTTTGGATAGTTATATTCCTTATAGCGCGATATAGGAGAATATAATAGTCTTACTTACTTTCATGCGGCCGATTCTTTAGAAAACAAAGTTTTATAATATGTAAATCAGCGCTCTACCAGCAAGTAGGGCGTCTACTTGCTGGTAGCCGCAGCAGAAAACCGCCCCCTCGCCGTGTTGATTGACAGGGCCAGCCGTGATCTCCTCCTCCGGCCGGCCCTGTCAGTATTTCAAAAATCGCGCGCCTCTGGTCATTCGGCGCAGGCGCTGTGAGATAAGGAGGCTCGTCTCCTCAGCACTCCCTCAGTGCGCCTGTGCCGATGACGTCTTTTCTTTCGGTGATGTCATCGGCGCAGGCGCACTGAGGGAGTGCTGAGGAGACGATCCTCCTCATCTCACAGCGCCTGCGCCGAATGACCAGAGGCGCGCGATTTTTGAAATACTGACAGGGCCGGCCGGAGGAGGAGATCACGGCTGGCCCTGTCAATCAACAGGAGGAGGGGGCGGTTTTATGCTGCGGCTACCAGCAAGTAGACGCCCTACTTGCTGGTAGAGCCCTGATTTACATATTATAAAACTTCGTTTTCTAAAGAATCGGCCGCATGAAAGTAAGTAAGACTATTATATTCTCCTATATCGCGCTATAAGGAATATAACTATCCAAAAAAAATAAAAAATGAGTTTTGTGGGGTGACAGGAACCCTTTAAACATTTTTAGCAGATTCAGTCTGGCCCAATGATATCCCTCACTCTGGGTGATAAAGAAGTAGTCCCGTTTTTGATTGATATTGGAGCAGCCAAGACAGTTGTGCACAGCAAACATGGCCTCCCCTGATTTACTCCCCAAGGACACCAGTTTTTGGGTAGAAGTGGATGAAAAAGTAGTACGCTCCCTTCTCAACAGAAACCATCCATATTAGATTTGCCCCTAACCAAGATGCGCTTGCCCGTTTGCTGGTCAGTGGTAACGCCCCCTTGTTGCCTCCTAGGTGCAGATTTGCTTGCAAAAGAACATGTTGGTATCTCACATCAGGAGGACGGCACTGTGAAGCTTACAGGTGCCCTTAACGACCAGGAACCTTGTTTGTTGGCCATTAGTGACAAAATTCCCTGGTCCATGTTTTTATCAGTACTCCCAGAAGCTGAGAAAAGCAAAACCACTCACCATTGGATGGTACATGACCTACATGCCGTTAATGAAGCCACAGTTTCTAACACTCACATCGTGCCCAATACACACACCTTGTTGGCTCAGGTTCCCATTACCCCTGATCACTCCACTGTGATTTATTTGTCCTTTAGTCCCTACCGCCTCACAGATGAGGTGGTAGATGCTTTTTATGCCTAGAACTGGCAATTTTGTGTTCCCCCACACTGGGCTTATCAGATTATTACATTTAGATTGTATTGTTATGAAGTGAGTGGCCATGACTCAGCTGTCCTCACCCAACTGCATGGCCAGCAATAACGCCCCATAGCATATGATTTAGCCAGACTTGATCCCGTGGCCAGAGGTGCCCCTTTCTGCATCAGAGCTGTAGTAGTTGTACTAGCTATGCTTGATGAAAGCTCGGAGATAGCTCTGAACCACAAAGTGATGGTGATATTACATCTATCCTCATGAACGTACAATCCAAATGATTGTTTTGTTGCCCGTTATTTGAGAATGCAGTGTTCCATTTTGTTGCCTGACAATGTTGCTCTCCAAAGGTGTAATACTTCGGACCCAGCCACCCTGTTGCCTCTGGACCAAGGGGGGAGGGAAGAGTTAGGGCACCGCACTTTAAACTTTTCTTCCAGATTCAAAGGAAGAGGCTCCTGACTGTTTGCAGATGATGTCACAAGAGGTAGTGGGATTTGGTAAATCAGCCATTAGGTAATCTAGATAATGTGCACTTTGTGGATGGATCAAGGTATGGACAGGATGGCAGGTACTACACAGGTTGGGCAGTGGTGATTAAACGTGAACTACCACACATGTCTGCTCAAGAGGTGCAGCTAAAAGACTCTGAAGATGGCTTGCAGATATGCAGATGGAAAAACAGCCAACATTTACACTGATTCGAGGTGTGCTTTTGGGATAGCCCATGACTATGGGCCCACATGGAAAGCCAGAGACTACTTGATCGCTTCAGGTAAACCCATCGAAAATGGGGAAGCAGTGAGGTCTCTGATGGAAGCCCTCTTGTCACTAACATGAGAGGTGATGATAGCAACGAAAGGCCACTGTAAACAGATGCAGAGGAGGCAAAGGGGAAAACCACGGCAGACCAGGCAGCAAAAATGGCTGCCAAATTACCTAAGCAGACCCCTGTATTAAGTGGCCACAGTTCAGGTCCCTGAAATAACTCCTCCTGTCTCCCGAAAGTTCTTAAGACCTTACAGAACCAGATGGGGAAGGAGCAAGGGACTGGTGGATGGAAAAGGGGGGACTACAAATAAGAAGGGAAAACTTTACCTTCCCAGGTCCCTCTACTCCATGATGGCACAGGCAACCCATGGAGTGATGCACCAGACAAAACTGCTATGTGTGATTTAGTACGTAGCATATGGTACGCCCCAGGGTTCAGCACTGTAACAGTCAGACATACTCAAGGATAAATGGTTCGTGTCCAGAACAACGTGGGCAAGGTGGTTAAGGTACCCAAGAAACACGTCTTGCTTTTTGTATCTGTTTCAACGTTTACAGACTACCTTCAACTACACAAGGTGGGCATGTATGAGTATGTATTGATATGTGATGACTTGTTTTCAGGATGGCCAAAACCGTACCCAAAGAAGTAAAGAAGATTATGGCCGAAGTTGTGTGCAGGTATGGGGTACCTTAGATCATTGAAAGTGACACAGGTGTTCACTTCACAGGTGAAGTGATACAGGAGATGATGAAGGTTTTGGGTGTAGGACAGGCCTTACATGCTTCGTACCATCCACAACGCAGCAGTAGAGTAGGGAAAAGGAACTGAACGGGACACTAAGTTAAAGATTCAAAAAGCATTAGAGTGCCTGCTGGTAGCCCTCTTTTAGTAAGGTATACGCCTAACCGTGAGACAGGCCTTTGTCCCTATAAGGTCCTTTTTGGGTCAGGCCCTAGGATAGGATTTTATTTCCCACAGCAGCTTCGGATACAACATGGTTGTCTGGCAGATTATGTGATCAGTTTGTACAAGCATTTGACTAAAGTACATTTTCGAGTTTTTGCTTCACTTCCAGGTTTTGATAAAGTACCAGGAACCCACCCACTTGTGTCTGGAGATTGGGTGGTAGAAAAAGACACGTTAGAAAAGTCCTAAAACCCTGGTTTGATGGTCCATTCCGAGTGTTGTTCACCACATGCACAGTGAAGCTCAAAGAAAAGGAAAATTGGATTGATTTCAAGGAAGTGTTGAGACTGGTTTTCCCTTGTGTGACTGTTGATCATGACTCAAAAGAATATGGAAAAATTGTATGAAAACATCGATCCAGAAAATCAGAAGCATTGATGACCCCCAGTCCCCCCATATAATGTCAACGCCAGTTAGGGAAAGATCATCTGACTTCCCCGTGCTCAAATCCAGTGTCACGGGAGGCTGTTCGCTAGGTATGGCTTGTCGTGGAAACTGGTGAAGAGGATGTCGGAGCATTGGGACAGATGTTTAGGTTAAGGGCTCTTTCACACTTGCGTTCTTTTCTTCCGGCATAGAGTTCCGTCGTCAGGGCTCTATGCCGGAAGAATCCTGATCAGTTTTATCCTAATGCATTCTGAATAGAGAGAAATCCGTTCAGGATGCATCAGGATGTCTTCAGTTCCGGACGGGAACGTTTTTTGGCCGGAGAAAATACTGCAGCATGCTGCGCTTTTTGCTCCGGCCAAAAATCCTGAACACTTGCCGCAAGGCCGGATCCGGAATTAATGCCCATTGGAAGGCATTAATCCGGATCCGGCCTTAAGCTAAACGTCGTTTCGGCGCATTGCCGGATCCGACGTTTAGCTTTTTCTGAATGGTTACCATGGCTGCAAGGACGCTAAAGTACTGGCAGCCATGGTAAAGTGTAGTGGGGAGCGGGGGAGCAGTATACTTACCGTCCGTGCGGCTCCCCGGGCGCTCCAGAGTGACGTCAGGGCGCCCCATGCTCATGGATGACGTGTCGCATGGATGACGTCATCCATGCGCATGGGGCGCTCTGACGTCATTCTGGAGCGCCCCGGGAGGCGCACGGACTGTAAGTATACTGCTCCCCCGCTCCACACTACTACTATGGCAGCCAGGACTTTAATAGCGTCCTGGGTGCCATAGTAACACTGAACGCATTTTGAAGACGGATCCGTCTTCAAATGCTTTCAGTTCACTTGCATTTTTCCGGATCCGGCGTGTAATTCCGGCAAATGGAGTACACGCCGGATCCGGACAACGCAAGTGTGAAAGGGCCCTTAGGGAGAGAATGAAATTCAAGGGGGGACTGTTAAAGATGTGTGAATTTTATTCTATATTTTGTATCTCTAGGACTGTAAGGAGTTAACTTTTTCTTTTCCAAAAGCCTTCCTCCCACCCCTCTCTTTGTTTCAAGACTGTAGAAGAGAGGGGGGCAAAGAGCTGTGCTGTGAGAGGTGTCTGGTTTCTCATCTTTCTACAGGTGTCCCATAGAGAGTGAAGGAGTGCATAAGCCAATCATATGGCTTGATGATATGTATATATTATTCACTGCCTATAGAGAAGCACCTCTTTGAAGTGTCACATATGACATATGCAGTATTATTGTTACAATAGAAGCCATTACAAAATGGCGATGGTAACCAGATGTTTACATTAGTTCACATTCCAAAGTAGCACATTCCAGTGCGCAGATGCAGGTGTATTATCTTCTCTCTCTTATCTCTTCTTCCTTTTTGACCAATGAAACAATGTTTTAGCCTCAGTGAGGACTGCCCTCTTCTGAAGATGTATATACGGCTTACCCGATGTAATAAAAGTTAGAGATTGCATTGACCATCTATGTGTCAGCATCTAGTCTCTCAGCCACTCGTGGATATTAACCCCTGGGGGGGTACATTGATTTGGAACACCAGAGTGTATCTTAAATGCCCTAATTTAGGGCGTCTTTATCACATCATAAAGAGGAAGGTGCAACAAAGAAGGCCCAAGACGATTGAACAGTTAGAGGCCTGTATTAGACAAGAATGGGAGAGCATTCCTATTTCTAAACTTGAGAAACTGGTCTCCTCGGTCCCCAGACGTCTGTTGAGATGCCACAGAGTGGTGAAAATGGCCTTGTCCCAACTTTTTGGGGATTTGTTGACACCATGAAATTCTGATTCAACATATTTTTTCCTTAAAATGGTACATTTTCTCAGTTTAAACTTTTGTTCCGTGATTTATGTTCTATTCTGAATAAAATATTAGAAGTTGGCACCTCCACATCATTGCATTCAGTTTTTATTCACGATTTGTATAGTGTCCCAACTTTTTTGGAATCCAGTTTGTATATACAGCAATGTACTGATATGTCAGGTGCAAGGTATAATAGATGCAGTGTGTACAGATATATAGTATATACAGCAGTGTACTGATATGTGAGGTATGAGGTATAATAGATGCAATTTGTATAGATATATAGTATATACAGCAGTGTACTGATATGTCAGGTACAATGTATAATAGATGCAGTGTGTACAGATATATAGTATATACAGCAATGTACTGATATGTGAGGTATGAGGTATAATAGATGCAGTGTGTATAGATATATAGTATATACAGCAGTGTACTGATATGTCATCTACAATGTATAATAGATGCAGTGTGTACAGATATATAGCATATACAGCAGTGTATTGATATGTGAGGTACGAGGTATAATAGATGCAGTATGTACAGGTATATAGTATATACAGCAGTGGACTGATATATGAGGTATGAGCTGTAATTTATACCTCGTACCTCTCGTCAATAAACTGCTGTATTTACTATATACCTGTACACACTGCATCTACAGGTGAAACTCAAAAAATTTGAATATCGTGCAAAAGTCCATTTATTTGAGTAATGCAAATTAAAAAGAATTGCATTAATGCAGATTAAAATTTTAATTTTGTGAAAAGATTCAATATTCTAGGCTCAAAGTGTCACACTTTAGTCAGCTAATTAATCCATATCCCCTGAGCAAAGGGGACCTCAAAATTGTGACTTTGGGGTTTCATAAGCTGTAAGCCATAATCATCCAAATTATAACAAATTAATGCTTGAAATATCTCGTTTTACATGTAATGAATCTATCTCATATGTTAGTTTCACCTTTTAAGTTGCATTACTGAAATAAATGAACTTTGCACAATATTCTAATTTTTGGAGTTTCACCTGTATTATACCTCGTACCTCATATACGGTATCATATTTTTATGTATAAACATAGCAATGATGTGAGACATAGAAGGTATAATAGGTGCAGTGTTTTACAGATATATGTGGTCAGTTATACATTATGGTCACTGTGTGTGAGGTACATGAGGTAGTGGTCATTGAAACTGTCTGCAGTATTAATAATCCCAGAAAATCCACGGCACTTCCTTAGTAAAAACGTTTTTTACTAAAGAAGTGCCGTGGATTTTCTGGGATTATTGATATTGGAAGTCTGGATCGCTTCATCGGCAGCTTCATCGGCCGCCATCATATAACACTGCTGTGCTGTTCACACTCTCTTGTAATACTGTTGTCTGCAGTATTATATATGAGTGAGCAATGTGTAAAACAGGGCATGGGTGGGGTGGGCAAATGAAGAGAAAAGTGAAGGACCTCCTCTTACCGATCCATTCCAATCTGTATGGATCAATGCAGAGCACATTGTGCACTTCTAATCCTTGCTGTTAGGTGTTGAAGTACCTGTGATGATGTCATCACATGTGCTGGCAGATTCACCTTTAAAACATGGGAACTATACCATTCTTGGTGCAGTTCCATTTCTAGATCCTGCAGGACCTGTGATGCTGAAGATGAGGTCATCACAGGTCATGACAGATGCACTGTTCTAACTTGGGAACTACACTATACACTGTGCAGTTCCCTTACAGGACCTGTGATGACATCAAAGGTCCTTTAGCTTTCTCCACTGATGATAGGAATATAACACTGAAGATGGACGGGAGTCAGTATTGAAGGTAATTAGGAGACGGGGCCTATCCTGCACTGTGGGCCCCCCTTCCCCACGGGCCCCATAGCAACTGCGTGGTCTGCCTATATGGTAGGTAGGCCACTGGTGCCGGGAGTCAAATCCACACCAGTTTGATGTCAGTTAGCTATCCGATGCATAACTCATCAATAATATGGTCCGGAAAAACCCCTTTAGACCTATGATGTTAGGAATAGTGTTGAGCGAACTCTGTGTTTCAAGTTTGGCGTACAAGGTTCGGGTTCCGGTTATCTAAGAATTCGGCAATGGATTCCGGTACCACGGACCATAACTTATAACCTGAAGCTTGTACGCCGAACTTGAAACACAAAGTTTGCTCATCCCGAGTTCGGAACAGTAAAGTCGGCCATGTAATTTTCTGCTATATTTATCACTTCTTCTACAAGTGTATTTGCAATACATATATGGTGCATATTTTGTATACCAGACTCTGCTTCTAATGTCAAAGCATAGGGCTATTCTTATGGGCATTTAATTTCCATCAGTTTTTGAAAATACACTGCATCTTCTAGTATTGTGTGTATTGCTTTCAAATATGCCCATTATAGTCTATAGGACTGCATCAAAAACACAGGAAGGAAGTATTACACTTAGGGATGAGCGAATCAACTTCGGATGAAACAAACATAAAACTTTGTTCCAATACTGTACGGAGCTCCAAGTGGTACCTTGAAATCGAACACGAGTTTTTTACAGAACAAATAAATTTATTAAATTATTACCCGAAGTCTCGAGAGACTTCGAAAAGAAATAACTTTCGGCTCATCGGAGCCAATATATTCTAATACTGTACGGAGCTCCTGCTCTGTACAGTATTGGAACAAAGTTTAATGCAAATCGACTTCGGATGTTTCATCCGGAGTCGATTCGCTCATCCCTAATTACACATGTAAGTCTGGATGGATTATTGAAGCCGTACTAATGACAATCTGGATGGTATATCCGCAGTTATTCATGCATATTCTGGAGCTGGAATATGAACGATTTTGATATGCTTGTGTGAATGAGGCCTATGAGTATCAGCAAATGTCATCTGTAAGATAATTAAGGACTCATTCTCAAGATCTTTAATACTGTATGTTGTTCTGGTTTTTTTTCAAATGTCCATCCATTCCCCCATGTCTCTGTTCTTATTGTGTATACAGTACAGACCAAAAGTTTGGACACACCTTCTCATTCAAAGAGTTTTCTTTATTTTCATGACTATGAAAATTGTAGATTCACACTCAAGGCATCAAAACTATCAATTAACACATGTGGAATTATATACATAACAAACAAGTGTGAAAACTGAAAATATGTCATATTCTAGGTTCTTCAAAGTAGCCACCTTTTGCTTTGATTACTGCTTTGCACACTCTTGGCATTCTCTTGATAAGCTTCAAGAGGTATCCCCTGAAATGGTTTTCACTTGACAGGTGTGCCCTGTCAGGTTTAATAAGTGGGATTTCTTGTCTTATAAATGGGGTTGGGACCATCAGTTGCGTTGAGGAGAAGTCAGGTGGATACACAGCTGATAGTCCTACTGAATAGACTGTTCGAATTTGTATTATGGCAAGAAAAAAGCAGCTAAGTAAAGAAAAACGAGTGGCCATCATTACTTTAAGAAATGAAGGTCAGTCAGTCAGCCAAAAAATTGGGAAAACTTTGAAAGTAAGGGCTATTTGACCTTGAAGGAGAGTGATTGGGTGCTGCGCCAGATGACCTGGCCTGCACAGTCACCGGACCTGAACCCAATCGAGATGGTTTGGGGTGAGCTGGACCGCAGAGTGAAGGCAAAAGGGCCAACAAGTGCTAAGCATCTCTGGGAACTCCTTCAAGACTGTTGGAAGACCATTTCAGGGGACTACCTCTTGAAGCTCATCAAGAGAATGCCAAGAGTGTGCAAAGCAGTAATCAAAGCAAAAGGTGGCTACTTTGAAGAACCTAGAATATGACATATTTTCAGTTGTTTCACACTTGTTTGTTATGTATATAATTCCACATGTGTTAATTTATAGTTTTGATGCCTTCATAGTCATGAAAATAAAGAAAACTCTTTGAATGAGAAGGTGTGTCCAAACTTTTGGTCTGTACTGTATATTGCTGTTTCTTCATATATTCTTGTAGTACGCCTGATGAAGGGACTGGTGATGTCTCGAAAGCTTGCTATGTAACATCATTACTTCTATTTTTGTTAGCCATTAAAAGGTATCAAGCCTGCAATACTCTTATTTTGTTTCTCTTAATGAGAGCACTAAACTCGAGGCCGCAGTGGCCACCAATGATGGGGGATTCGGAACATGATTTTAACTAAGGGGGGGGGAAATGTGAGGCCGCACTGGCCACCAATGATCGGGGATTCGGAACGTGATTTTAAAAAGGGGGGGAGATGTGAGGCCACACTGGCCACCAATGATGGGGGATTCGGAACATGATTTTAACTGGGGGGGGGGGGGGGGAGAAGGGAGGCCGCACTGGCCACCAATGAATATAATATTGGGGAGGGAGGGGGTCTGCCCCCTCCTGCCTGGCAGCACCTGATCTCTTACAGGGGGCTATGATACGCACAATTAACCCTTTAGGTGCGGCACCTGTGGGGTTAATTGTGCGGATCACAGCCCCCTGTAAAAGATCAAAAAGTCATGTACACAGTTCGTAGGATATTCTAACATGAAGCGTCCCCATAACTATGGGAACGCCTCTGTGTTAGAATATACTGTTGGATATGAGTTTCACGATCTAACTCAAATCCGAGGGTATATTCTAACATAGAGGCGTTCCCATGGTGATGGGGACGCTTCAAGTTAAAATATACCATCGAATTGGAGAAAACTCAGATCCTATGGTATATTAACTCCTGACTTTACATTGAAAGTCAATGGGGGACGGATCCGTTTGCAATTGCACCATATTGTGTCAACGTCAAACGGATCCGTCCACATTGACTTGCATTGTAAGTCAGGACGGATCCGTTTGGCTCCGCACGGCCAGGCCTTTTTTTTCATGTCCGTGGATCCTCCAAAAGTCAAGAAAGACCCACGGACGAAAAAACGGTCACGGATCACGGACCAACGGAACCCCGTTTTGCGGACAGTGAAAAAATGAGGCCTAAATTGGATGAGTCATTCTAATCTAATCTGTGTCATCCACAATGACGCGGTTGCTAAACTCTGTTCTGTATGATTATTGCTGGATAAAGACAAAATTCTGGAAAGGAGAACTTCAGTAGCTAAGGAGGGGAAAGCTGGGAGCATTTGATATTCAAAAACCGTCAGCTGCAATCTGACTGCTCTTTTTTCTAACAGCTCCTTTTCCTTATATACATATCTATATGACATTCACAATATTTGGCCTGAATAACTGTTGACATCCACTTTAAAATACATTAAGAAGAGGAACAGACCAGTGAGGCCTATACAACTAGCATATGCACAGTATGTATGTGATCAAATCTCACTGCAGAGGATTACACAGGATTAACAATTGTAGGTAAAAGAGGATTACATAAAATGTAGCATTGTGCAGGGACATTATAAAGAACAGCTGAGGAAATAACATCAAGCCCCAGAGGAGCAGAGGATGGGAGTGGTAGTGGCTCTGGCTGCAATAATAATTCATAGTGGCAATCCTCACACTAATGCTTCCTAGGGCCAGGGCAGTGATAGGAGGGCGCACCCCGAGTGTTGAACGGGTGCAAGACAGGAGAGGTATTACCATTTCTACACCGTGCTACCGCCTCTAAAGGGCTAACCAGTGGCGTAGGGATTGCCATAGCAACCATAGCATTGGCTATGGGGCCCTACGCCTTCTGTTGATTTTTTATTTATTTACACACACACAGGCAGCCAGGCCCGAGCCTAGACTAGTGTAGTGGGCGGGGCGTGGGCGGTCCGCGGCTCGGGCCTGGCTGGGGAGAAGGAGTCAGGACTGGAGCAGGGCGCACGCGCAGCAGATAAGGTAGGCGGTGGAGGGGGCAGGGACGGGGGCGTACCTGAGGGACGGAGCCAGCCACCAGTGCCACAGGCCCGCAGCGCAGGAATCCTAAGTTCCGGATTTTCAGTTGAAGCTGCGGCGGGCTTGTGTGGGGGGGTGGGGCCTGCTGCCGGCGACTTGAAGCACCATTGTGAGCTGCAGGGCAGGCTAGGGGAGGGCCGAGGGCGGGCACAATTAGTGGGCGGTCCGTCCATGGCCCAGGCCGGCTCGGGCCTGGCTGGGGAGGAGTCAGAAGCAGTCAGAGCAGCACAGATAGAGGTAGGCAGTGGAGGGGGCCGGATCGGGGACGTACCTGAGTGGAGGGAGGAGGGACTGGAGCCAGCCAGCCAGTCACCAGGTTGGAGAAGCAGCAGAGGGAGGTGGACTCAGCCGGTGGTGGGGGCCAGTCCTCTTCTCTCTGCTCGGTGCTCCTGCCTCCTCCTCAACTGGTCTCCAGTCTCCAGTCCTGCCAGTCTGTGCCTGCTACCTGCTGTGACTAGTGTGCTCTAAATAAAAGTAAGTGAAAGAAAGTGAGAACTTATGATTTATAAGATACTTGATCTGAATTCTGAAGTTAAAAAGAGAAGCAAGGGGCGCCCTCCTTATCATTGCAGGTCTGCAGGCAGCTCTTTTTAACTTCAGAATTCAGATCATCAGACTCTCACTAATTACAAATTTACAGCACACACACCCCTGTAGTATCCACCATCAGACAGGGGAGGGAAGAAACCCCAGAACTAGAGTGTGCCCCCCAACTTGGGGGGCACACTGACACTCTAGTTCTGGGGTTTGTTTTCTTCCCTCCCTTGTCTGATGGTGGACACTACAGGGGTGTGTGCTGTAATTAGTAAGTGAGAGTCTGATGATCTGAAGTTAAAAAGAGATGCCAGCAGTGATAAGGAGGGCGCCCCTTCCTTCTTTTGGGGGGCACACTCTAGTTCTGGGGTTTCTTCCCCCCCCCCCTTATATGACAGACTAAGGGTACTTTTACACTTGTGGCAGGACGGATCCGGCAGGCTGTTAAGCCTGCCGGATCCGTCCTGCCGCTATTTCGCTGGACCGCTGCTCCGTCCCCATTGAGCGGAGGGAGAACTAGGATGGGTGTTTGGGTGGGAGCTCTGGAAGGGGTGGTGGGAGGCCCGATAGATATGTGGGGGGGGGGGGCATAATATTTTTTTGCTATGGGGCCCATTCATTTCTAGCTACGCCCCTGGGGCTAACCATAATGTCATCTGTGTATTTATTCCTCTTACACTGTGTATTAATTGTCTGCAGTGTAACTGATATTTGTTGTATTACATGTTATATGCTTAGTTCACCAGCAGGTGGCAGCGAGATCTTTATCTAGGATGGAACTTACCATTCCATTCCCCCCCTTACTGGGAGTAGTCAAAGTGCTGGGTGGGTGACTACTCCCCACGTTCCAGGCCGGGTTTTGTCAGGAATATATGAAATAGCTAGCAGTGTCAGGTGGAGGGAATTCTCTCTCTGACATTGGAGCTCTGGCAATCTCTGTACGGGGATCTGAGCCTTGTGCCAGGCTGGAGGCCTGAATCCGGGAGGACTGCTCTGTTCTGCGCTATGCTGGTCGGGTGTGGATTAACACCCAGGACAAAAGGTGAATGTTTTGTTTTTGAGCTATCTGGGTGTGAACTAACACCAATACTGCATCTGAACTGTCGTACTGTGTGAATAAACACTGAAGTTTTTGAGTTATAAACTTGTCTTTGCCTCCATACTGCGTCCGCTTGTCCTGACTACCAGAGTGAGTCCCCACACTCCTTACAGATTAACCGACAGAGTGTTGCGAGGGCGGCAACAGCCAAAGGCACCCCTCTCCAAAGGTACCAGAACAGCCCTAAAGTCCAGTGACCAGACTAAAGCAGAGTTTAGCACAGCAGAGAGATAAAGCAGAATATTTAAGTTTGTTCGCCAGCTTGGGCCAAAACCTGCTGGAACCAAGAGAAACACCACTTCTTGTACAGATGTAAGTGGATTCAAGTAAAGCTGTTAAACTTTATAACAGTCTCGACTCGACTTATCCTCCACCATTACTCCATTACTGTGCGCTTTATTGCTTTGGAGCCTAACCCTGGGGAGCGACGGTATCCAGATAGGAGCACCATGACACATACACTATTGGGGCCGCACCCCACCACTCAGCATTCCTATAGACCTGGGACACGATCGGACCTGGGGGACGTTGCAGAGTCAGTAATCAGGTCGATTGTAGAAAATAAACAAGCCTCTTTACTTAAGTGCACAATGGGAGTTGTAGTACATCCAACAATAGCAAGGCACAGTTCCAAAGAATGTCACACTGCAATGCAAAACTGTTAAAATATGGTAGGCGCCCAGACTACAAACCATCCATATGCAAAAAGTCTTACAATAAAGTCTACAACTCCCGGACTGAGGGATGCAGATTGTCAAATAGTCGGTCAGACTGTTATACACTGATCCCTCAGGATACTATATATAAGATTTGCAACATACAATGGTATTTTCTGGGCCATTGTAAGTTGAAACTAGACTCAACATACAGGTGAAACTCCAAAAATTTGAATATCGTGCCAAAGTTCATTTATTTCAGTAATGCGACTTAAAGAAGACCTTTCATCGGTCCAAACATTGTAAGATAATTATTAGGCTACATAGAGCGGCGCCCAGTGATATCACTACACTTACTATTATCCCTGGGCGCCGCTCCGTTAGCCCGCTGTGTCCTCCGGTATCTTCACTGAATTGGTTCTACTTGGCGGAGTCTGCCCTGTTTCACCCTGGGCCTTCCTTCTCCCAGGCTGTAGCGCTGTCCAATCACAGCGCAGAGCTTACAGCCTGAGAGAGAAAAAAACTCCCTGGCTGTAGCGCTGTCCAATCCCAGGCTGTGAGCTCTGCGCTGTGATTGGACAGCGCTACAGCCTGGGAGAAGGAATGCCTAGGGAGAAACAGGGCAGACTCTGCCTAGTATAACCAATTCAGTGAAGATACCGGAGGACACAGTGGGCGAACAGAGCGGCGCCCAGGGATAATAGTAAGTGTAGTGAGATCCCGGGGCGCCGCTCTATGAAGCCTGATAATTATCTTACAATGTTTGGGGTTTAAGCTCCCCTAGCTTAAACCCCCTTAATGACCAGACCACTTTTTACAGTTCTGCACTACACTATTTTCACGGTTTATTGCTCGGTCATACAACTTACCACCCAAATGAATTTTACCTATTTTTCTTATCACTAATAGAGCTTTTATTT
Organism: Bufo bufo; assembly: GCF_905171765.1. NCBI lineage: Eukaryota > Metazoa > Chordata > Amphibia > Anura > Bufonidae > Bufo > Bufo bufo. The sequence continues at coordinate 375,458,476 of NC_053389.1, forward strand.
TGTGGTATTTTATTGCTGCTGACATTTTTCGTTTTTCTGATATTAATCAAAATAGTCTGCAATTTTCTCAAAAAAAGTGTATTTTTAAGTTTTTCTGGTAAAATTGTTCAAATATAATTACATTTCTATAAGTTTGTGTCAGAATTTATTGTGCTACATGTCTTTGATAAAAAAAATCCAATAAGTGTATATTTATTGGTTTGCGCAAAAGTTATAGCGTTTACAAACTATGGTGCAAAAATATGAATTTCCGCATTTGAAGCAGCTCTGACTTTCTGAGCACCTGTCATGTTTCTTGAGGTGCTAGAATGCCAGGATAGTATAAATACCACCCAAATGACCCCATTTTAGAAAGAAGACACCCCAAAGTATTCGCTGAGGGGCATGGTGAGTTCATGTATGATTTAATTTTTTTTCACAAGTTAGCGGAAAATGACACTTTCTGAGGAAAAAAATAATAAAGTTTCCATTTCTGCTAACTTCTGGCAAAAAATGAAAAAAAAACTCCCACGGACTCACTATGCCCCTCAGTGAATACCTTGGGGTGTCTACTTTCCGAAATTCGGTCATTTGTGGGGTGTGTTTACAGTTCTGGCATTTTGGGCGGGGCTAAATTGTGAGCAACCCTAAAAAGCCTAAAGGTACTCGTTGGACTTTCAGCCCCTTTGCGCATCTTGGCTGCAAAAAAGTGTCACACATGTGGTATCGCCGTACTCAGGAGAAGTAGGGCAATGTGCTTTGAGGTGTATTTTTACATATACCCATGCTGGGTGAGATAAATATCTCGGCAAAAGACAACTTTTCCCATTTTTTTATACAAAGTTGTCATTTTACAGAGATATTTCTCTCACCCAGCATGGGTATATGTAAAAATACACCCCAAAACACATTGCCCTACTTCTCCTGAGTATGGCGATACCACATGTGTGACACTTTTTTGCAGCCTAGGTGCACAAAGGGGCCCAAATTCCAATGAGTATCTTTAGGATTTCACAGGGCATTTTTTACACATTTGGATTCAAAACTACTTCTCACGCTTTAGGGCCCCTAAAATGCCAGGGCAGTATAAATACCCCACAAGTGACCCCATTTTGGAAAGAAGACACCCCAAGGTATTCCGTGAATGGTGAGTTCCTAGAATTTTTTTTATTTTGGCACAAGTTAGCGGAAAATGATTTTTTATTTTAGTTTTCTTACAAAGTCTCATATTCCACTAACTTGTGACAAAAAATTAAATTTTACATGAACTCGCCATGCCCCTCACGGAATACCTTGGGGTGTCTTCTTTCCAAAATGGGTCTCACATGTGGGGCATTTTAGGGGCCCTAAAGCGTGAGAAGAAGTCTGGAATCCAAATGTCTAAAAATGCCCTCCTAAAAGGTATTCATTGGAATTTGGGCCCCTTTGCGCACCTAGGCTGCAAAAAAGTGTCACACATGTGGTATCGCCGTACTCAGGAGAAGTAGGGCAATGTGTTTTGGGGTGTATTTTTACATATACCCATACTGTGTGTGAGAAATATCTCTGTAAATGACAACTTTTTACTTTTTTTTATACAAAGTTGTCAATTTACAGAGATATTTCTCTCACCCAGCATGGGTACCACATGTGTGACACTTTTTTGCAGCAAAGATGCACAAAGGGGCCCAAATTCCAATGAGTACCTTTAGGATTTCACAGGGCATTTTTACGCATTTGGATTCAGTGAGGGGTAAGGTGAGTTCATGTAAGATTTTATTTTTTGTCACAAGTTAGTGGAATGAGACTTTGTAAGAAAAAAAAACAAAAAACGATTTCCGCTAACTTGTGCCAAACAAAAAAAAATCTTCTATGAACTCGCTATTCCCCTCAAAAGTGATCTTTATAGCGCTGCAGCGATTTTACAGTGTTTTTGCAGTGATCAGAAAAAGAAAATTCTGGCACTGCGGTGGGGCGGACTGAATGCAAGTGTGCGCACAAGATCAGGCCTGATCAGGCGAACACTGCATTTTTTGTAGAGCCTATAGAACAATTGCGGACAAGAAAAGGCATTTTCTATATAGTTCTGGCAAAGTGCGGATCCGTAAAATGCGGAAAGCACATTGCCGGTGTCCGTATTTTGCGGATCCGCAAAACACATACGGACGTCTGAATGGAGCAGGGGGGTGATCAATGACAGGGGGGTGATCAGGGAGTCTATATGGGGTGATCAGGGGTTAATAAGGGGTTAATAAGTGACAGGGGGGGTATAGTGTAGTGTGGTGATTGGTGCTACTTACAGAGCTGCCTGTGTCCTCTGGTGGTCGATCCAAGCAAAAGGGACCACCAGAGGACTAGGTAGCAGGTATATTAGACAATGTTAACAAAACAGCGTCTAATATACCTTTTTGGAGTTCAAAAAAATCGTATTTACAGCCTGCCAGCGAATGATCGCTGCTGACAGGCTGTAGATCAACTTCTTAGCTGCGCGTCGCTGTGATCCCTGCGTTAGACGGTCGGGAGGTGATTAAAATTAGAATATTGTGAAAAGGTTCAATATTCTAGGCTCAAACTGTCACACTCTAGTCAGCTAATTAATCCATAATCCCTGAGCAAAGGGTACCTGAGATTGTGACTTTGGGGTTTCATAAGCTGTAAGCCATAATCATCCAAATTATAACAAAGGCTTGAAATATCTCGCTTTGCATGTAATGAGTCTATCTCACATGTTAGTTTCACCTTTTAAGTTGCATTACTGAAATAAATGAACTTTGCACGACATTAAAATTTTTCAAGTTTCACCTGTACAATGCCTCAGATTCAGGTCCAACCAAACAACATGGCTATTTCACTGGTAAAACACCTTTATTCGTTGTTTAGTAGCTTCTACAATACTACATTTCCTGTAATGCCCCTGTCTGTGCGAGGATGAGCTGCTCCTTTGGACACCAGTTAACTGGTGACTCCATTTTATTTTTCTGGTACATCTATGTACAGTCGTGGCCAAAAGTTTTGAGAATGACACAAATATTAGTTTTCACAAAGTTTGCTGCTAAACTGCTTTTAGATCTTTGTTTCAGTTGTTTCTGTGATGTAGTGAAATATAATTACACGCACTTCATACGTTTCAAAGTCTTTTATCAACAATTACATGACATTTATGCAAAGAGTCAGTATTTGCAGTGTTGGCCCTTCTTGTTCAGGACCTCTGCAATTCGACTGGGCATGCTCTCAATCAACTTCTGGGCCAATTCCTGACTGATAGCAACCCATTCTTTCATAATCACTTCTTGGAGTTTGTCAGAATTAGTGGGTTTTTGTTTGTCCACCCGCCTCTTGAGGATTGACCACAAGTTCTCAATGGGATTAAGATCTGGGGAGTTTCCAGGCCATGGACTCAAAATGTCAACGTTTTGGTCCCCGAGCCACTTAGTTATCACTTTAGCCTTATGGCACGGTGCTCCATCGTGCTGGAAAAAGCATTGTTCTTCACCAAACTGTTGTTGGATTGTTAGAAGAAGTTGCTGTTGGAGGGTGTTTTGGTACCATTCTTTATTCATGGCTGTGTTTTTGGGCAAAATCATGAGTGAGCCCACTCCCTTGGATGAGAAGCAACCCCACACATGAATGGTCTCAGGATGCTTTACTGTTGGCATGACACAGGACTGATGGTAGCGCTCATCTTTTCTTCTCTGGACAAGCCTTTGTCCAGATGCCCCAAACAATCTGAAAGAGGCTTCATCGGAGAATATGACTTTGCCCCAGTCCTCAGCAGTCCATTCACCAAACTTTCTGCAGAAGATCAATCTGTCCCTGATGTTTTTTTGTTTTTTTTTTGATAGAAGTGGCTTCTTTGCTGCCCTTCTTGACACCAGGCCATCTTCCAAAAGTCTTCGCCTCACTGTGCGTGCAGATGCGCTCACACCTGCCTGCTGCCATTCCTGAGCAAGCTCTGCACTGGCGGTACTCCGATCCCGCAGCTGAATCCTCTTTAGGAGACGATCCTGGCGCTTGCTGGACTTTCTTGGACGCCCTGAAGCCTTCTTAACAAGAATTGAACCTCTTTCCTTGAAGTTCTTGATGATCCTATAAATTGTTGATTGAGGTGCAATCTTAGTAGCCACAATATCCTTGCCTGTGAAGCCATTTTATGCAATGCAATGATGGCTGCACACGTTTCTTTGCAGGTCACCATGGTTAACAATGGAAGAACAATGATTTCAAGCATCACCCTCCTTTTAACATGTCAAGTCTGCCATTTTAACCCAATCAGCCTGACATAATGATCCCCAGCCTTGTGCTCGTCAACATTCTCACCTGAGTTTACAAGACGATTACTGAAATGATCTCAGCAGGTCCTTTAATGACAGCAATGAAATGCAGTGGAAAGGTTTTTTTGGGATTAAGTTAATTTTCATGGCAAAGAAGGACTATTCAATTCATCTGATCACTCTTCATAACATTCTGGAGTATATGCAAAATGCTATTATAAAAACTTAAGCAGCAACTTTTCCAATTTCCAATATTTATGTAATTCTCAAACTTTTGGCCACGACTGTACTATGCAAACCCTGAAGAAGCTTCTGCCATCATCATAAAAGTCATTTACAGCTTCCAGCATCTATTCCTGTATGTAAGTATTTGCTTTACCTTGGTTATCTGCTTATTGTCTTTTAAACTTTACTTTTTCTTATTCTGGGATGACATGTTTGGGCTTTGGAACCAATTACTAGTTTTCCATAGAGTTATGGACTCAAGTTACAATGGTTTCAGCATACAATGGTAATCCCAGAATCAATTAATATTGTAAACTGAGGGACCACTGTATAAGTGACAAAGTTGTCGGTGACTGTTAATCCTTCCTCAAGTAGCAAAATCTCTATTGACTGACTATAAACAACGAATACCTTGCTAACACGTCTTATGTTCCTAGACAGTCTATGAATGTCTTCATTAGCTTTCTGTCAGGGACTGTTCTCCCAATTAGGACTCATGCACACGAACGTATTTTCTTTCCATGTCCGTTCCGTTTTTTCTGCAGACCGTATACGGAACCATTAATTTCAATGGGTGCGCAAAAAAAAAATGGAATTTACTCCGTGTGCATTCTGTTTCCGTATGTCCGTATTTCCGTTCCGCAAAAAAATAGAACATGTTCTATTATTGTCCGCATTACGGACAAGGATAGTACTGTTCTATTAGGGGCTAGCTGTTCCATTACGCAAAATAAGGAATGCATGCGGACGTCATCTGTATTTTTTTAGGGTCCATTTTTTGTGGTCCGCAAAATACATATGGTCGTGTGCATGAGGCCTGAGGCCTCATGCACACGACCGTTTTTTTTTTGCGGTCCGCAAAAACGGGTTCCGTTTTTCCGTGATCTGTGACCGTTTTCTCGTCCGTGGGTCTTCCTTGATTTTTGGAGGATCCACGGACATGAAAAAAAAGTAGTTTTGGTGTCCGCCTGGCCGTGCGGAGCCAAACGGATCCGTCCTGAATTACAATGCAAGTCAATGGGGACGGATCCGTTTGACGTTGACACAATATGGTGCAATTTCAAACGGATCCGTCCCCCATTGACTTACAATGTAAAGTCAGGAGTTAATATACCATAGGATTGGAGTTTTCTCCAATCTGATGGTATATTTTAACTTGAAGCGTCCCCATCACCATGGGAACGCCTCTATGTTAGAATATACCATCGGATTTGAGTTACATCGTGAAACTCAGATCCGACAGTATATTCTAACACAGAGGCGGTCCCATAGTGATGGGGACGCTTCTAGTTAGAATATACACTGCTCAAAAAAATAAAGGGAACGCAAAAATAACACATCCTAGATCTGAATTAATTCAATATTCTTCTGAAATACTTTGTTCTGTGCAGCGCATTGCTTAATGATCTGTCACTTACCAGTAGGAGGAGCTCCCGGCCGGTCACAGACATCGCAGCAGGTAAGTATGATGCTTCTAATATTGTAATATTGCTAAGTAACCATGGCAACCAGGCCTGCAGTAGCGTCCTGGTTGCCATGGTTACTGATCGGAGCCCCAGAGCGATTAAACTGGGACTCCGATCGGAATCTCCGCTGCCACCAATTATTGGGGGGATGGGGGGAGGCCGCACACTGGCCACCAATGATATTAATATAATAGAGGGGGGCCGCACACTGGCCACCAATGATAATACAATGGAGGGAGGGGGGGGGGCCGGGGGAGGCCGCACACTGGCCACCAATGATATTACAATAGAGGGAGGGGGGGCGGGGGGGCGCACACTGGCCACCAATGATAATACAATAAAGGGAGGGGGGGCGGGGGAGGCCGCACACTGGCCACCAATGATATTACAATAGAAGGAGGGGGGGCGGGGGGGCCGCACTGGCCACCAATGAAATTAAAACTGAGGAGGGAGGGGGGTCTGCCCCCTGCTGCCTGGCAGCACCTGATCTCTTATAGGGGGCTATGATATGCACAATTAACCCCTCAGGTGCAGCACCTGAGGGGTTAATTGTGCGGATCACAGCCCCCTGTAAGAGATCGGGTGCTGCCAGGCAGCAGGGGGCAGTCATGTACACAGTTCGTAGTATATTCTAACTAGAAGCTTCCCCATCACTATGGGAACGTCTCTGTGTTAGAATATACTGTCGGTTCTGAGTTTTCACGAAGTGAAAACTCAGCTCTGAAAAAGCTTTTATGCAGACGGATCTTCGGATCCGTCTGTATGAAAGTAACCTACGGCTACGGATCACGGACGCGGATGCCAATCTTGTGTGCATCCGTGTTCTTTCACGGACCCATTGACTTGAATGGGTCCGTGAACCGTTGTCCGTCAGAAAAATAGGACAGGTCATATTTTTTTGACGGACAGGAAACACGGATCACGGATGCGGCTGCAAAACTGCATTTTCCGATTTTTCCACGGACCCATTGAAAGTCAATGGGTCCGCGAAAAAAAACAGAAAACGGCACAACGGCCACGGATGCACACAACGGTTGTGTGCATGAGGCCTTAGAATGATGTTTCTCCTGGAGCTAAACTGAACTAGCATCTGCCCTGAATTTTACAGAGCTAAACTAAAGGGCTGATGCAATTCTTACTACAAAGCATAATGGAAATAATTGTCCCAATCTGAATTATCAAGACTGGAACCATAAATTATATTGACACAGAAAGGCATTTGACCTTAGCCAAACATTTGACACCGAGTTTCAGTTTGTCAAGAGACACAAAGGATTGTCCACCTGGTATTACTGGAAGCTAAGAGGTGCACTTTGCTGCAATGGCTACCATGTGTACAGCCTACTATCTCTATTCTAATTAATTATATTTAGCTTCAGCCAAATGTAGATTAGGATACACACCGAGAGACAAAAAGGAACAAAAGAAAAAAGTATTTCACCAAGTGTGAAACCTTTATTATAATACACAACCCACAAGGGATAATAGACTTGGTGAAAACCTTTGAATATGTGGAGTAGTATGTACAGGTGGATATGCTGCCAAAAATATAGCATAGATGCTGGGACAATGGGGATATATCAGATTAGAAGTGTAACGGTCACGTCCACACACACACAGGGGGAAGGGTAGTGACCACTGCGCTCCACCCTCACCCCTGGCCCTGCCTACTTGCCTCACGAGTCCTGATGACAGGGGACAACTGGATGGCAGTCCCTAACTTAGGATATGTGCAGGGAAGACAGACAAGACAAAATACGGAACATGAACGGACCAGGTCAGAACCAAGAGAGCTTCGCAGTACAACGGATTAAGCAAAGAATGGTCACGAGAAGCCGGGGTCAAATACCAGGAGAGTAGCGAAGTACAAGAGGAGTCCTAAGAGAGTAGTCAGGTGGGAGCCGAGGTCACAATACCAGGATGGATGCGCAGTACAGGAGGAGCAGGCAGAGGATCGTCAGGGAACAGGATCAGGTAAGTATTCAGTAGTCCAACAAATAGCCAGGAACCTAGAAATTAACAGGCAACCTGTGGCCAGCAGGCTGCTTGTATTTATAGTGGGGAGTGAGGGTCATGTGACGTGGCCAGCGTCACATGACCGACAGGCCAACCAGTCGAGCACCGAGTGATCAGCTCGGCGCTCAAGGCAGACTAGGAGCAGGGAGCCACCCAGCCAGCAAAGCCGCCCTGGGAATGAGGTCAAGCACAAATCCTCATTCCCAAAGCTAAGCAACAGGTCTGCGGGCAATGGGGGACCGAGTGCACCTTCGGAACCCCGTGACAAGAAGTCTGTGAACATTGCTGAATCACTAAATAAGTGATTTATTTGTCCATGATGACACCATGTTTACCATAAACACCAATACATCTGATCCCAACCATGGATGGTTGCATGGTGATGTTAGGCACACTGTTGAGTATGCTTAAAGGGTTTTCAGGTAAAGGGTAATCTAGAAGGAAAAGCTACAGGCCTTAATGTGATCCAGCAAAGAATCTGTGGCTGGTTTTGAAAACCTCTGTTCACCCATTTTCCCCAAACAGCTTGTCAAAGCTTAAACAGGTTAGCCACGAAAGAATCACTTTGATATTAAAAATGTAAGAGGGGACATACAGTACTTGATGCTTAGTTATACCCTGGTTATGCATGTTTGAATATAATATACACACAATACAGTTAGTTATGAGGGGATTCATAGGTTGGTGGGGTATGTATAGAGACTGCTCACGAGTTGAGCCTGCTCCATTCGTGGCAGATGCCAGTTGTGCATTACAGCTGTCAACTAGCCACAATGACTGATATTGGAGATAACTCCGATCTCATCATTTGACCCCTCAGTTGCCGAAGCATGGCTCAATAGGCAACCTGTAAAAAATACCATAGACTATGATAGTATTCTATTACAGTCTCTGGGACAAGCGATCAGAAGATTGCAAACTCAGGTCCCCTAAGTGGGCTAAAAAGTACAGTAAAAATTTTTTTTAAAACACACCGAAATATGAATAATTCAAATCACCCCATTTCCCAATTTACCTATAAAAAAAAATGATATTGCCGCATCAGAAAGTATTAAAATATAAAAATATTTATTGTGTCTATTGAATGCCGTAAAAGAAAAAATTGGTTGATTTGCCGTTTTTATGTTTACCTCACCTCCCCAAAAAATTGATAAAAAATTTACCAAAACGTAGTACATGCGCCAAAATGGTACCAATAAAATCCCCACTCAGCCTGCAACACACAAGCCCTTACACACCTCTATTGACAAACACATAAAACGTTATGGCTGTAAGAATATGGCAATGCAATGAAAATGTTATCAAACAGTGCTCCAGATAGTGACCAAAATGGTCGCCAATGCGACTGTTAAATTACAAATGGCGACAAGACTTTGCAACTAGACCCGCCGCCATGCTGCAGTTGAGTACTGCAGTGGGGTATGGGAGCCGATCGTTCCCTGCCCCGTCAATCACCCTTACAGGCCTCAACCTTCAGGCCTAGTAGGCCTGAGGCCTATGAGGTAGCAAATCCTGGTGCAGATGACATCATCGCGCCCGCCTTTGCCGGGACACATCACTGTGATGTGTATGCATCTGGCTGCCTTTGTCCCACCATCCCAGGCCATAGACCAGAAGAGGTTGCAGCCTGCATCATGAACGCTGGCAAACAGAACACAGTTGAGTATTATTTTTTTGTTTTCAATGCCTATTTTGACATTACTCAAGAGGGGGATGAGCACTATGAGGGACATTACTGGGGGGCAATGTAGAGGATATTACCGGGGAGAGAAGGAGAGCACTGTGAGGCTCATTACTGGAGGGGAACTGTAAGGTCCATTTCTAATGTGGTTTAGTGTGGGGGACACTATTAGTGTGTGGGCCCGGTGGGGGACACTACTGCTGGATGGGCACTGTGGGAGAAATTACTACTGGGGGGCACTGTGGGGGACATTACTACTGGAGGGGAACTGAGGGGGAAATTACTATCAGAGGGGCACAGTGGGGAGGAGATGAAGAAAGAGAACGTTTACATCACAGGAGATGTCACTGGGTGTAAGAGGTATGTGGTGCTGTATTATCCAATAAGTTTCGTAGTGCTCGCAAGCAGTAAGCTGTATATGATGCTGGCTCACTACTGTGACCAGCGTCTCACCTTCTCCTCATCCAAATCTTTTTTTTATTATAATTATACGTATTTAAAATTTGGCGACTAGAAATTTAATTTGGCTCCTAAATTTTTCAGTTTAGGATGGCTCCTAGGTATTTTTTTTTTTTTGTCTGGAGCACTGTCAAAGGTTTTTATTTTTTATTAAAGTAATTTTAAAACATAACTTCGGTGGATCCACCACCAGCGCAGGGGCTTATTAAGAACGGCATCTAAATGACCCCCTATATATTGCCGTAATTGTATTGACCCACTGAATAAGGCTGTAATGTCATTTTTAGAACACAGTGTCAGTGAATACCATAAAAATGGAAAAAATAAAAAAAGATGACAGAATTGCAGGGGTTTTTTTACGTTTCACCCCACCAAGAATTTTTCTCCATTTTCCAATACCAGAAATGGTAAATTTAAATGGTGGCATTAAAAATACAAGCCCTGATATGTGAATGCAAAAAAAAAAAAAATTTAACTCTTTGGAAGGCAGGGAGGAAAAAAACCGAAAAATAATGGCACTGGTTCTTAAAAGGGTTAACAAAGCAGCATTGATAATGGTCTATGGCTACAGATGAAAAGCAATGGAATAATAATGTCAAGGGGCTGTGCTTGATAAATAATTTCTGCAGAGTGCTGACTGGAGCTGCTTGACTCAGCAATGACTTGTCTGTGTTCAGGAAGAAACAAATTGACTGTTTTTTAAAAAATTGATGCAAATTGATCTTTGAGACCACTGAAGTGAGGACACAAATAGTGAGGGGAAATGTGGTCAGCAAAAAGACTGACAGGAATACACTACATATTCTGCATACTACCCATACTGAGGGGATTCATTTCTGAGGTACTTGTAACGGACCGTTTCCGCAGACAAGGGGTTAAAATCTGTTCAGGCAATGTGCCCCTTTCTGAGAGACAGGCCCAGCTACTGCAGAACACCAATGTCCCGAACTGGATACAAAGTAGCACTCCAAACTGGAACCTCACGAATAGCTGCTAGCAGACGAACAGGAATCAGCTTACACTTCTGGCAATCGGTCTTCTAACAGCATACAGTGAATCCCCCCAATAACGAGACAAGGCTCCGTGTTGAGGGTCAAGCAGTGGTCTGACTGTACTTCACGTACAGCCTCTTTTATTCATAAACCACAAACATAGTACTGCCCACAGGGGTTTGAAATACAACCAATCAGTAATTTACAACACATACAATGTAACTACAGCAACCAATCATTCACGCCCCCAGAGGACCAGAATGAAGACTGTGACATAGGACAAATACAACATATCCCCACAATGCATCATGGTCTCCTCCTCTCTGTCCCGGAGACAACCTGAGGAGCAATCCAATTATCTCTGAGGAGAAAGGGAGATCGCCAATACACATGTGAGGACAACAGAACAGACATCACCATTTAAACACACAATGGGACAATGGCACAATAGAAACACACCCAGCATTTTCCTCCCAAGCTGACAAGTTACACTTATTATAAATTGTTACAACTTTGTGAGTTTACATTGGCCATACATATAACTTACATCAATTTAAACAGTATAACTTGGGGACAAACCTATCCAAAATTCACTTGAATCGGTTCAGGGGTTTAAAAGTTAGTATATGGCCCATAATCCTGGGGCAAGAGGCCAGCAGCCAGTCCTCTCCAAAACCCAGTGGCGAGGTCGGTTTCGCCACACATCTCCCCCCCCCAGGGAAGACTAACCAGATACCTGACCTCACGCCGGTCGGTACCTGAGTTAGTCTGGCAGCCCACCCACAACCAAATACTGGACCTGTTGACTTTAGTAGCCTGTCTCTGTCCAGTGAGTCCACCAAGGTTATGTTGGAAGCTGGTACTCTCGGTCTCTGTGTTGCTCCCTGGCTTGGAGTGGAGGTTGCTTTGTGGGCAGGTATCAGCGGTACTCTGCCCTGGTGCCAGCGCTACCACGGAAGAAGCCTGGTTGGAGCCTGGTTGTTGGAGGGGGAGACCGACTGTCTCTACCCCCTGTGCTGTAAGTGCAGAGACCACGGTCCCATCTGCACTGTTGTGGGGCTTGCTGTCTCCCCCTGGTGCGTTAAGCTGCCACTGGGGAGAGGGGGTAACAAGCTCCATCCCATACATACTTCCGGCCGCTGGGGAGGGCGACCGACCGTCTCCGCTCCCAATATAGTGTCCTGTTGCTGGGGAAAGGAGACTGGGCTCTTTATTCCTTGCTGGACACTCTGCCGCTGGGGGACAGGACCGACTGTCTCTGCCCCCTGTAACTCCGCCTGCCGCTGGGGAAAGAGGACGCTGCTCTCCTCTCCCTGCATTTCACACTGCCTTCCCGGCATATCACTCTGCTGCTGGGGGGCAGGAACAACTACCTCTGCCCCCTGTACCTCAGCCTGCCGCTGGGGAGGGAGGACGCTGCTCTCCTCTCCCTGCACTTCACACTGCCTTCCCGGCATATCACTCTGCTGCTGGGGGGCAGGAACAACTACCTCTGCCCCCTGTAACTCAGCCTGCCACTGGGGAGGGAGGGTGCTGCTCTCCTCTCCCTGCACTTCACACTGCCACTGGGGAATGGAGACTGGGCTCCCAATTCCCTGCAGGACCGGTGGAGAGACCTCGGTCCCATCTCTACCGGCCACCTGGGGTCCTTCCCAGTAACACTCTACAATATCTGCCCAGCTGAATGGGTCTGGATCTGGGTCTGTCACCTTACCGTCCTGCTGAGCCTTCTCAATGGAGTGGAAGAGATCTCGGTAGTCCTGCTCCAGTTCCCACTCCAGGGTTGCTAGGTGAGCCAGGTCTTGCTCTACCTCATGGGGGTCATCCCACTGCTGCCACCAATGTAATGGACCGTTTCCGCAGACAAGGGGTTAAAATCCGTTCAGGCGATGTGCCCCTTTCTGAGAGACAGGCCCAGCTACTGCAGAACACCAATGTCCCGAACTGGATACAAAGTAGCACTCCAAACTGGAACCTCATGAATAGCTGCTAGCAGACGAACAGGAATCAGCTTACACTTCTGGCAATCGGTCTTCTAACAGCATACAGTGAATCCCCCCAATAACGAGACAAGGCTCCGTGTTGAGGGTCAAGCAGTGGTCTGACTGTACTTCACGTACAGCCTCTTTTATTCATAAACCACAAACATAGTACTGCCCACAGGGGTTTGAAATACAACCAATCAGTAATTTACAACACATACAATGTAACTACAGCAACCAATCATTCACGCCCCCAGAGGACCAGAATGAAGACTGTGACATAGGACAAATACAACATATCCCCACAATGCATCATGGTCTCCTCCTCTCTGTCCCGGAGACAACCTGAGGAGCAATCCAATTATCTCTGAGGAGAAAGGGAGATCGCCAATACACATGTGAGGACAACAGAACAGACATTACCATTTAAACACACAATGGGACAATGGCACAATAGAAACACACCCAGCATTTTCCTCCCAAGCTGACAAGTTACACTTATTATAAATTGTTACAACTTTGTGAGTTTACATTGGCCATACATATAACTTACATCAATTTAAACAGTATAACTTGGGGACAAACCTATCCAAAATTCACTTGAATCGGTTCAGGGGTTTAAAAGTTAGTATATGGCCCATAATCCTGGGGCAAGAGGCCAGCAGCCAGTCCTCTCCAAAACCCAGTGGCGAGGTCGGTTTCGCCACAGTACTCCTATAGCGTCATATGGATCTGGAAAAAGGAAATACTGCCCTAAATAAGACTTCAGTTTGCCTTCTCTTGATCTGTATTTAGCATATATATATTGAATAGTAGTTCCGCCAATAGATTCTATTCATTTCAGTGAGTCTGGTGCAGATGCCAGAATTATGTTTCAGTCCCCTCAACTAAATCCATTAATTTTTTTGATACTTTACTGAAAAACACAACATTTTTAGGGCTGTGACTGTAGAGCTGAACCATCTGTGATACATCCAGAAATAAGCAGATACATTGCTACTTATACATCTAACTAAATAGCATAATGTGATACCGCATATTACATTTTGATGAGTGAATAGTGAAGTTTGTAGGGGCAACACAGACTATGTAAACAAGGCCTAAGATGTTGTTAGAGCTACGCTTAATACAATACATGACTTCTACTGATTATCACTCCTTCCTTAGGGTCCATTCACACTTCCGCAATTTCGTTCCGCATTTTGCGGAACGGAATTGCGGACCCATTCATTTCTATGGGGCAGCACAATGTGCTGCCCGGATCCGGAATTTCGGATCCGCACTTCCGGGTCCGCAATTCCGATCCCGAAAAATATAGAACATGTCCTATTCTTGTCCGCAAATGCAGACAAGAATAGGCATTTTCTATTAAGTGCCGGCGATGTGCGGTGCGCAAAATGCGGAACGCACATCGCCGATGTCCGTGTTTTGCGGATCCACACACACGGACGTGTGAATGGACCCTTATCAAGACTTGCATTCCCATATGTCAGTCTTGATCTAACTGGAGTAAGATGCCTAGTGTACAAGTACTGACAGCCTATCCTTAGGCCTCTTTCACACGGGCGTTGCGGGAACATGCGTGATTTTTACGCGCAAGTACAAAACATTGTAATGCGTTTTGCACTCGCGTGAGAAAAATTGGCATGTTTGGTACCCAAACCTGAACTTCTTCACAGAAGTTCGGGTTTGGGATCGGTGTTCTGTAGGTTGTATTATTTTCCCTTATAACGTGGTTATAAGGGAAAATAATTGCATTCTGAATATAGAATGCATAGTACAATAGCCCTGGAGGGGTTAAAAAAATAAATAAATAATTAAACTCACCTTAATCCACTTGCTCGCGCAGCCCGGCTTCTCTTCTGTCTTCTTTTTTGCTCTGTGCAGGAACAGGACCTGTGGTGACGTCACTCCGGTCATCACATGATCCATCACCATGGTAAAAGATCATGTGACGGACCATGTGATGACCGGAGTGACGTCACCACAGGTCCTGTTCCTGCACAAAGCAAAAAAGAAGACAGAAGAGAAGCCGGGCTGCGCAAGCAAGTGGATTAAGGCGAGTTTAATTTTTTATTTTTATTTTTTTAACCCCTCCAGCGCTATTGTACTATGCATTCTGTATTCAGAATGCTATTATTTTCCCTTATAACCATGTTATAAGGGAAAATAATAATGATCGGGTCTCCATCCCGATCGTCTCCTAGCAATCGTGTGTGAAAATCGCACCGCATCCGCACTTGCTTGCGGATGCTTGCGATTTTCACGCAGCCCTATTCACTTCTATGGGGCCTGCGTTGCGTGAAAAACGCAGAATATAGAGCATGCTGCGATTTTCACGCAATGCACAAGTGATGCATGAAAATCACCGCTCATGTGAACAGCCCCATAGAAATGAATGGGTCAGGATTCAGTGCGGATGCAATGCATTCAACTCACGCACCGCATCCGCGCGGAATACTCGCCCGTGTGAAAGGGGCCTTAGTTTGACCACCAGGACGCCTGCAATGCAGAATAATGATGGTGTCACTGCAGTCTTGCGAGTGCTACAAACCACTTGAATTGCACTAATTTGTGGGGGTCTCTAAGGTTGGACTCTCCTGGATCAAATATTCATGGCCTAACCTAAGGACGCTATTATCTTTCCTTATAGATTAATATCATTCATATTATATTACATCAATTACTTACAACTCAAACAATTCTTAATTTATTACTTGAAAAGTAGTCACTGTTAGTTAAAATTTTACAACATCGATATCATCAAATTAGCCGTTACATCATAATTTCAGAGTACTATATTGATTCCAAATGGGAATTACTATCATCATTTCTATGGTATTTCACTGTGCTTTAATTTTTGTGCATAGACTTTAGAAAGTAAATACCCCAAAGAACTATGGACATATCTAATGCACCATAATAAATAATGTAATAATTAAACCAGACTATTCCTTTAACAAGTTATAGTCACAAGCTGCCACATTCCAAAAAGTCAGTTTATTAAATTTCTGCTCTGCTAGAGATGCCCCTTCAGTTGGGAGGACTCAAGGGAAAACCACAGTACAACCCTGAAATACATGTAAGCTCACCAAACTAAATTGCCAATTACTGAAGAAAGTATTGTCTACAAAATGTCTGTTCTTGGTTGTAGTCAGGGGTGGACTGGCCATAGACCCTACAGGGAAACTTCCCGGTGGGCCAATGCACAGGGGGCACTTGTGCACTCCTTAAGGCCACCAGCCATGATAAGTAATGATCTAATGCTCCCAGAGTTAATTAACACTGGGAGCATCAAGTACTTATGTACAGGGCCGTTTGAAGGAATTTGGGGGCCCCAAGCAAAATAGACATGGAGACACAGATCCCCCCTAAACAGTGCCATAATGCACTGATAAGGGGAGGGGGGATCTGTGGATGGCACTGTTTAGGGGGGATCTGTGGATGGCACTGTTTAGGGGGGATCTGTGGATGGCACTGTTTAGGGGGGAGATCTGTGGATGGCACTGTTTAGGGGGGAGATCTGTGGATGGCACTGTTTAGGGGGGAGATCTGTGGATGGCACTGTTTAGGGGAGGGGGGATCTGTGGATGGCACTGTAGGGGGATCTGTGGATGGCACTGTTTAGGGGAGGGGGGATCTGTGGATGGCACTGTAGGGGGATCTGTGGATGGCACTGCCATCCACAGATCCCCCTACAGTGCCATCCACAGATCCCCCTCCCCGACGCTCACAGCAGTATATTTATAAACTAATCAGTAACTACTTTAACTTTAATCATTGCTCATTGCTGAGCTCTTTACTTGGATTATTTGGCTATCTTACATTGTCTTAGCTTCGGTAACAGCAGGCAGTGCAGGCGGCGCTCACTCACTGACGTCACGCGCCTGCGCCGCCTAGTGGGAAGAGCAGGCACGTGACGTCAGTGAGTGAGCGCCGCCCCCCTGCACTGCCTGCTATTACCGGAGCTAAGACAAAGTAAGATACTGCTGTGAGCGGCCCTGTATATTCTAACCCCCAGGCAAGCGTCCCTGTCACCATGGGAACGCCTGGGGGTTAGAATATACCATCGGATTTGAGTTTTTACGATCTCACTGAGCTCGTAAAACTCAGATCCGATGGTATATTCTAACCAGATCCGATGGTAAATTCTATTCTCTATTAAAGCAAGCAAAACAAGCACCGTCTCTGCTTGGCCCCGGGCCAGCTCGGGGCCCCAAGCAATTGTTTGTTTTGCCTGTCCGTTAGCGACGGGCCTGCTTATGTATCTGTCTGGCAGCTGCAGATGCCCTCCTGACTTCTGAATTCAATTGTGTTGCCATCCTGAGGCAACTGGATTAGTAGTACAGAACGTGTCATCACAGAGGGGTAGCTTCTGGAGAGCTATTTTGTGCTACTGGGGCAGTATTTTGTGATGCACCGGGGTATTTGACCCTGCTGGGGCAGTATTTTGTGCCACAATATGGCATTGGCCCTGCCTTCTGTCATTGTGGACCCACCTACAATATGGGGCCACTTTTAGTTTTTTTCCAGGGCCACTTTAAAGGAAATCTGTCACCAGGATAAATCGCTATTGAAGTAAAGCGATAGCCTAATAGCGCTTAGTACAGTGGCGTAACTACCAGGGAAGCGACTGCTTCGGGGGCCGGGCTGACAAGGGGCCCGGCACCCGGCAGCATGCCATGTCTATCCCTGCAGAGCTGACAGGCTGAGGCAGCAGCCGCAGCAACACACACTCTGAGCTACGAGACATGACAGTTGCCCCAACACACCCAGCTCTGCTACATCCATACACAGTGTGCTGGGGCAGCTGTCATGTGTATGTACACTAGGTATCAAAGTGACATGACAGCTGCCCCAGCACACTGTGTATGGATGTAGCAGAGCTGGGTGTGTTGGGGCAACTGTCATGTGTATGGTTGTACACTAGGTATCAAAGTTATCTACAGTAGAAGTCTTTTTTTTTTTTTTTTTTTTTAAGTAACTGGCTGTACAGCTGTCATAGCTGTGTGGGTAAGTGCTTTGCCTCTGATACAGAAGGTCATGGGTTTGAATCCCATCATAAACTTTTCTGAAAGAGAGGCTAAATAAGAACACGAGCACCAAATCTTCAACACCTCTAGGCTGGTGGGAACACAGGAAGAGGAAGAGGCCTGCATCGCATCACTGACATGGAGGTAAGTATAAAAGATTATTATTATTTTTTTTAAATACCGGACTGCCACGGGGGAGGGGGGGGATATTGGCGCGACAGAGGAATGTATAATGTGCACAGCACAGCTGTGTATGTAAAATGTGCAACACAGTGATATATAATGTGCCACTCAGAGCTGTGTGTTTAGCAGAGCTGTGTATGTAAAATGTGCAACACAGTGATATATAATGTGCCACTCAGAGCTGTGTGTGTAGTAGAGCTGTGTATGTAAAATGTGCAACACAGTGATATATAATGTGGCACCCAGAGCGATGTATGCAAAATGTGCAACACAGTGATATATAATGTGCCACCCAAAGCTGTGTGTGTGTGTGTGCGCATGTAGTAGAGTTGTGTATGTAAAATGTGCAAAAACCCTGATGCTCTCAAAAAGAGCAAGCAATATAAAACATTGTAGTTTGATACCTTTTACCCCTTAAAGACCGGGCCCATTTTCATTTTTACATTAGCCATAACCTTTTTATTTTTCCATTCACATAGTCATATGACGGCTTTTTTTGTGTGGGACAAGATGCATTTTTTTAAATGTTGCCACTTAATTTACCATGTCTTGTATCGTTTTTGTGTAACGATCAGTAGTTTTCTTGGGGGGGAGGGGGCCCCATACAAAAATTTGCTGTGGGGCCCAGTCACTTCTAGTTACGCCCCTGGCTTAGTACCTTATTTCCAGATGTGCCTTTTTTCAGCAATAGATGTTTTCTGTCTTCTGAAAATCCAGTTTATTTGGTATGCAAATGAGCCAGTAAGGTACCCAGAGGGGCTTCACTCTTGCAGGAATGTGTCCACCCACCTCTCCTACATTCTGGCAGGAGGCGTGCCTGGGCTCCTTCCTGCAAAAGTGATGCCCCTCTGGGCACCTTACTGGCTTATTTGCATACCAAATAAACTAGATTTTCAGAGGATAAAAAACATATATTGCTGAAACAAAGACACATTTGGAAATAAGGTGATGGACCATGTGATTAGACCGTGTGATGTGATGTCACCACAGGTCCTGTAGCCGGCAGCTCATGATTAAAGAAGTAAGAAGAGATCGGCAACTAAGCGATCAAGAGGAGGAGGTGAGTTAATTTTTTTATTTTTAATCCCTCAATCCACATTTTACTTAGCATTCTGTATTAAGAATGTTATTATTTTCCCTTATAACCATGTTATAAGGGAAAATAATAAAGATCGGGTCCCCATCCCGATCATCACCTACCAACCATATGTGAAAATCGCACCGCATCCGCACTTGCTTGCGCATGCTTGCAATTTTCACGCAGCCCTATTCACTTCTATGGGGCCTGCGTTGCGTGAAAAACGCACAAAATAGAGCATGCTGCGATTTTCACGCAACGCACAAGTGATCCTTTTCCATTCAGAATGCATTAGGGCA
Source organism: Bufo bufo (assembly GCF_905171765.1). NCBI lineage: Eukaryota > Metazoa > Chordata > Amphibia > Anura > Bufonidae > Bufo > Bufo bufo. Next base: position 375,478,119 of record NC_053389.1, read on the forward strand.
AAACTGATTCGTCTTGGACCGCTTGTGAGAGCCCTGAATGGATCTCACAAACGGAAAGCCAAAACGCTAGTGTGAAAGTAGCCTATTTCCAAGAGCATCAGATCCTTATGTATGCAGCCAGTGACCATGAGGAGGGCACAGAAGGCCCCCTGTGCATCAGCCCACTGGGAAATTTCCCAGTAGGGCCCTGTGGGTTGCCTTCTCAGTCTTTGCCTGAGCTGCCTATCCTGACCTTAGCTTGTCTCCCATACTAATCCTTTGCTGCCTTCCCTGACCTCAGATAAGGCTACTTTCACACTTGCGTTTTGGCTTTCCGTTTGTGAGATCCGTTCAGGGATCTCACAAGCGGTCCAAAACAGATCAGTTTTGCCCTAATGCATTTTGAATGGAAAAGGATCCGCTCAGAATGCATCAGTTTGCCTCCGTTCCGTCTCCATTCCGCTTTGGAGACGGACACCAAAACGCTGCTTGCAGTGATTTGGTGTCCGTCTAACGAAACTGAGCCAAACGGATCCGTTCTGACAAACAATGTAAGTCAATCGGGACGGATCAGTTTTCTATGACACAATCTGGCACAATAGAAAACGGATCCGTCCTCTATTGACTTTGAATGGTGTTCAAGACGGATCCGTCTTGGCTATATTAAAGATAATACAAACAGATCCGTTCTGAACGGATGCAGACGGTTGTATTATCTGAACGTATCCGTCTGTGCACCAAACGCGAGTGTGAAAGTGGTCTTAGTTTCACGCTATTGCACGAACTCTGCCTGTCCTGAGTATTGCCTAACCCCTTGGTGCTTCGCACTGATGTCTACGAGCCCCGTGGCTCAGCTGCCAACTACACAGAGACTAAGAGCTGCCAATCTGGTGGTTCCCCTCAGTGAAGGCCAGGCACCTGTATAGCGGTTAACAGGTAAAAACCAGGAGATCACCCGGATTATCCCCTTAGGTCTCCCCTAAGTCAAACAGGTTAATTGGTACAGTGGGTCCACACACATTGCCCATTACAATGTGAACCACATGGCTATAATTGAAATATCTAGTCAAGAAGCTATCCCAATAGTGCTCCCGACATCACGGAGTTGCAGGGCAAATTTAGAACTACATTGCCACAATTCATATGAATGGCTCTCCTTGTAATACAAGGACAGCTCAAATCAGCCAGCATAGGAGTTTCTTGCGGTTCCCCATTCTAACTCATACAGAAGGGTACTGAGCAGGATTCCCCCCCCATGATGTTCATATGACTTAGTCTGCCTTATTGACATGGGCTGTCTGTATGAAACAACTCCTTTAGGCCTCATGCACACAACCGCTCTGTTTTTTGCAGTCCGCAAATTGCGGATCCGCAAAACACGGAAGCCGCCCGTGTGCCTTCCGCAATTTGCAGAACGGAACAGGCGGCCCATTGCAGAAATGCCTATTCTTGTCTGCAAAATGTTTTTTTTTTTTTTTGCGAGGCTACGTATCGGAGCAACGGATGTGGACAGCACACGCAGTGCTATCTGCATCTTTTGCGGCCCCATTGAAGTGAATGGGTCTGTACCCGAGCCGCAAAAACTGCGGCTCGGATGCGGACCAGAACAACGGTCGTGTGCATGAGGCCTTAATGTGGAGTATTTAATGAACATATAAGATGAGCCACAATTAGCAATATGCTACACTTCTCATTCCAGCATGTTTCCTGGTCCTGGGCAGTGGCGTACCTCCAATAGAGGCAGACCACGCAGCTGCTATGGGGCCCCTGGGGGAAGGGGGCCCGCAGTGGAGGATAGGCCCCGCCCACTAATTACACTTGTATGGCTACCTGAGAAAGTAAGAGGTGGCGAAGGACCTTTGGTGATGTCATCAACCATGTGACCAGTGCAGGAAGCCAATGAATAGCAGAGCAGCAGAAGTCTAAAGGACCTTTGGTGATGTCATCAACCATGTGACCAGTGCAGGAAGCCAATGAATAGCAGAGCAGCAGAAGTCTAAAGGACCTTTGGTGATGTCATCATCATGTGACCAGTGCAGAGGACTGGTGAAAGACCTGTGGCATATCACTGTGAGGGGGCGGAGCTTCTGTGTGGTGCCTGAAGGAGAGGTTAGTGGTGTTCTGGGATAACATAACATCCTAGAAAAGCTGGGAGTTGTAGTTTTGTCGTATTATATGTTTCTCAATGTAATTTAAACGTATGCCCTAGTACAGGCTGGTAATGCTGGGAGTTGTAGTTCTCTCCTCTTATACGCTCTCTTTGGAATGTAAACTGATGACCCATAATAAGTCTGGCCATACTGGGGGTTATAGTTATTTCTTTTTAAAGCTCTTACCTGGTACAACTAGATGATGTCCTATAATCTGGACATGCTGAGAGTTGTAGTTCTCTTTTCTTAGGCTGGATTCTCATCACAGTTTAGTTTTCCGTTTTGCATGCAGGACTTTTTTCTGTCTAAAATAACGGATCTCCGACAGAAATGGCATAAACGGATGCCAAATGTGCAGAACTGATGCTTGAAATACAGGATCATTTTTTTTTTCTTTATTTTTCTGTTTATCTGACGGATCAGAAGAACTGAAAACTAAACGGTGATATGAACCCGGCCTTATACTCTGTGTAATATCTACTTGTATCTGATCATAACAGCCTGGACATGCTGGAAATTGTAGTTCTCTCCACTTTCACCTCTCCCTGTGTTGCCCCCTAATTTCCAATAATAATCTGGTGATGATGAGACTTGTAGTTCCCTTGTCACTATTATAATGTTCTGCAGCAGCTGAGGTGTGTATTACTTGTTCACTTCTGTGCTGGTGACGGTCGCTGTTCTGCCGTCATAGGAGCACAACAACGAAAATCACTGCAGTTCCGGATCTGGCACTTCATGGACGACAACACCTGACGGATCCCGCTGACTATGATGAGATCTGTCAGGTTTCCATCTTCCAGGCTATAAAATTGTGTCCAGCATTTATGACCTGATCCACGAATGAGGCCCCAACACAGATGTGAACGAAGCTTTATATGTTCTGCAGCAGCTGAGGTATGCATTAGGAGGTTCTGACAGTTCATAAGGCAAGGGGGGCTATGGTGGCACTGGTATACTATTATGCCAGCACCACCATAGCACCCCCTGTGTGCTGCTTATAGTGGACAGTGCCCTCAGACAATGAATGGGGACAATCAAAAGCGGGTTTTTTCCCGGTATTGAGACCCTATGACGGATCTCAATACCGGAAAATAGAAACGCAAGTGTGAAAGTAGCTCCTAATGTCTACACGGCTGCAACTGCTGGGGGTATGGCAGGGGAGAAGCCAGGGCAGGTGGTGGGATGGGCCAGTGGACGGAGTTAGTGGGGCCCCATTAAGATTCTTGCTATGGGGCCCAAGGATTTCTATGTACGCCCCTGGTCCTGGGTTATAAATTCATCCATTACCCGACTTTTGTTTTGTCCTGGTTGGGATTCCAGGTTACATCTTTTGCCTTTGTTCTACTTGTTTCTGTCTCTGGTCTTCTGGCTATAGCCAGCTCCCACAGGTTGCCTGCTGGTTCAAGCCATTCAAATGTATAACAGTTTCACCACAGTGTTGACTATGTGTTTTGTCCTGTTCTTCTAATGTTCTGGTAGATCAAATATCTGAGAGCTATGGCCTGGGAATTTGTAAGCAGCAAAGACCATGCTGCCATGAGGAGATTAATAAAGAGAAGGCACTGGCCAATAATATAGCGGCACAGATAGTTTAGTCACCCAGAGATATTTGCCCAAAGTGCAAAAATCACATTACTATGTCCATCCACGTGCATCTCATCAACTTTGGCCATCTATACAGAGTATTTTTTAGCCAATAAGGAGTAGGAAATAAGATGCCGGGTGGTTGTTGTTTTTCTGGCCATAACGTTTTTATTTTTCTGTTAATATAGCAGTATGAGGGTGTTATTTATCTGCTGATATAGTCATATATTTTTATTTTTGCAGAACAAGATGTAGTTTTCATTGGTATAATTTTAGGGTACTTTGGACCCATTGATTTAACATTTATTATTTTTGAGGGGAAAAAAATACAGAAAAAAATGTTGTTGGTATTTTTAACATTTTTTTTTAGTTTTTCATGGGAGGTTTGACTGTTATGTTATCTATTATACAGGTTGTGGCAAAAAAATAAAACCACTTTTTAAGGAAAAAATGTTTTATGTATTTTAATAACCGCTATTAAACTTAAATTAGAATATTATTTTTTTAGTCCCCATAACAGTGACAGGCTAATAGGCCTTGCTTGTGGCATAGTATAATAGGCATATAGCCTTGGCAAACCTGAGGGCTTTTGTTAGGCCCCTACTCCCATGGCAGCACATCAGCACCCCACGATTTCATCCTCAGGGGTGTGTTGCTGTGTTGACAGAGAGAGCTCTCTCTCTTGGTATAATGCCTATATGCCGCAGTCGCTATTTAGTGCGACATCTAGGTGGGTTAAGCTGTCGGACTGCAGTTATCTTCAGTCATGGTCGGGCTTCTGCGGTGATCCACAGGGCTGTGCAGCCTGTGTGGGGTCTCTTCAGTTCCAACTGCCTATGCTAGGAGTAACCCTGGCACAGGCTGCAGGGACAGAACAGACTCTACACAGACTGAGCTGACACAGCACTCCAGACAAAAAAAGTCTCATCAGTAGAAATACACAAGATTTTTTGCAAAACTTAAAGCTGCTTGATGGCATCTATGATGCCCATATACGCATTATTTTGACCTCTGCATGTATGTCAATATCATCACAGCTCATGGCAAAACTAGGATAAAAGGAGGGCCCATTTGAGCAAATTTGAGAATAATAGATCGCTTGAACACTCTAAAAATACTCTGAAAAATGAAAGGTGGAATCTGATTGGTTGCTATGGGCAACTAAACCAGCTTTCCTTTACACCAGTTTAGATAAATCTACTCCAAGTGTACATAGATAACATGATTGACCTTCTACTGCAACCACATCACACAAAAGAAACAAACTGGATCCCATCATTCTTAAGAACTCTAGGTAAGGGTACAGCCACATGATCAGGTTTCCTGATGCAGTTTTGGAAGTATATTAAAAACGGAGATAAAGTGTCAAAGATCATCTGTATGCCTGGTAGGGTTGATCATGGTGAATAAAATGAGCCCTCTATTGTGGCAAACAATATCATTGCAGTATGATTTTTCTGCAAATGAGGTTATTGGAGTACTGAGGGGCTGACCTAGTCCTCTGGAGCACCACTTCACCTCCTCCTTTCCCTCGTCTCCACCTCCCCCTCATGATGTAATTGACAGAGCCATTTGATTTCAGGAGGCTCTCCCCGCTGAGGTCTGCACTGCGCAAGCGCTGATAACTAGATCACCGATGCAGAATGTCTTCTCTTCTGAAAGGAGACTGACGTTATTCGTGATTCTGCAGTGCAGATCTAAGTGAGAAGGGCCTTCTAAGTGAGATCAGTAGCACATCCGTGAGATTTGAGGGCCAGGCATCTGAACAGTGAGGATGCCTTACCCTGTTAATCAGGCTATGAAGGGGAGTGGTGACGGGGGAGGGTGGCAGGTGAAGCTAGGCCAGCCCCTTGACGCACCAATCACCTCATTTATATAAAAATAATAGTTATAATTATGTTGCAAGGGTACGTCATATCACACAGGTATGTCTGGTTTAATAGGGTTGATTATGGTGACAGATGCCCTTTAAGGGCAGATACAATGTCTCCTCTTTTAAACTCACTCCTGGTTTTAGCTTCCAAAACTGCATCAGGAAACCTGACCGTGTGGCCGTACCCTATGAGGAACCTAAAACCAAGAAGGACATGTGTACACGAATACTACCTCTAATATTATCCAAAATGTAACGTAAATATAATCATACAGAGGGACATATATCAATATTCGTCCTCCCTCTGGTATGAGGTACTCAGCGGTAGGGAAAAGTACAAGATAATTGTATCTCATAGGGCTGACACTATAGTTTCGGTCCGTCCCAGAGCCTGGTCATGGCCATAGCGGAGGTGGAATGGTATCATGCAAGGCGAGAGTGTGGGAGATCCAGTAAGAGTCTCAAGACTGAGACGCTTACCAGCGCGGAAGCTCCCTTGCCTTGCATGCTACCACTTTACCACTGCTATGACCATAACCAGTGTCAGGACTATGCTTTTTGATTGGAGCAATACACAAGGACATACACAGGCAGCAGAACACCCCTGTGCAAGCACAGTACATGGGTCCCTTCCTCCAAATAAGCGTATAAGACCTGGCTTATTTCTCATACAAATAAAAAATATTAATACCCAAATAATTTTAAAGCACATAATATCTATAGAAACCATGAAATGTAAACATGTTATTTTGTAAACTAACAAGTGTTACAGAACAAAACAAACAATATGCAGTATATACTCACTGTGTACTGTAGCTAAAATCAGTACCTCTCAGGCATCTTTCTATCATTAACCTTCCAGTCTCCTAAGTTAGGGAAGATTTCAGGGCTGTACAGAGACGGCTCAGCATGTGGCATGATGATGTATACGAATGTCTTGGTAGCACTAAGCAACAGCTGCAAGTGAGACTACAATGTGCTGTGTTTAACAATAGACATTTATTCCCACATTTTTCTGTTTGCTCTGGCAAGCCATACAATCCTGGCAGAATCAAAACTGAATCTACAATTAAATGATAACAAGGTCTCCTATTACTATTTCAAAATGCAATGATATTCTTTATATACCTTCCCATTAGAGTTGAGCGAACACCTGGATGTTCGGGTTCGAGAAGTTCGGCCGAACTTCCCGTAAATGTTCGGGTTCGGGATCCGAACCCGAACCGAACTTCGTCCCGAACCCGAACCCCATTGAAGTCAATGGGGACCCGAACTTTTGGGCACTAAAAAGGCTGTAAAACAGCCCAGGAAAGAGCTAGAGGGCTGCAAAAGGCAGCAACATGTAGGTAAATCCCCTGCAAACAAATGTGGATAGGGAAATGAATTAAAATTAAAAAAATAAAAATGAACCAATATCAATTGGACAGAGGTCCCATAGCAGAGAATCTGGCTTCACGTCAGCAGAGAATCAGTCTCTTCATGCCATAGCAAAGAATCTGGCTTCATGTCAGCAGAGAATCAGTCTCTTCATGCCATAGCAGAGAATCTGGCTTCATGTCAGCGCAGAATCAGTCTTCATGTCATAGCAGAGAATCAGGCTTCACGTCACCCACCACTGGAACAGGCCACTGTCACACATTTAGACCCTGGCACCCAGACAGAGGAGAGCGGTCCCGTAACAGAGAATCTGGCCTTATGTCAGCGCAGAATCTGTCTTCATGTCATAGCAGAGAATCAGGCTTCACGTCACCCACCACTGGAACAGGAAACTGTCACACATTTAGGCCCAGGCACCCAGGCAGAGGAGAGAGGTCCCGTAACAGAGAATCTGGCCTTATGTCAGCGCAGAATCTGTCTTCATGTCATAGCAGAGAATCAGGCTTCACGTCACCCACCACTGGAACAGGCCACTGTCACACATTTAGGCCCAGGCACCCAGGCAGAGGAGAGAGGTCCCGTAACAGAGAATCTGGCCTTATGTCAGCGCAGAATCTGTCTTCATGTCATAGCAGAGACTCAGGCTTCACGTCACCCACCACTGGAACAGGCCACTGTCACACATTTAGGCCCAGGCACCCAGGCAGAGGAGAGAGGTCCCGTAACAGAGAATCTGGCCTTATGTCAGCGCAGAATCTGTATTCATGTCATAGCAGAGAATCAGGCTTCACGTCACCCACCACTGGAACAGGCCACTGTCACACATTTAGGCCCAGGCACCCAGGCAGAGGAGAGAGGTCCCGTAACAGAGAATCTGGCCTTATGTCAGCGCAGAATCTGTCTTCATGTCATAGCAGAGAATCAGGCTTCACGTCACCCACCACTGGAACAGGCCACTGTCACACATTTAGGCCCAGGCACCCAGGCAGAGGAGAGAGGTCCCGTAACAGAGAATCTGGCCTTATGTCAACGCAGAATCTGTATTCATGTCATAGCAGAGAATCAGGCTTCACGTCAGCCACCACTGGAACAGGCCACTGTCACACATTTAGGCCCCGGCACCCAGACAGAGGAGAGCGGTCCCGTAACAGAGAATCTGGCCTTATGTCAGCGCAGAATCTGTCTTCATGTCATAGCAGAGAATCAGGCTTCACGTCAGCCACCACTGGAACAGGCCACTGTCACACATTTAGGCCCCGGCACCCAGACAGAGGAGAGCGGTCCCGTAACAGAGAATCTGGCCTTATGTCAGCGCAGAATCTGTCTTCATGTCATAGCAGAGAATCAGGCTTCACGTCAGCCACCACTGGAACAGGCCACTGTCACACATTTAGGCCCCGGCACCCAGACAGAGGAGAGGTTCATTCAACTTTGGGTTGCCCCGCAATATAATGGTAAAATGAAATTAAAAATAGTATTGAATGAGGAAGTGCCCTGGAGTAGAATAATATATTGTTAAGGGGAGGTAGTTAATATCTAATCTGCACAAGGGATGGACAGGTCCTGTGGGATCCATGCCTGGTTCATTTTTATGAACGTCAGCTTGTCCACATTGGCTGTAGACAGGCGGCTGCATTTGTCTGTAATGACGCCCCCTGCCGTGCTGAATACACGTTCAGACAAAACGCTGGCCGCCGGGCAGGCCAGCACCTCCAAGGCATAAAAGGCTAGCTCTGGCCACGTGGACAATTTGGAGACCCAGAAGTTGAATGGGGCAGAACCATCAGTCAGTACGTGGAGGGGTGTGCACAGGTACTGTTCCACCATGTTAGTGAAATGTTGCCTCCTGCTAACACGTTCCGTATCAGGTGGTAGTGCACTTAGCTGTGGCGTGTTGACAAAACTTTTCCACATCTCTGCCATGCTAACCCTGCCCTCAGAGGAGCTGGGCGTGACACAGCTGCATTGGCGACCTCTTGCTCCTCCTCTGCCTTCGCCTTGGGCTTCCACTGGTTCCCCTGTGACATTTGGGAATGCTCTCAGTAGCGCGTCTACCAACGTGCGCTTGTACTCGCGCATCTTCCTATCACGCTCCAGTGTAGGAAGTAAGGTGGGCACATTGTCTTTGTACCAGGGATCCAGCAGGGTGGCAACCCAGTAGTCCGCACACGTTAAAATGTGGGCAACTCTGCTGTCGTTGCGCAGGCACTGCAGCATGTAGTCGCTCATGTGTGCCAGGCTGCCCAGAGGTAAGGACAAGCTGTCCTCTGTGGGAGGCGTATCGTCATCGTCCTGTGTTTCCCCCCAGCCACGCACCAGTGATGGGCCCGAGCTGCTTTGGGTGCCACCCCGCTGTGAACATGCTTCATCCTCATCCTCCTCCACCTCCTCCTCATCCTCGTCCTCCAGTAGTGGGCCCTGTCTGGCCACATTTGTACCTGGCCTCTGGTGTTGCAAAAAACCTCCCTCTGAGTCACTTCGAAGAGACTGGCCTGAAAGTGCTAAAAATGACCCCTCTTCCTCCTCTTCCTCCTGGGCCACCTCCTCTTCCATCATCGCCCTAAGTGTTTTCTCAAGGAAACATAGAAGTGGTATTGTAACGCTGATAACGGCGTCATCGCCACTGGCCATGTTGGTGGAGTACTCGAAACAGCGCAACAGGGCACACAGGTCTCGCATGGAGGCCCAGTCATTGGTGGTGAAGTGGGTCTGATCCACAGTGCGACTGACCCGTGCGTGCTGCAGCTGAAACTCCACTATGGCCTGCTGCTGCTCGCACAGTCTGTCCAGCATATGCAAGGTGGAGTTCCACCTGGTGGGCACGTCGCATATGAGGCGGTGAGCGGGAAGGCCGAAGTTACGCTGTAGCGCAGACAGGCGAGCAGCGGCAGGGTGTGAACGCCGGAAGCGCGAACAGACGGCCCGCACTTTATGCAGCAGCTCTGACATGTCGGGGTAGTTGCGAATGAACTTCTGCACCACCAAATTCAGCACATGCGCCAGGCAAGGGATGTGCGTCAAACCGGCTAGTCCCAGAGCTGCAATGAGATTTCGCCCATTATCGCACACCACCAGGCCGGGCTTGAGGCTCACCGGCAGCAACCACTCGTCGGTCTGTTGTTCTATACCCCGCCACAACTCCTGTGCGGTGTGGGGCCTGTCCCCCAAACATATGAGTTTCAGAATGGCCTGCTGACGTTTACCCCGTGCTGTGCTGAAGTTGGTGGTGAAGGTGTGTGGCTGACTGGATGAGCAGGTGGAAGAAGAGGAGGAGGAAGCTGAGTAGGAGGAGGAGGAGACAGGAGGCAAAGAATGTTGCCCTGCGATCCTTGGCGGCGGAAGGACGTGCGCCAAACAGCTCTCCGCCTGGGGCCCAGCTGCCACTACATTTACCCAGTGTGCAGTTAGGGAGATATAGCGTCCCTGGCCGTGCTTACTGGTCCACGTATCTGTGGTTAGGTGGACATTGCTACAGATGGCGTTGCGCAGTGCACACTTGATTTTATCGGACACTTGTTTGTGCAGGGAAGGCACGGCTCTCTTGGAGAAGTAGTGGCGGCTGGGAACAACATACTGTGGGACAGCAAGTGACATGAGCTGTTTGAAGCTGTCTGTGTCCACCAGCCTAAATGACAGCATTTCATAGGCCAGTAGTTTAGAAATGCTGGCATTCAGGGCCAGGGATCGAGGGTGGCTAGGTGGGAATTTACGCTTTCTCTCAAATGTTTGTGAGATGGAGAGCTGAACGCTGCCGTGTGACATGGTTGAGATGCTTGGTGACGCAGGTGGTGGTGTTGGTGGTACATCCCATGTTTGCTGGGCGGCAGGTGCCAACGTTCCTCCAGAGGCGGAGGAAGAGGCCGAGGCGGCGGCAGCAGCAGCAGAAGAGGCCGAGGCGGCGGCAGCAGCAGAAGAGGCCGAGGCGGCAGCAGCAGAAGAGGTAGCAGGGGGAGCCTGAGTGACTTCCTTGTTTTTAAGGTGTTTACTCCACTGCAGTTCATGCTTTGCATGCAGGTGCCTGGTCATGCAGGTTGTGCTAAGGTTCAGAACGTTAATGCCTCGCTTCAGGCTTTGATGGCACAGCGTGCAAACCACTCGGGTCTTGTCGTCAGCACATTGTTTGAAGAAGTGCCATGCCAGGGAACTCCTTGAAGCTGCCTTTGGGGTGCTCGGTCCCAGATGGCGGCGGTCAGTAGCAGGCGGAGTCTCTTGGCGGCGGGTGTTCTGATTTTGCCCACTGCTCCCTCTTTTGCTACGCTATTGGCTCGGTCTCACCACTGCCTCTTCCTCCGAACTGTGAAAGTCAGTGGCACGACCTTCATTCCATGTGGGGTCTAGGACCTCATCGTCCCCTGCATCGTCTTCCACCCAGTCTTGATCCCTGACCTCCTGTTCAGTCTGCACACTGCAGAAAGACGCAGCAGTTGGCACCTGTGTTTCGTCATCATCAGAGACGTGCTGAGGTGGTATTCCCATGTCCTCATCATCAGGAAAAATAAGTGGTTGTGCGTTAGTGCATTCTATCTCTTCCACCCCTGGGGAAGGGCTAGGTGGATGCCCTTGGGAAACCCTGGCAGCAGAGTCTTCAAACAGCAAAAGAGACTGCTCCATAACTTGAGGCTCAGACAGTTTCCCTGATATGCATGGGGGTGATGTGACAGACCGATGGGCTTGGTTTTCATGCGCCATCTGTGCGCTTTCTGCAGAAGACTGGGTGGGAGATAATGTGAACGTGCTGGATCCACTGTCGGCCACCCAATTGACTAATGCCTGTACCTGCTCAGGCCTTACCATCCTTAGAACGGCATTGGGCCCCACCAAATATCGCTGTAAATTCTGCTGGCTACTGGGACCTGAGGTAGTTGGTTCACTAGGACGTGTGGCTGTGGCAGAACGGCCACGTCCTCTCCCAGCACCAGAGGGTCCACTAACACCACCACGACCATGTCCACGTCCGCGTCCCTTATTAGATGTTTTCCTCATTGTTCCCGTTCACCACAATTTTGAGAATGGCAAATTTGGGAATGCTTTTTCAACCCAGAACAAAAAGTCTGCTTTTACGGTCACTACAAATAACTTGACCAGCTAAAACTGTGCAGATTTGGTTGAATAGAGATGTGAGACCTGTTTTTTTTTGCGCTGTGTGACAGTTATAGGTTTAATCACAGAATGACACTTCTATCAGCACGCTAGCGTGTGTCTTAGGTTTTTCTGAATGACACTATCAATACCTTCAATGTAAGATTTTCTTTTTGGGATAGATTTCAAGTAGGCCTCAAATACCACAAACTAGTTATTTTCAGAATGGCAAATTTGGGAATGCTTTTTCAACCCAGAACAAAAAGTCTGCTTTTACGGTCACTACAAATAACTTGACCAGCTAAAACTGTGCAGATTTGGTTGAATAGAAATGTCAGGTCTATTTTTTAGGCGCTGGGTGACAGGCTCAACTTGCCCCTGATGTAATATATGGCCAAAAAATAATCAGACTGTTGATGGTTAAATGTACTTGGGTGACACAGGCTCAGCCTGCACCAGATGTAGTATATGGCCAAAAAATAATCAGACTGTTGATGGTTAAATGCACTTGGGTGACACAGGCTCAGCCTGCAGCTGATGTAGGATATAGCACAAAATAACCACACTATCGATGGTTAAATACACTTGGGTGACACAGGCTCAGCCTGCAGCTGATGTAGTATATGGCCAAAAAATAATCAGACTGTTGATGGTTAAATGCACTTGGGTAACACAGGCTCAGCCTGCAGCTGATGTAGTATATGGCCAAAAAATAACCAGACTGTTGATGGTTAAATGCACTTCGGTGACACAGGCTCAGCCTGCAGCTGATGTAGGATATAGCACAAAATAACCACACTATCGATGGTTAAATACACTTGGTGATAGCTCGTGCTGGCGCACCACAAGTCACAAAATGGCCGCCGATCACCCCAGAAAAAAAGTGATCTAAAAACGCTCTGGGCAGCCTCAAAAAAGTGAGCAAGTCAATAATAGCACTTCAATGATCCACAGCTGCAGATCGATCACAGAATGAAGTCTTTTGGAGGAGTTAATCTGCCTAATCTCGCCCTAACGTCGCAGCTGCAACCTCTCCCTATACTGATCATAGCAGAGTGACGTGCGGCGCTACGTGACTCCAGCTTAAATAGAGGCTGGGTCACATGGTGCACTGGCCAATCACAGCCATGCCAATAGTAGGCATGGCTGTGATGGCCTCTTGGGCCAAATAGTATGACGCTTGTTGATTGGCTGCTTTGCAGCCTTTCAAAAAGCGCCAAGAAAGCGCCGAACACCGAACCCGAACCCGGACTTTTACGAAAATGTTCGGGTTCGGGTCCGTGTCACGGACACCCCAAAAGTCGGTACGAACCCGAACTATACAGTTCGGGTTCGCTCATCCCTACTTCCCATACAAATCTTTAACATAATGTAAATCATTTTAGTAAATTGCAAATGTGATACTGATAAAGGCTATGTTCAGAAATCACACTGCTACTTGTTCAAGTGCTTTTGATTTTACAGGTAAACTGATACCATACCGGTCTCTCATTCATTTTATACTGGTGCTTTTAAAATCCAAAAAATGAATGCATACAGAACCTTGAAATGTGACTTGTGCCTAAGTGCCTGATAATGCAGCTCCAGCAGCCATTTTTTATTTCAGTCATCCATGAACTACATTGAATTATTAAAAGGAACATTTCTATCAGAAAGGGGTATTTTTTCAAAACACTGAACATTAAATACAAGATACTGTCCTACTGCAACAATCAACACAAAAGATCGCCTATATAGATAGGTAATATATTGACAGTTTACTTGTGATAATAGTGGGTGTAGATTTGTGGTAACAGTATGATAATGGGTAATAGATAGGGGCGCTCCCACTAGCAATTTGGAAAACAATAGAGGTAATGAGGGAGCTTAAAATATAACTTTTACTTAACCATTTAAAAAAAAAAAGCACCACGTACAGATAATGGGTTAGCTATGGCTTAAAAAGTATGGAACAATCTTACCATTCCGACGCAACCCTGATAGGGACCAACCGAGCGTGGTAAAAGAAATGCACCATGTCTGGGCTGGTTATTAGATGTGGTTGTTGGTCGTTTCAAGATGTAGACAGTGCAGGGAACCAATATCCCTAATGATCCCTGATTGGGGATGGGGGCATTACTATTGTTACCCTTCCTGTCTATACAGAGTTCCTACCCCGCAAGGGGCGGCCCTGTCCGGATACCTTACCCTAGAATAGGGAGGTATCCCTATTGTGCCCTATAGGTTAGTTCCCGACGTGTCACGTTTCAAGTGGTCTATCATCAGGGGAAAAATCCAAAGTAGATACAAAAGGCAATCCTTAGATCAGTGGATCTTTAGGGTATAAAGGAGCGGGACAACAGTGGTACCTTGTAGGTGGAAGACCCCACAAGTTGCTGGGGGGCCCCTCTGGGGCAGCTGAAACAATAAAACAAGGTTCAGCTGAAGACATTGTTTCAGCTGCCCCAGAGGTGCCCCCCAGCAACTTGTGGGGTCTTCCACCTACAAGGGACCACTGTTATCCCGCTCCTTTATACCCTAAAGATCCACTGATCTAAGGATTGCCTTTTGTATCTACTTTGGATTTTTCCCCTGATGATAGACCACTTGAAACGTGACACGTCGGGAACTAACCTTATAGGGCACAAGAGGGATACCTCCCTATTCTAGGGTAAGGTATCCGGACAGGGCCGCCCCTGCGGGGTAGGAACTCTGTACAGGGAGTGCAGAATTATTAGGCAAGTTGTATTTTTGAGGATTAATTTTATTATTGAACAACAACCATGTTCTCAATGAACCCAAAAAACTCATTAATATCAAAGCTGAATATTTTTGGAAGTAGTTTTTAGTTTGTTTTTAGTTTTAGCTATTTTAGGGGGATATCTGTGTGTGCAGGTGACTATTACTGTGCATAATTATTAGGCAACTTAACAAAAAACAAATATATACCCATTTCAATTATTTATTTTTACCAGTGAAACCAATATAACATCTCATCATTCACAAATATACATTTCTGACATTCAAAAACAAAACAAAAACAAATCAGTGACCAATATAGCCACCTTTCTTTGCAAGGACACTCAAAAGCCTGCCATCCATGGATTCTGTCAGTGTTTTGATCTGTTCACCATCAACATTGCGTGCAGCAGCAACCACAGCCTCCCAGACACTGTTCAGAGAGGTGTACTGTTTTCCCTCCTTGTAAATCTCACATTTGATGATGGACCACAGGTTCTCAATGGGGTTCAGATCAGGTGAACAAGGAGGCCATGTCATTAGATTTTCTTCTTTTATACCCTTTCTTGCCAGCCATGTTGTGGAGTACTTGGACGCGTGTGATGGAGCATTGTCCTGCATGAAAATCATGTTTTTCTTGAAGGATGCAGACTTCTTCCTGTACCACTGCTTGAAGAAGGTGTCTTCCAGAAACTGGCAGTAGGACTGGGAGTTGAGCTTGACTCCATCCTCAACCCAAAAAGGCCCCACAAGCTCAACCCCAAAAAGGCCCCACAGTCTTGTTCAGTGGTGGTCGTCTTTCAGCCTTTCTTACCTTGGCCATGTCTCTGAGTATTGCACACCTTGTGCTTTTGGGCACTCCAGTGATGTTGCAGCTCTGAAATATGGCCAAACTGGTGGCAAGTGGCATCTTGGCAGCTGCACGCTTGATTTTTCTCAGTTCATGGGCAGTTATTTTGCGCCTTGGTTTTTCCACACGCTTCTTGCGACCCTGTTGACTATTTTGAATGAAACGCTTGATTGTTCGATGATCACGCTTCAGAAGCTTTGCAATTTTAAGAGTGCTGCATCCCTCTGCAAGATATCTCACTATTTTTGACTTTTCTGAGCCTGTCAAGTCCTTCTTTTGACCCATTTTGCCAAAGGAAAGGAAGTTGCCTAATAATTATGCACACCTAATATAGGGTGTTGATGTCATTAGACCACACCCCTTCTCATTACAGAGATGCACATCACCTAATATGCTTAATTGGTAGTAGGCTTTCGAGCCTATACAGCTTGGAGTAAGACAACATGCATAAAGAGGATGATGTGGTCAAAATACTCATTTGCCTAATAATTCTGCACGCAGTGTATAGACAGGCAGGGTAACAATAGCAATGCCCCCATCCCTAATCAGGGATCATTAGGGATATTGGTTCCCTGAACTGTCTACATCTTGAAACGACCAACGACCACATCTAATAACCAGCCCAGACGTGGTCAATATGTTTAGTAAGATGACATGCAGGGGGGAAACTGCTGCTGTAGACCTCTTCAAGAGAGTTGCTGGAAGCAGTAAGGGAATATGGGGAGTTTAGGCTTAATTACAATTCATAGGGATCCATAGAAAATTAATGAATAGGCACCCACAGATTTTTTTTTAAAGAACTTCCCCGAGCAAATTTTCCGCAACCCTCCTCCCACAGCTAGTCAAAACTACCCATCCTCGCCATACATGCCCCACTCACTCAGTAGTTATGCCCCCTTAGTGCTTCACACAGTAGTTATTCACCCTTAAAGGGGTTATCCAATTTCAAGAACCCCCCCACATGTGCGGAGCCCCTCACCGGTAATATATTTACACCGCTCCCCACGCTGCTCCTGGTCCCCACACCGCCACTGCTGCTTCTCCCTGCACACGGATGAAAACATCCGATGTCGGGGGGGAGCAGCCAATGGCAGGCGGGGGCGGGGGGAGCCTCCCTAGCGTCACCCGCGATGCTAGAGAGGCTCGTCCCAGTCCCCACCTGCCATTGGCTGCTCTCCCTCGACACCGGATGTTTTCATCCGTGTGCAGGAGTGGCGCCGGGAGCGGGGTAAGTATATTACCGATGAGGGGCCCGGCACATGTGGGGGGGGTTTTCTTGAAATTGGATAACCCCTTTAATGCCCCCTTCACCACCGTTTTGCCACCTTAGTGCCCTCTACACACTCAGTAGATATGCCCCCTTTGAGCTCCCACACAGTGTTATACTCCCTTTGTGCACCCACATAATAGCATGCCCCCTTCAGACCCCATAGTGCCCCCACACAGTAGTCCTATCCCCTTAATATCCCCACACAATAAGGCTTCCCCTTAGTGCCCCCATACACAGTCGATATGCACCTTTTGTGCCGCCATACCACCTTAGTGTCCCCACACAGTAGTTTTTCCCCCTTAGAGCCCCTACACAGTATTGCTCCCCCTTAGTGTCCCCACACAGTAGATATTCCCCATTTGTGTTCACACATAGTGGTTCTGTCCCCTTAGTGCCTCTACCTAGTAATGATCCTGCTTAGTGCTCCCCCATACAGTAGATATGCCGCCATATTGCCCCACACAGTAGTTTTGACTCCATATAATGCCCCCACACAGTAATGCTCCTCCTTGGTGCCCCCACACAGTAGTGCTTCTCCTTAGTGCCCCTTACTGTCCCCTTACCTTAATCATAAATTGGATCTTCAGCACAAAGGAGAACCCACATAGTGAAGCTAGAGAACAGAAAATCATTAACATGTTTTTGTAACGGATCTCCTAGCACCCCGACCGGGTACCTCCGTTGATAGTTGCTCCTAGTGCTTCCCGAGGACTCCAAGCACTCCACTTGACACCGTAAGCGCTGCAGACCCCACGAACCGCCGAAGCTTGGTTGAGGTCTCACCGTCTCCTACCCACCCCGGACCTACGACAAAGCTCCAGGCTCCAGTGGGTGAATCTCTCCTAAATCCAGAGAGCAGGAACAGCTCTTACAAGAGCTAGTAGTTATGCCAGGGGAGTATAGCAAATCTTCAGCGTATAGCAATCCCCCAGTGTCGATCAGTTACCCAAACACCAGCCTCAACTAGGTAAAGGGTAAAAACAGGAACTCTTTATTTTAACACACGGGCATTGACCACAGGGTTTTGTAACAACCAAAAACCACGTACAATACACTCAGACACTCCCACACAAAATCCTCCCCAATGCCTGTGATACAATTACCCCACAATGGATTAATGTAATCATCACAGGCAGGAGAATACACATTGTCTGAGACGCAATTAACTAACACACTGGCATTGTCTGAGACGCAATTAGCTAACACACTGGCATTGTCTGAGACGCAATCAACAAAATACAATTACCAAACATAATGGGCTAACTTAATCACTCACAGACAGAAAACACAAATTTTTACCAAAACACAGAAAACACCCCACCTATCCCCATCATGTATACATCCATGGATAGCTCTGATCTGGGTGAACAACATATCCAAAAATCACCCAGATCCGAGCAGGGGTTCCCGAATTCCATGGAAGTCACATTTGGCCGGCCGCAAGCATGGTTTTCCTGCCCAAAACAGTTCCACAGATTTAAGCTGTGCGGCCGGTCTTTTCTTCTCCTTCAAAGTTAGTATGGGCCATAATCCTGGGGCAAGAGGCTGGCAACCAGGCCCCTCCAAAACCCAGTGGCGAGGTTGGTTTCGCCACACATCTCCCCCTTAGTCTTCTAACCAGATACCTGACCTCACGCTGGTCGGTACCTGAATTAGTCTGGTAGTCCACCCACAACCAAATACTGGACCTGTTGAATTTTGGGGCCTGGCTCTGTTCTGTATGTCCCCAGCTGTTGAGTGGGCATCTGCTACTCCTTGCTTCATTGTTGTTCTCTAGCTTGGAGCTGTAGGTACTTGGTGGGCAGAGGCTGACTGCGCTCTGCCCAGATGCCAGCTCTTCCGCTAGGGTAGCCTGTGGGAAGTCCGGCTCTGGAGAAGAGGATAGGGGAGGGCAGAGGCCGACTGCGCTCTGCCCAGATGCCAGCTCTTCCGCTGGGGTAGCCTGTGGGAAGTCCGGCTCTGGAGAAGAGGATAGGGGAGGGCAGAGGCCGACTGCGCTCTGCCCAGATGCCAGCTCTTCCGCTGGGATGGGGGCAGGGAATCCTGCCCCCAGGACCTTGTTGCGGATCAGCTGTGGAGAGGAAGGACCGTTTACCTCCTCCTCCTGGTATTCCTGCAGGGTTGGTGGGGGATCCGTACCGGCCATCCAGCATCCCAGTAGGCCTGGTGCAGAGACTGCGGTCCCATCTGCACCATCGGAGTTAGGGGTGCTGTCCCCCTGTGGTTGGGGAGAGAGACCGGTTGTCTCCTCTTCCTGTGATGCTGGTTGTTGCAGGGGTGAGGGACCGACCATCTCCTCCCCCTGGGATGCTACCTGCCACTGGGAAGAGAGACCGACTGTCTCCTCTCCTTGTAGAGTATACTGCCGCTGGGTAGTGAGACCGACTGTCTCCACTACCAGTGATTCTGGTTGTTGCAGAGATGAAGGACTGACAATCTCCTCTCCCCGTACTCCCAGTGGCAGTTGAGGATCTGGGCCGCCTCCCCAGCCACCCTGTTGGGCCGGTGGAGTGACTACCGTCCCATCTCCACCTGCCGACTGGGGTTCCTCCCAGTACCAGTCTATGAAGTCCCCTACCTCCACAGTTGGTGAGGAAGTAGGGGATACCTCAGCTGTGACTTGCCAGGGGTAGGGCTGCAGGTCTGGGCCTGGTATCCAACTGTCTTGTATCTTGCGCTGGGCTTGAATGGAGCTAAACAACTGTTGATAATCTTGCTTCAGCTCCCACTCCCTTTGGACCAGAAAGGTCAGATCTGCCCTCACCCCACTAGTTGTAGGCCAATTGTGCAAGTTCCCCCTGTAGTCAGTAATGTCCCAAAATCTGGATTCTTCTGTGCTCCCAAAGTCAATGTCTTCAAAAGACTCCCACAATAACCCAGGGCAATTATATTCCTCACCTTCGGGCTTGGCGTACTCCTCCATCCATGGAGACTGTCGTACAGTGTCCCACCATAGTGCTTGGTAAGCGTCATCCAGCCAGGTTTCCTGCCATACCAGTGTCTCAAGCTCTGACACCCACTCCGTCAATGGTTGCTCTCCCAGTAGAGGTAGTCGCAGCGCCAATCGCATTCGTAATCTCTGCTCCTCACTGGGAAGACTCTCACCCCTCCGACGCTGCACGTCCTCCAGGGCCTGATGCCATACGCCTTTCCGCTCGGCATCCCTGTAAGCCGGGTGATCTTCCTCATGGAATGCTGTGCAGGAACCGACGGCATCCATATTGTTGTAGCCAGGGGCGCTGTACGGATACTAGCGTTGCCCTCAATTTTGTAAATCCACGAACTGTGTCTCCGAGCTGCTTCACCTCTCACTAGGACGCCATCTTACTGCTTGCCACCAATGTAATGGAACGCTTAGCACCCCGACCGGGTACCTCCGTTGATAGTGCTCCTAGTGCTTCCAGAGGACTCCAAGTACTCCACTTGACACCGTCAGCACTGCAGACCCCACGAACCGCGGAAGCTTGGTGGAGGTCTCGCCGTCTCCTACCCACCCTGGACCTCCGCCAAAGCTCCAGGCTCCAGTGGGTGAACCTCTCCTAAATGCAGAGACAGGAACCAGGAACAAGCTCTTACAAGAGCTTATACTCAGGGGAGTATTATGATATAGCAATCCCCAAAAGTGTAGTTATCCCATCCCCCAAACATGAGCCAAAACTTCATAAAGGGGCAAAGCAGGAACCCTTTAATGGGTTATTTTTCAGCCTTTTATGCAGGTCTCCTAGCAAGGGACACTCCCCCTGGGGCCCTTGTAAAAGACTGTGACAGTTTATATTTTAGCCAGTCAAATGCATTTACAGTATTGAAACCCTCCCAGCAATTGTACACAAAATACCCTTCCCTCTGTCTGTAACGCAATCAACAAAATACAATGAGCATTGTCTGAGACGCAATTAACTAACACACTGGCATTGTCGGAGACGCAATCCACAAAATACAATTACCAAACGTAATGGGCTAACTTAATCACTACCAGACAGAAAACACATCCATTTTTCCCAACACACAGAAAACACCTCAAAACCCCACACATCCCCATAATGTATACATCCATGGATAGCCGGTCTGTCTTCTCCTTCAAAGTTAGTATGGGCCATAATCCTGGGGCAGGAGGCTGGCAAACAGCCCCCTCCAAAACACTGTGGCGAGGTTGGTTTCGCCACACACCTCAAAACCCCACATATCCCCATAATGTATACATCCATGGATAGCTCTGATCTGGGTGAACAACATATCCAAAAATCACCCAGATCCGAGCAGGGGTTCCCGAATTCCATTGAAGTCACATTTGGCCGGCCGCAAGCATGGCTTTCCTGCCCAAAACAGTTCCACAGATTTAAGCTGTGCGGCCGGTCTGTCTTCTCCTTCAAAGTTAGTATGGGCCATAATCCTGGGGCAAGAGGCTGGCAACCAGGCCCCTCCAAAACCCAGTGGCGAGGTTGGTTTCGCCACAGTTTTACTCCACAAAAAAAGAAACAAACTTTCTACACCTGCATGGGCTACTCTTCAGAACCCCCTACTACTACTGTATGTAGCTGGCCCATGTTGGGAAGAGTCAAGGGATTTTTGTCTGATATGCATTTACAAATATGGTTCAACAGATGGTTCAAAATATGGTTCAAATAATTAGAACTTTCTCACCTATTGTCCTTCCTGATGGAAAAAATAAATAAAGAAAATCATTGTACAGAACTAACTTAGATACAGAAGTGTAAATATCATCTCAGAGTCTTCTCACAGCCCGATACACAGCAGGAGAGTGGAACTTCGATCCAGCGTAGCAATGAAAGAGCAAATAGACAAACAGCTGAACAAGCCATCCTTAAACTTCAAACAGCTTCCATGCTGGCCAAGAGAAGCCGGAAAAAAATTTAGATGTCTTTCACACTGGATTTCTGATATTTGAAAATTGACCTTTTTAAAACGAAAATAAAAACTCAAAATGGTAAAGTTCTCAGCAGCTTTACTTAGTTAACTGTAAATTACCATAATGGTAATGACTAAATATGATCTTAAAACATACTAAATGATTAAAGTTAAAAGCTACCCATGTAAAAATAGTTTTTCATGACAACGGTTTTGCAACCGCTAGTGGTAAATTTATTGTGCCTTTTCTTAAAGGGTAACTGTCATGTTTTTATCAGAAAATCAATTTTAGCATATGTTACTGCTGCAGCAACATTATGCATAAAGCAATCTTTAGTTTCTTCACATACCACTGTTTTCCTTGAGTTTCTCCCTTAGTTACGGCTGTTTAAACATTTACAATATGAGGACCTTCTCAAGATGGCTCCTCTGCCAGCTCTCTGAGGCCAAAACTGCTTTCCCTCACTTCCCATACACACTTGCTGTAGCCAGCAGCTCCCTGCCAGCCAATCAGATTGGATTACTGAGAGACACGCCTCCTCACTCTGAAGCCTAATTAGGCATGCAGTATGAAGGACCGCCCCTCCGTTACTGTTTATAATAAAAGGAAGACAGACAAGCCCTAGCAGCGGTCTTTTAACCCCTTAAGGACACAGCCTTATTTCACCTTAAGGACCAGACCATTTTTTGAAAATCTGACCAGTGTCACTTGAAGTGGTGATAACTTTAAAACACTTTGACTTATCCAGGCCATTCTGAGACAGTTTTTTCAACACATATTGTACTTCATGACACTGGTATAAAAAAATACCAAATTTACCAAAACTTTGTAAAAAATAGCAAATTTCCAAGTTTCAATTTCTCTACTTCTATAATACATAGTAATACCTACAAAAATAGTTATTACTTTACATTCCCCATATGTCTACTTCATGTTTGGATCAATTTGGGGATGATATTTTATTTTTGGGGGATGTTACAAGGCTTAGAAGTTTAGAAGCAAATCTTGAAATTTTTCTGAAATTTTCAAAAAAACACTTTTTAGGGACCAGTTCAGGTCTGAAGTCACTTTGTGAGGCTTACATAATAGAAACCACCCAGAAATGACCCCATTCTAGAAACTACACCCCTCAAGGTATTCAAAACTGATTTTACAAACGTTGTTAACCCTTTAGGTGTTCCACAAGAGTTAATGGCAAATGGTGATAAAATTTCTGAATTTAGATTTTTTGGCAAATTTTCAATTTTAATCCATTTTTTTCCAGTAACAAAGCAAGGGTTAACAGCCAAACAAAACGCTATATATATTAAATTATGACGCAATGGAATAAATTATGTTGAAATGATCCAGAATCCGGAAATTCCAGATTACTGAATGCAGTATAAAAGGAGGAGTGGGATGTAGAGCGCTTCAACCACTGAGGAAGGGGTGCAGACGCCCCGAAACGTGTCTGGTGTCAGGAAGAAGCGCTCACTCAACATCTACTATTGAATTGCATGGCCATGCGATAGAAGACTCTTCAGGTACGACTACCGCTTTAATATACCGCCCTGGTATACAAGTACGGACTTCATTGTACAAAGCACCGATCCTGCATATCCAGCCCCGCGATAACGTGACGTCATCCGCCTGAGACGTGCAAGACGGGACGCCGAAAGCGACAAACATTGTACGCACCTCGTGGAAGCGCTGGGAGGTCTGACAGCAGGACGCGGTGCCAGGATTCAGGTAGGAACCTGGACTGTTAAATCTGAATACCAGTGAATTCTCCGTTCAGGGCGGCTAGACTAATGATAAGAAGAGGATTATATCTGGAGTGATTTACTATGATGCCGAAACTGGTCACCATTTAAGCCAGTACTTGGAGTGATTTATGATATATATCACTGAGACATTTTAAAACAAGTTGCGGTGTGTGGCATAACGAACACTATTAGTGCCTACATTGCTTGTGACCGTCCTTTTCTAAGAATTAGATAACATTATGGACTGCAGATTGTGACACTACTATCATTGCATGTGGTTTTTTCAAGTGTCTTATTCCTGTTTAGGTTGTATTAATACGGTCTATATCTCAGTCTATTGGTACCATTTTATATTGTATGTGATTGTCATATTTTATATTGTATGTGGTTGTTATATTTTAATACCTATTGGACTTGGCAGGTCCTATCTGAATAAATATCAATATTGCACCTTATGGTCCAGGTGTTGTGAGTGCTCACTCCCTTGCTTCTCAAAACGCTATATTTATTGCCCCGATTCTGTAGTTTTCAGAAACACCCCATAAGTGGCCGTAAACTACTGTACGGGCACACAGTAGGGCGTAGAGGGAAAGGTGTGCCGTATGGTTTTTGGAAGGCAGATTTTGCTGGACAGTTTTTTTTGACACCATGTCCCATTTGAAGCCCCCCTGATGCACCCCTAGAGTAGAAACTCCATAAAAGTGACCCCATCTAAGAAACTACACCCCTCAAGGTATTCAAAAATGATTTTACAAACTTTGTTAACCCTTTAGGTGTTGCACAAGATTTAATAGAAAATAGAGATACAATTTCAAAATTTCACTTTTTTTGGCAGATTTTCCATTTTTATATTTTTTTTCCAGTTACAAAGCAAGGGTTAACAGCCAAACAAAACTCATTATTTATGGCCCTGATTCTGTCGTTTACAGAAACACCCCATATGTGGTCGTAAACTGCTGTACAGGCACACGGCAGGGCGCAGAAGGAAAGGAGTGCCATACGGTTTTTGGAAGGCAGATTTTGCTGGACTGTTTTTTTTTACACCATGTCCCATCTGAAGCCCCCCTGATGCACCCCTAGAGTAGAAACTCCAAAAAAGTGACCCCATTTTAGAAACTACGGGATAGGGCAGTTTTGTTGGTACTAGTTTAGGGTACATATGATTTTTGGTTGCTCTATATTACACTTTTTGTGAGGCAAGGTAACAAGAAATAGCTTTTTGGAACCGTTTTTTTTTGTTATTTACAACATTCATCTGACAGGTTAGATCATGTGGTATTTTTATAGAGCAGGTTGTCACGGACGCGGCGATACCTAATATGTATACAATTTTTTAATTTATGTAAGTTTTACACAATGATTTCATTTTTGAAACAAAAAATCATGTTTTAGTGTCTCCATAGTCTGAGAGCCATAGTTTTTTCAGTTTTTGGGCGATTATCTTAGGTTGGGTCTCATTTTTTGTGAGATTGGCACTATTTTGGGGTGCATATGACTTTTTGATCGCTTGCTATTACACTTTTTGTGACGTAAGATGACAAAAAATTGCTTTTTTTTTACACAGTTTTTATTTTTATTTTTTTACTGTAGTCATCTGAGGGGTTAGCTCATGTGATATTTTTATAGAGCCAGTCTATACGGACGCGGCGATACCTAATATGTATACTTTTTTTTTTTTACACAAGTTTTACACAATGATTTTATTTTTTAAACAAAAAACATCATGTTTTAGTGTTTCCATAGTCTAAGAGCCATAGTTTTTTTAGTTTTTGGGCGATTATCTTGGGTAGGGTATGATTTTGGCGGGATGAGATGACGGTTTGATTGTTACTATTTTGGTCGTACATGTGACTTTTTATCACTTTTATTACCTTTTTTGGGAAGTAAGGTGGTCAAAATTTCAATTTCCTCATAGTTTTTTTTTTTTATGGCGTTCACCATGCGGGGAAAGTAACATGACCGTTTTATATATCAGGTCGTTACGGACGCGGCAATAGCTAATATGTGTAGTGTATTTATTTATTTTTTTAAATTCAGTGATAAATGTGTTTTTTTTAATCTTTACTTTTTTCACTTTTTAAATTTTTTTTGGACCCAGACCCACTTGGTTCTTGAAGATCCAGTGGGTCTGATGTCTGTATAATACAGTACAGTACACTATATAGTGTATTGTACTGTATTTTACTTACACTTTGTCTGAACAGATCTATGCCTTTAGCACAGATCTGTGCAGCACCATGGACAGCAGGATGCCCTGTCCTGTTGTCATGGGAATCTTCCCCGTCTGCCACAACTGAGCAGATGGGTAAGGGGAAGGAGGAGGGCTCTCTGTGATCCCATCCTGTCTGGGGGCTGCAAAGTCACAGCAGCCCTCCGATGGGTGAGGGAGGGAGCTCCCTGACTGTTAACCTCTGCTCTTCCATACAGTGGTCCGTACGGACCGCGGTATGGAAAGGGTTAAACGGCTGACATCACAGCACAGATGTCAGCCGTTTATACCAGAGTGTCAGCAATGTGCTGACACTCGGGTATAACCACTGGACACCAATGAATATTCAAGAGGAGGCGGGCGGGGGATCGCGATCCCGCCTGCCGCACTGCCCGCCTCCTGCACCGCCTGCAACCCCTTCTGCACCACCCGCCGGCATAAAATCATTCAGGGGTGCAGGGGGGGGTGAAAAATCTTTATTTTGGCCAATTTCAAGTTTCTGATCCCCGCGGTCAGGGACTGCGGGGATCAGAAACTGCAGAAAGTGCAGCAAACCGCAGGTCTGAATTGACCTGCGGTTTGCTGCGATCACCGACACGGGGGGTCACGGGACCCCCCCGCGCATTTAGCCGAGGTGCCTGCTCAATGATTTGAGCAGGCACCTTGTTCCGATCACCGCCCGCCGGGCGGCGGTGATCGGAACAACACATGATGTACTGGTACGTCATGGGTCCTTAAAGACTTGGGAAACATGCCGTATCGGTACATCATGTGTCCTTAAGGGGTTAAGGGAGAAGTGGAAAGGGACAGAGGACATTAATGAAAGCTGTTTTTATAAGGTAATCATTGACAGAATAACTCAGGTATACATGCCTAGCTCTAATAAACTAGCAAATAAAAAAAATATGACACTTACACTTTAAGCTGATATACTAGTAGTTGTATGAAAAACCACATTGAATTACACTCTACTACTAACTATATCTAGTTGTCATAGTGGCAGCCAAAATCTAGCAATACATAAAGGGGGGGGGGGGGGGGGGGGGGAATCAGCTCCCTGTAGGAAATACAGTCCTTGTGAAACCTGTGGACCATTATCAATGTCATAGGCTACCGGTGCCAGAAAATATGCTCTAAAAATGTTCTGAAAAAGCCTCTTGGAATTAAATTGAAATAAATGTAAAGTAAATAAAAAAATTACGGTAGTAAATAAAAGTGTAATGAAAATATAATGGTCCCATAGGAGAAGTTTAAAAATGGTCAATAAGGTTAATAAGCAAGTCAAAACCATAAGCCAATTAATAAAAATTGAATGCAAAAAAAAGCACAAAACCATTTCACAACAACCAAAACTCTGCAAATACTGATACAAAACAATTAAACTTTTTATACTGTGCATTCACTTTAGATAGATGTCAAACAAACATTTATTCAGCTGACTGCTATTTCTCCCACCTCTCCCATAAGCATGCATGTGTTTTCAATGAGGAGAGGGGGAAAAAGTTGATGCCAGACTCATATGGCATTGGTTTATATCCTGCAGGAACTGGAGAATTGGGCATGTTGAAATGCAGTACTTGATCCTCCCATGCAAATTAGATGGTCAGCCTGTCCCATCAAAATTGGCTGGTTTTGCCTATTTTTATTTAGGGCATTCCGGTTTTTCTTTTTGCGGCCTGTATGCAGAACCATTCACTTCATTGGGGCCACAAAAAAAAACTGAAATGACTCTGTGTGCATTCCATGTCTGTATGTCCGCATGGCTGTTCAGGCAAGAAAATAAAACATGTCCTATTATTGTCCGCATTACAGACAAGGATAGAACTGTTCTATTAGGGACCGGCCCTTCCGTGGAATGCACATGGCCGGTATCAGTGTTTTGCGGAGCAGGAGAATGGAAAGGTTGAGCGCTGATGTGAACTCAGCCAAAAGGTCAATGTTTTCTCTTTATGCTATATTTGTATGCATATCAATACACATTATGCCTCATCATCATCATTCCCAATTGTACCACTTCCACAGGGTACAATCATTTTATATGTCACATGAGTCCCTTTGCCACACAGAGCAGCCTGATAACTGAATCTGGTTTGGCAGACAGAAGCATAAATCCAACCTTTCTTTGACGAAAATACACACATAGCCTTGATACAGAAGGCGTTGAGGGCTAGGTTAGTCAGGTAGTTGTTTATTATATGTTGCTGTTCCTCTACTGACGTACTGACAAGGCTGTTGAATATTGCAGCAGCCATACTGTGAGACAGCACGGTTCCTGCACCTGGATAACATTGAGTCTCACTGCTTATATCAGTCGTAAATATTTAATAGTTGAAAACAATATTTGCCTGCTTAATATTATTTTAGCATAGGCATTACAATCTTGCTAGTGGTATGCTTATTCTTAAAGTAATGAGTAAATGGCTTCTATAAAATCGTTTGACTGCATTGCTAGAGCACACTGTAAGGTGTAAGAAGGTACCTGGAATCATTGTGGATGGAAGGTATGTGTCACCGAGTTTCCTGGCCTCGGTGAAGTAAGAGCCGGTATTTTATGTGTCAGCAGCAGCTATTGCTAATCGACACCTTGAGATTTAGCATGGATGTCATAGCTGATCCCGGACGGCTCCTACTGGGAGTAGTCAAAGTGCTGGGTGGGTGACTACTCCCCATGTTCCAGGCCGGGTTTTGCCAGGCATAAAAACCAGCCAGCACTGCCAGGTGTGGTGGATTTACCTTCCTCTGACAGTGGAGCTCAGGAGTCCATGTGCTGTAAACTGAGGGCTGTGCTGGGATTTGAGGTTTGAGCTGGGCTGGAGGACTAAGGCCCCTCTAAAGGCGAACAGGCCGCCTATGGACTTGAGGCTGAACTGCTAACAGGGTGGGAATTAACACCCAGGAGAAAAGGTGACTTTTATTGTTTATGGACTTTCCTTGTGTGTGAACAAACACGAAGCCACCTGCGTTTTGTGATACACCTTATCTGCATTTTGTTATACACCAATGTGTGAATAAACACTGCTGTTTGATTGAAGAACTGTGTACTTTGCCTCTATACTGCATCCGCTAGTCCTAACTACCAGAGTGAATCCCCACAATGCCTATTTTACTACTATTCTGGCAGAAAACGGCCTACCGGAGTTCTCCGGATCTGGCACGGCCAGATGCAACGGGAGTGCCTGCCGACCCCAGCACGCTGCGGTTTGTGTCCGGTCGAAACTGGAACAGGCAGCCTGCCACAGATGGGAAAGTAGCCTAAGTTGGTGGACCCCACTCCAGACATGTTCAAAAATGTTATCTTTTTAACCAAGATTTACAGGTGAAACTCAAAAAATTTGAATATCATGCAAAAGTCCATTTATTTCAGTAATGCAAATTAAAAGGAATTGCATTAATGCAGCTTAAAATTAGAATTTTGTGAAAAGATTCAATATTCTAGGCTCAAAGTGTCACACTCTAGTAAGCTAATTAATCCATATCCCCTGAGCAAAGGGTACCTCAAAATTGTGACTTTGGGGTTTCATAAGCTGTAAGCCATAATCATCCAAATTATAACGAATAAAGGCCTGAAATATCTTGCTTTGCATGTAATGAGTCTATCTCATATGTTAGTTTCACCTTTTAAGTTGAATTACTGAAATAAATGAACTTTGCACGATATTCTAATATTCTATAATATGCTTGACATATTTTCCCAGCTCACCACAAGTCTTGCCATAGAGCTGGGAAAATGATAGGACATTGCATAAACTTTGCCCTTGCATATAAGCTTATTTCGTTTATTGTAGGGGTTCTTGAGGTTCTCCAAACTACAAGCATCCTTGTAAAGCCTGGGTCGTACTACAGACACATTGCAGCAGGACAGAAGGTATTAGTGGGTGAAGTTGCAAGGGAGTCTCCTCGCATGGCCTTGATAAGGAGGTTAGAAATAGTGTCCTTGCAGAGAGAGAGAGTGCAGATGCAGGTGGACTTGCAAGGGATTTTCCCAGCAATTTTACAGGGCCAAGAAATAGTGCAGGTCTGAGGAGAGGCCAATGCATCAGGGTGGATAAAGACTTTATGTATCCCGCTCGGGCGGTAATGCGGTTTTACTATGCTGTCATTGTACTAGACTGGCAGCACTTGTGCACTGACACTCCATTCATTCTCAGTGGGGCTGATGGAAATAATTGAGCACTGTACATGGAGAATGATCGACACCATGTGCATCTATCACTCCAAGAACCCAGGGATCCCATTATTATCAGTTTGTGTCCTAGCATTCGGACACCCAGCAATTATATAATTATTACCTTATCCTTTGCATAGGTGATCATTTATATGGTGGAACAACCCCTTTAATACTTCCTAGTGGTGGCAAGTAATGCTCCTACAACCTTCCTTATTCAGCAACTACATTTCAGAACTCGGCCCCTCTTGCATCAGACAGAGGGCAGCTCTTGCTGATGCAAGAGCTGCCCTCTGTCTGATGACAGAGGGCAGGGCTCCAGACCGGCGACCAAAACGGTCGCCAATGCGCCTCAAAATTTGCAGATGGCGACAAGACTTTTTAGTCTTGTCGCCATTTGCGACTGTACCGCTGCGATCCTGCGCAGTCTAAGTTCTCTTCACCAGCACAGTGGAGAAGGAAGGAGTCCCTCCCTCTCCACTGTGACGCGGCCGCCACTACCACCAATGGGGATATAGCAGGGAGGAGGAGGGAAGGAGCTGTCGCCACTGCGCCACCAATGGGGATATAGCAGGGGAGGAGGAGGGGAGGAGCTGTCGCCACTGCGCCACCAATGAATGTAAAACATAAGTGTCGGCAGCGGTATCACAGGCCCGGCACCCGGCCTCAATAACAGGGCAGGCGATCCGCGGCCATTAACCCCTCAGGTGCCCCAGATCGCATGCCCTGTTATTGAGGCCGGGTGCCCGGTCTGTGATACCGCTGCCGACACTTGTATAAATGAGTCAAAGAGGACCTTTCATGGGTCCAAAGAATATGAACTAAGCAGGCTGCATAGAGCGGCGCCCAGGGATCTAAGTGCACTTACTATTATTCCTGGGCGCCGCTCCGTTCGTCCGCTGTGGCCCCCGGTATTTTCAGCATTCAGAGGAAGGAGGAGGAGGAGGAGACGCCAGTGTCTCTCCTTCTCCCTGACAGCAGCGCTGTCCAATCACAGCGCAGAGCTCAGAGCCAGGGAGGTTTTTTTCTCCCTTGGCTCTGAGCTCTGCGATGTGATTGGACAGCGCTGCTGTCATTGAGAAGGAGACACACTGGCGTCTCCTCCTCCTTCTCCTTCCTCTGAATGCTAAAAATACTGGGGGCCACAGCCGACGAACGGAG
Source organism: Bufo bufo (assembly GCF_905171765.1). Taxonomy (NCBI): domain Eukaryota; kingdom Metazoa; phylum Chordata; class Amphibia; order Anura; family Bufonidae; genus Bufo; species Bufo bufo. The sequence goes on from NC_053389.1 coordinate 375,509,146, forward strand.
CGGCGCCCAGGAATAATAGTAAGTGCACTTAGATCCCTGGGCGCCGCTCTATGCAGCCTGCTGATAAGTTCATATTCTTTGGACCCACGAAAGGTCCTCTTTAAACATTCATTGGTGGTGCAGTGCGCTCTCCCAAAGCCTCTCCCCCCCTTCCCCATTATCACTAGCCACAAGTCATCCCCGTCTCCCCCCCATTGTTATATGGTGGCCACAGGGTCCCCATCCCCTCCAGTGGTGGCAGTGGCAGATTACACTGCTGGGGCTCAGATCGTTACCATGGCAGCCAGGACGGTACTGAAGCCCTGGCTGCCATGTTCAGCTCCCTGCTGCTTTGTGCACTATGCCCAGGGCAGCAGGGAGATGTGTGAGGTCCTATTCACCCTGATAGAGCTCTATCAGGGTGAATAGGACAAGGGAAGAAAAGATCCAGGTTCTAGTCCCTAAGGGAAGAAATGGTTATTAAATAAAAAGTAAAAAAAAACACCAAAATACTAAAAGTTTAAATGGCCCCCTTCCCAGTTTTACATATAAAATTTACAAACAATAAAGAACATATTACATATCGCCACGTCCCAAAAAGTGTGAGCTATTAAAATATTAAAAAATATTTCCGCTCGGTGAAGGCAGTAACAGAAAAAAAAACTCTAAACCACGCAATTCGCCATTTTTAGTCACCTTGTTCCCCAGAAAATGTCCCTGGATGTGAGAGGTATGTGGTGCTGTTTTCTCCTATATGCACCTGCGTCTCATCTTCTTAAAGTCCTTTTTTTTTAATTATATGCATTTTAAATTTGGCGACTAAAAAATGTAATTTGGCTCCTAAATTTTTTAGTTTAGGAGCCAATGGCTCCTGGTCATTTTTTTTTTGTCTGGAGCACTGGAGGGGCCGGTACCTTTTCTCCTAGAAAACCCGATGCGGGCTGTCTTCAGTACAGGTTTCCCTATCTTTCCATGGTTTGAGTAAATTCACATGGTAAACCTGCTCCGGCTTTCACCGCCATGGCTGGAGTACATTGTAGTTTACATCTCCAATTTTCTCGAGTACCTTGTAGGGCCCCTGCCAACTAGCCAGGAACTTACTGCCCATGGTCGGCACCAGAACCAAAACCCGATCACCCAGGTTAACCTGTTGGGGACACATGACGTACCGGTACGTCATTTTGTCCTGGTACTTAAGGACACATGACTGTAAAATAAAACATGCAATGCAACAGCTTTCTGCAAACCAAATAAAGTACCTGCATGTTGGTACCTGCATTCCTTGGATATAATGGAGGCCATTTTGGCACCAAAGATGACAGAAATTAAAGCAGGCCCGGCATGCATGTGGAACCTACACTCCCTGAATTGTTTGGAAGCCGTCATGGCACATAACAGGTAGAATTTAGTGTTAGGAACCCGTCTTACAGAGATCGCCTTGACGTGCGGCAGACGGGCTCAAATAATTTTGTACAAAATGTATTTGCCAAGCATCTCTAATTTAGAAGTATAGCATTAGCAATTATTATGCATTTTTGTACTTTATTTGGTTTGCAGAGAGCTGTTGCATTGCGAGTTTGACCGCGACGCGTGGTTGATTAAGTGTGGTTGATTAAGTGTGTGACTTAAGATTAAGTGACTTTAGATTCAGGGACTTCAGAGGGGGACTGCAATTAGCCTGTATATTATTACTACATTGTATTGTATTTTTTTCTTTTGTGGTGTAATCCCCATTTAGTATGTGTTGCACAATTGACAACGCAGTCCAGTGCACATCTTGCATGATGTATGCAGTCCTGGAACAGCCGTTCCAGGGTGAATTTCTTTGTTCAAGATGTGAGCAAATTACCCGTTTGGAATCGCTAATCGAGTCTCTAAATGGGCAAGTTGCAACACTGAGAGGCATTGACAATTTGCAAAAAAGTTTGCTTCTCACCGAGCAAGCACTCTTTGGGGTAGATGAGGGAGAGGGTGACAGAGAGGAGGCTGAGGAAAGTGAGGTAGCTAGCTGGGTAACATTTAGAAAGCGGGGTAGAGGGAAGAGTGCCAGGGAGGCTAGCCCTGATCTGACACACCCCAACAAGTTTGCACGTTTGGCAGATGAGGGGGATGTCAGTCCAGGGACGGCACTGCCGCAGCCGGACACTTCCTCTGCCAGTCAGGGGAATGTCAGCTCCGGTAAGCAGGGGACCAGGAGAGCAGGGCAGGCCAGACAGGTGCTGGTAGTGGGAGACTCAATTATTAGGGGAACAGATAGGGAAATCTGTCACAAAGACCGTGATCGCCGAACAGTGTGCTGTCTTCCTGGCGCTAGAGTTCGACATATCGCGGATCGGGTTGACAGATTACTGGGAGGGGCTGGAGAAGATCCAGCGGTCATGGTCCATATCGGAACCAATGACAAAGTTAGGGGTAGGTGGAGAGTCCTTAAAAATGATTTCAGGGATTTAGGGCAAAAGCTTAGGGCAAGGACCTCAAAGGTAGTATTTTCCGAAATACTACCGGTACCACGGGCCACACAAGAAAGGCAGCGGGAGATTAGGGAAATTAACAAGTGGCTCAAGAACTGGTGTAGGATGGAGGGGTTTGGGTTCCTGGAGAACTGGGCCGACTTCGCTGTCGGCTACAGCCTCTATCGTAGGGACGGGCTGCACCTCAATGGGGAAGGAGCAGCTGTGTTGGGGAAGAAGATGGCTAGAAGGTTGGAGGAGTGTTTAAACTAGGGACTGGGGGGGAGGGTAATTACACTATAGAAGGGGAAGATAGTGCAGATAGAGACCGGGGGCAAGGTAGTGGGACTGGGGGAGAAATGGAAGGAGGGACAAGAACAGTTCAGAAGGAAAGGTGTAGGGTAAAAAATATACATAAACCTCTCATATGTATGTATACTAATGCCAGAAGTCTGACTAATAAAACTGGTGAACTGGAATTAGTGATGTGTGAGGAGGACTATGACATAGTGGGAATAACTGAGACATGGCTGGATGATAGCTATGACTGGGCAGTTAATGTACAAGGTTACAGTCTGTTCAGAAAGGATCGTCAAAACCGGAGAGGTGGAGGGGTCTGCCTTTATGTAAAATCTTGTCTAAAGCCCACACTCCGTGAAGATATAAGTGAGGGACATGAACATGTGGAGTCACTGTGGGTAGAGATACATGGAGCTAAAAACAACAATAAATTACTAATAGGAGTCTACTATAAACCACCTAATATACCAGAGTCCACAGAAAATCTACTACTAAACGAGATAGACAAGGCGGCAAATCATAATGAGGTGGTTATTATGGGGGACTTCAACTACCCAGATATAGACTGGGAAACTGAAACTTGTATATCTCATAAAGGAAACAGATTCTTGGCAATAACCAAAGACCATTATCTCTCCCAACTGGTTCAGGACCCGACTAGAGGGACGGCCATACTGGACTTAATATTAACCAATAGACCTGACAGAACAACAGACGTGCAGGTTGGGGGACACCTGGGAAATAGTGACCATAAAGTAATAACCTTCCAATTATCATTCAAAAGAGCGTTTCTACAGGGAGAAACAAAAATACCAAACTTCAAAAAAGCTAAATTTAGCCAACTAAGAGAGGCCATAGGCCTAACTAACTGGGACAAAGTCCTCAAAAATAAAAATACAGCCAAAAAATGGGATATCTTTAAAAACATCCTAAAATCTCATTGTGAGAGGTACATACCGTATGGGAATAAAAGGTTAAGGAACAAAAAGAAACCAATGTGGATAAACAGAACTGTAAAGAAAGCAATAAATGACAAAAAGAAAGCATATAAAACCCTAAAACAGGAGGGTAGCACGGAAGCACTGAAAAACTATAAGGAAAAAAACAGAACATGTAAAAAACAAATAAAAGCGGCCAAACTAGAGACCGAGAGATTAATTGCCAAACAGAGTAAAACTAACCCTAAAATGTTCTTCAATTATATAAATGTTAAAAAGTATAAATCTGAAGGTGTCGGCCCTTTAAAGAGTAATGAGGGGGGAGTCGCAGAGAGCGACGAGGAGAAAGCAAAGCTGTTAAATATTTTTTTCTCCAATGTATTCACTGAGGAAAATAAACTGTCAGATGAAATGCTGAATGCTGAAATAAATTCGCCATTAAAAGTGTCCTGTCTGACCCAGGAAGAAGTACAACAGCGACTTAAAAAAATCAAAATAGACAAATCGCCAGGACCGGATGGCATACACCCCCGTATCCTAAGGGAATTAAGTAATGTCATAGCCAGACCCTTATTTCTGATATTTGCGGACTCTGTACTAACAGGGAATGTCCCACAGGATTGGCGCATGGCAAATGTGGTGCCAATATTCAAAAAGGGTCCAAAAACAGAGCCTGGAAACTATAGGCCGGTAAGTTTAACATCTGTTGTGGGTAAACTGTTTGAAGGTTTTCTGAGAGATGCTATGTTAGAGCATCTTATGGGAAATAAGCAAATAACGCCATATCAGCATGGCTTCGTGAGGGATCGGTCATGTCAAACTAATTTAATCAGTTTCTATGAGGAGGTAAGTACTAGACTTGACAGCGGCAAATCAATGGATGTCGTGTATCTGGACTTCTCCAAAGCATTTGACACTGTACCTCATAAAAGGTTAGTATATAAAATGAGAATGCTCGGACTCGGAGAAAACGTCTGTAAGTGGGTAAGTAACTGGCTCAATGATAGAAAACAGAGGGTGGTTATTAACGGTACATACTCAGATTGGGTCACTGTCACTAGTGGAGTACCTCAGGGGTCAGTATTGGGCCCTATTCTCTTCAATATATTTATTAATGATCTTGTAGAAGGCTTGCATAGTAAAATATCAATTTTCGCAGATGACACTAAACTGTGTAAAGTAATTAACACTGAAGAGGACAGTATACTACTACAGAGGGATCTGGATAGATTGGAGGCTTGGGCAGATAAGTGGCAGATGAGGTTTAACACTGAGAAATGTAAAGTTATGCACATGGGAAGGAATAATGCAAGTCACCCGTACATACTAAATGGTAAAACACTCGGTAACACTGACATGGAAAAGGATCTAGGAATTTTAATAAACAGCAAACTAAGCTGCAAAAAACAGTGTCAGGCAGCGGCTGCCAAGGCCAATAAGATAATGGGTTGCATCAAAAGGGGCATAGATGCCCGTGATGAGAACATATTTCTACTACTTTACAAATCACTGGTCAGACCACACATGGAGTACTGTGTACAGTTCTGGGCTCCTGTAAACAAGGCAGACATAGCAGAGCTGGAGAGGGTCCAGAGGAGGGCAACTAAAGTAATAACTGGAATGGGGCAACTACAGTACCCTGAAAGATTATCAAAATTAGGGTTATTCACGTTAGAAAAAAGACGACTGAGGGGAGATCTAATTACTATGTATAAATATATCAGGGGGCAGTACAGAGATCTATCCCATCATCTATTTATCCCCAGGACTGTGACTGTGACGAGGGGACATCCTCTGCGTTTGGAGGAAAGAAGGTTTGTACACAAACATAGAAAAGGGTTCTTTACGGTAAGAGCAGTGAGACTATGGAACTCTCTGCCTGAGGAGGTGGTGATGGTGAGTACAATAAAGGAATTCAAGAGGGGCCTGGATGTATTTCTGGAGTGTAATAATATTACAGGCTATAGCTACTAGAGAGGGGTCGTTGATCCAGGGAGTTATTCTGATTGCCTGATTGGAGTCGGGAAGGAATTTTTTATTCCCCTAAAGTGAGGAAAATTGGCTTCTACCTCACAGGGTTTTTTTTTGCCTTCCTCTGGATCAACTTGTAGGATGACAGGCCGAACTGGATGGACAAATGTCTTTTTTCGGCCTTATGTACTATGTTACTATGTATGTTTAACAGTGTTGTTTTCAGCCATAGCAACGTGCCCCTGCGCACTGGGATGTGCTGACTGACCCCCTTATTCTTTAAGGACACATGACATACCGGTATGTCATGTGTATTTCCGATCACCGCCGGGGCGGTGATCGGAACTAGGTGCCTGCTGAAATCAATCAACAGGCACCCTGGGACAATGTGGGGGTGTCCTGTCCCCCCCCCCCGTATCAGCGATCGCAGAAAACCGCAGGTCAATTCAGACCTGCGGTTTGATGCGTTTCCGGGTTATTCAGGTCTCTGGTGACCCGATAACCCGGAACAGGATGGTGATCGGTGGTGTGATAATACACCACCAATCACCATCCTGCGATCCTGAGAGGTGATGGTGACAGCACCTCTCAGGATCGCTTCTGATTGGCTGCAGGGTGGGCGGGAGGTTTAAGTTACTGCAGCTCTGCTCTCCTCCTCCTTTCTGTGTCTGGAAGCGAGGAGAGAGGAGCAGCGTCGGATCTCCTGACCCAGCACCCCCATCTGTGCCCAGCACCCCCCTTCTGACCGTCCACAGTGCCATCTGGCACTAAAAGGTACATAGGGAAAGGTTAGTGAAAGGTTAGGCAGGGATATTGAGGGAAAGTTTAGGAAAAAAAACTGTTGCATCACCCTGATCGGATGTCTGGGGTCCACAGCACAGCTGTGTGACTCTAGATCCCCCAGGTGTGCTGCTGCTTGCCCCCCTGATCCCCCACCCCACCCCCCACACACATTTTTTGGGGCGCAAGCAGTTTATTCGTTTTTTGCATACGCTGACTGTGGCCGGCACTCTTAGCGTCCGGCCACTGTTAGCGCATCGCCCACCCCACTGCTGATCAGCGAGTAAGAATCTTTTTTTTTTTTTCACATTTTTTGGCCATTTTTTTAAATAACATTATATTTTTTTTTCCTGTAAGGTTTAGGAATAAGTACGCGAACACCCGCACACACACACTAAAAAAAGTTTTCCACGCACACACACACTCCCCTATGGCCTGCCGGATGTTCTTGGCTGCGGAGGCATACGCCCAGCTTGCCTCCGACTCCGAGAGGCCCAGTGAGGACGAGGATGACCCCACTTTCCTTTTGTCATCCACGTCCTCCTCCTCATCTAGCGATGATGATGAGCCCCCAAGCCGGCGGAGATGCCGCCAGGCGGAGCAAGGGGGCCGTCATGCCAGGGACCCTGTGGCCCACACTAGTACGAGCAGCTCTGGGGCTCGTACTAGTTTTCTGGCCCACCAGATAAGTCCACCTGAGCCCCCTACCGGTGAACTTGCATGGTGTACCCCAGAGGATTTTGAGCCTGTGATTCCTGATTTTGTTGGCCAACCAGGAATCCAGATTCCCCCAGTGGGCTTCACTGAATATTACTATTTTAGTCTTTTTTTCAGTAACCACTTTGTGAATCTGATGGTGGAGCAAACAAACTTGTACGCCCAACAGTTCATTTCTCAACACCCTGGCTCCTTTTTGGACTCTGGTCAGTGCAGCCGAGATGAGGACTTTTGGGGCCTTGTACTGCACATGGGCCTAGTCAAAAAACTCAGTGTCAGGCATTACTGGAGTGGGGACGTCCTCTACCAGACCCCACTTTACATTACGGCCATGACATGTTCCTGTTTTGAGGCCATTCGGAAATGCCTGCATTATGCAGATAATGCAGCATGTCCCCCCCGAGGTGATCCTGCCTATGACCGCCTGTACAAAATCAGGCCGGTCATCGATCACTTCGGGGCCAAATTTTTGGAGGCCTATGTACCGGTTGATGAGTCTCTCATTGCGTTCAAGGGGAGACTCATTTTCCGCCAGTATGGTGGGCGAGGTATGGCGTGAAGCTGTACAAACTTTGTGAGAGTACTTCAGGGTATACTTACAAGTTTCGTGTGTACGAGGGGTGAGATTCCCGTATTGAACCCCCAGAATGTCCCCCCACTCTGGGTGTTAGCGGGAAACTTGAGTGGGACATTATGCACCCACTGCTAGATAAGGGTTACCACCTGTACGTGGATAACTTTTATACTAGTATCCCCTTGTTCCAGGCCCTCGCCGCCAGATCCACTTCCGCTTGTGGGACCGTGCAGAAAAATCAACGCGGCCTCCCTACCCACCCCCTCCAGGTACCTATCCCAGCGGTGAGACCCGTGCCCTTACCAGTGGAAACCTGTTGCTGGTCAGATATAAGGACAAGAGGGATGTCCTTGTACTGTCCACAATTCACGGTAATGGAATCACCCCTGTCCCTGTGGGATGTACCGCGGCAACGGTCCTCAAGCCCGATTGTATCGTCGACTACAATCGGTATATGGGAGGAGTTGATCTCTCTGATCAAGTCCTTAAGCCATATAACGCCATGCGCAAAACCCAGGCATGGTACAAAAAAGTTGCAGTCTACTTGGTACAGGTTGCCTTGTACAACTCTTTTGTGCTGTCCCGGAGCGCTGGCAACACAGGGAAATTCCTGCAGTTCTATGAGGCAGTCCTCAAGGCCCTGATCTTTTCTGACTGGGAAAGAGCAGGCCGGAGTACCTTGGGAACTGAAGGTGCCCGGATCGTACCTGGCCAACACTTTCCAGGTGTGGTCCCCCATACTGGAAAGAGGGGACGGACCCAAAAAAGGTGCAGAGTGTGTCACAGGAGGGGGATACGGAAGGACAACACCACTCAGTGTGACACGTGCCCCGATCATCTGGGCCTCTGCATTATTGGTTGCTTCAGGGAGTACCACACTTCCATGGAGTACTAAATTTATAATCCCCTTCCCCAATTTTAATTCCATTTAGCCACTGAAAACTATGGTTCTTAGACTTGAGACACTAAAATAAAAAAAAAATATTTTTCAAAAATATTATTTTGTAAAATTAAAATAAATTAAAAAAGTTGACATATTAGGTATCGCCGTGTCCGTAAGAATCTGCTCTATAAAAATACCCCATGACCTAACCCCTCAGATGAACACGGTCAAAAAAATAAAATTTAAATTGTGCAAAAAAGGTATTTTTTTGTCACCATACATCACAAAAAGTGTAATAGCAAGCGATCAAAAAGTTAAATTTCCCCCAAAATAGTGCCAATAAAACCATCCTCTCATCCCGCAAAAAATGAGCCCCTACCTAAGATAATCAGCTAAAAACAAACAAAACAGCCGACTCTTAGACTATGGAGATATTAAAATGTTTTTTTTTTGTTTAAAAAAGGATAATATAGTGTAAAACCTAAATACATTTAAAAAAAAGTAGACATATTAGGTATCCCCGCGTCCGTAAGAATCTGCTCTATAAAAAGAGCCCATGACCTAACCCCTCAGATGAACACGGTCAAAAAAATAAAATAAAAACGGTGCAAAAAAAGGTATTTTTTTTGTCACCTTACATCACAAAAAGTGTAATAGCAAGCGATCAAAAAGTCATATGCCCCCCAAAATAGTGCCAATAAAACTGTCCTCTTGTCCCGCAAAAAATGAGCCCCTACCTAAAATAATCGGCTGAAAAAAACAAAAGAAACTGACTGTTGGACTATGGAGATACAAAAAAATATTTTTGTTTAAAAAAGGATAATATAGTGTAAAACCTAAATAAATTTTAAAAAGTAGACATATTAGGTATCGCCGCATCCGTAAGAATATGCTCTATAAAAATACCCAATGACCTAACCCCTCAGATGAAAAAAGTCAAAAAATTAAAATAAAAACGGTGCCAAAAATTGCATATTTTCCATTTTAATCAGTTTTTTCCAGCAACAAAGCAAGGGTTAACAGCCAAACAAAACTTAATATTTATTACCCTGATTCTGCAGTTTACAGAAACACCCCATATGTGGTCGTAAACTGCTGTATGACCAAACGGCAGGGCGCAGAAGGAAAGGAATGCCATATGGTTTCTGGAAGGCAGATTTTGATTGCCTTTTATTTTGGCACCATGTCCCATTTGAAGAACCCCTGATGCACCCCTAGAGTAGAAACTCCATAAAAGTGACCCCATCTAAGAAACTTGAGAAAGACCAGAGATGGTTGAAACGTTGCTATCCATATGCTGCTGTTACCAATAAAGTAACCAGCTTTTTCACCAGAACTGAGGAGTGCTGTGGATTTTCTATTTATTTCCCATCTAAGAAACTACACCCCTCAAGGTTTTTAAAACAGATTTTACAAACTTTATTAACCCTTTAGGTGTTCCTCAACAGTTTATGGCAAATGGAGATGAAATTTCAGAATTTCTATTTTTGGTAACCATGCCTCACAAAAATGTAATATAGAGCAACCAAAAATCCTATGTACCCCAAAAATAGTCCCAGCAAAACTGCCACCTTATCCAGTAGTTTCCAAAATGGGGTCACTTTTATGGAGTTTCTACTCTAGGGGTGCATCAGGGGGGCTGTAAATGGGACATAGTGTAAATAAACCATTTCAGCAAAATCTGCCTTCCAAAAACCACACGGCGCTCCTTTCCCTCTACACCCTACCGTGTGCCCATACAGTAGTTTACGACCACCTATGGGGTGTTTCTGCAAACTACAGAATCAGGGTAATAAATATTGAGTTGTGTTTGGCTGTTTACCCTTGATTTGTTACTGGAAAAAATGGATTAAAATGGAAAATTTGCCCAAAAATTTACATTCTTCAATTTCATCTCCATTTGCTAATAACTCTTGTGGAACACCTAAAGGGTTAACAAAGTTTGTAAAATCAGTTTTGAATACCTTGATGGGTGTAGTTTCTTACAAGGGGTCACTTTTATGGCATTTCTACTCTAGGGGTGCATCAGGGGGGCTTCAAATGGGACATGGTGTAAATAAACCAGTCTAGCAAAATCTTCCTTCATAAAACCACACGGCGCTCCTTTCCCTCTACACACTACTGTGTGCCCGTACAGTAGTTTACGACCACATATGGGGTGTTTCTGCAAACTACAGAATCAGGGCAATAAATATTGAGGTTTTTTTGGCTGTTAACCCTTGCTTTGTTACTGGAAAAAAATGGATTAAAATGGAAAATTTGCCCAAAAATCTAAATTCTTAAATCTTATCTCCATTTGCCATTAACTCTTGTGGAACACCTAAAGGGTTAACGACGTTTATACAATCCGTTTTGAATACCTTAAGGGGTGCAGTTTCTAGAATGGGGTCATTTTTGGGTGGTTTCTATTATGTAAGCCTCACAAAGTGACTTCAGACCTGAACTGGTCCTTAAAAAGTGTTTTTTTGAAAATTTCAAAAAAATTTCAAGATTTGCTTCTAAACTTCTAAGCCTTGTAACATCCCCAAAAAATAAAATGGCATTCCCAAATTGATCAAAACATGAAGTCGACATATGGGGAATGTAAAGTAATAACTATTTTTGGAGGTATTACTATGTATTATAGAAGTAGAGAAATTGAAACTAGGAAATTTGCAAATTTTTCCACATTTTTGGTAAATTTGGTATTTTTTTAGAAATAAAGATTTTTTTTTTACTCCATTTTACCAGTGTCATGAAGTACAATATGTCATGAAAAAACAGTCTCAGAATGGCCTGGATAAGTAAAAGTGTTTTAAAGTTATTCACACATAAAGTGACACTGGTCAGATTTGTAAAAATGGCCTGGTCCTTAAGGTGAAAATGAGCACGGTCCATAAGGGGTTAAAGATCTGGGCTCGCTGAGCTGCCTCCATATGCTCTCTAACAAGAGGCAACACGGTCTCTATCCGATCTTGCATCTGGGTAATGTACTCAATGACATTTTTATGTGGAGCGGGTTGTTGTTCCTACACCTCTTTGGCCACGTCCAAGACACCACGAGGGTGTCTGCCATGAAGCAATTTGAAGGGGAGAGAACCCAGTAGAGGCTTGGGGTACTTTTCGCACTTCGAACATGAGATAGGGCAGAAGGCGGTCCCAGTCCTTCCCATCTTTAGACACTACCTGTTTCAACATGATTTTTTATGTTTGGTTAAACCGTTCTACCAGACCGTCCGTTTGCGGATGTAAACGGACGTCCGTAGTTGTTTTATGTGCAGCAACTTACAGAGTTCCCTCATCACCTTGGACATAAAAGTGGTCCCTTGGTCGGTCAGAACCTCTTTAGGTAGTCGTACTCGGCAAAACATCTCCATTAACTCCTTAGCTATGAGTTTGGCCGAGAAATGTTGCAGTGGCACCGCCTCCGGGTACCGAGTGGCGTAGTCTAGGATGACCAGGATGTGTTGGTGTCCTCTAGCAGACTTCGGTACTGGGCCTATGAGGTCCATCGCGATTCTCTCAAACAGTACCTTGATGATCGGGAGAGGTAGCAAGGGACTGTGGATCTAACACAAGCTTGCGATAAGCCTTGGGAACCACCAACTGTTCAATAGGTACACCCCGTAGTTGGTTTACCCAATACAACATATCCTGATGAACCACAAAATGGGGAAACACTGACTCTGCTCCAGGTTGTTGTGGTTCACCATCTACTATTAACACATTTTCCCAGGCGCGGGATAGGGTTGGGTCCCAACGTTGGCCGGTACCAAAATTATCCCCGGAGACATTGAAGTCTGCCAATTAAGGACCCGGTGGTAAGTCCTCCACGTCTCCTACCATCACACTTAGCGGGGTTGTCTCCCCCTCTTCCCCTACTGCTGACCCTTCGGTCTCAGGTTCCCAGGGTTCTTGTCTCCCCCCTGGGCCAGCCACTCTGCTAGGGTTATCCCTGTCTCATGGGTATCAGTCACTCTCATAGCAGGCCACAGTGTCGGGAAGCCTGGGAATTCTCTCCCTATTATAAGTTCATAGTGTAAATTTGGGGCAACTGCCACTTCATAAGTCCATCTGCCAGCTGTGGTTAGAGACACCAGGGCGGTGGGATAGTCTTTTAAGTCTCCATGGATGAACATGACCCCGAGTTTCCGGCCAGTATACTCCGCTGACTGTACCATTGAAGCCCTTACTAGGGACACCAGCCCCCGCTGGAGTGTCTCCTACCTCCACCTGGCACACATGGTTTAGAGTTTTTTGGGTACCTGCTGCACACAGCTTCCTGGCATATAGCGACTGATGGTAGCGATAGTTAGTATCCATGGATTCCACCTGATGGGGACAGTCAGCTCTTACATGGCGCGCCTCCTGACACGGCCAGCAGACTATCGGAGCCAGGTCTGTAGAGGGTACACCCTGGGTGGGTTTGGTTGGTACAAGTCGCTGCTTCTTGGATGGAGATTTACGGGGTTTAACTGCCCCCCTCCCAAAAGAACCCCCTGTAACAGTCTTAGTAGCCTCGTAGTGCTCCACCAGGTCCACCATTTCTAGGGAGTTGCCAGGAGACACCTGGCCGATCCAGTGCTGGAGAGGGGGTGGCAGAGCCCTCCAGAACATATCAGCCAATAGTCTATCCAGCTTAGTTTCCTAGCATATAGCGCCATGGACTCAACCCGATGAGGACACAGCCCTGGTATGGCCAGGTTCCTGACACCGCCAGCAGATTAACTGGGTCCGGCCCATAGGGGGAACCTCCCAGGAGGGTTTCATTGGCTCATACCGGTAGGCCTGGGGTGGGGAGTTCTAGAGTTTGCATGCCCTCCTCCCAAATGAACCCCCCTTGAGATTCTTGGTGGCCTCATAGCGTTCCACCAGGTCCACCATTTCCAGGAGATATCTGGCCGATCCAGTGCTGGAGAGGGGGAGGCAGCGCCCTCCAGAATATGTCAGCCAATAGTCTATCCAGCATAACCGTGGGACTCAGCACATCAGGCTGTAGCCACTTTTGCAAGAGGTGGAGTAAGTCATAATACTGGCTCCTTCCAGGCTCAGCCGGCTTAAAGGGAACCTGTCACCAGTTTTATGGTGTCCTAACTAAGGGCAACATAAATAAGTGACTTATTCGCTTAGCAAAATGCTGGGTCACTTTCTTTAATTGACCCAGTCAATCTGCCAACATCTTGTATTGAAAAGCTCCAGCTGATAATGATGAGTCATGAATATTCATGAGCTCCTGTCTCTCCCTGCCCACCTGCTGCTGAATGACAGTTATTTTCCATATGAATCAGCAGCAGGTGGGCAGGGGAGTGGCTATAGCTCTGAATTGAATATACGCTGGACTCAATGACATCACGCTGGACTCCAATCAGCTCATTAGCATGCAGCATCTTTGTGTGTATATTATGAGGTAACCATCTGTCACACCAGTAAGTGAATACATCTAAGGCACTTTTTAGTAGTTAATGATTGTATATAATTAGTTAGATTATAATCAAATATCCACATGACAGGTTCCCTTTAAACCCCCACTGATATACCCGCTGGGCCCGGACCGACACATTCACCCCCAGTCTTGCCAAAATCTCAGCCTTTACTTTTTGGTAGTCGGCCGGCAAGTCAAAATACACCCGCTGGGAATCGGATGCCAGAAATGTAGCGACGACCTCAGCACACTGGTCATGGGGTAGCTTTTCCCTGATGGGCACTTTCTCATACATCGCCAGGTAGGTTTCTATGTCGTCTGTGGGGGTCATCTTAGGAATCGCTGCACGGACTGCTTTCCGGGCATCGTGGATGCTCGGGGTTGCTCCTTCTGTCTGCAAAGCCATCACGTGTTGTAGAGGCAATAGAGGCAACTGGTTAGTCTCCTGCTGCTGCTTATTAGCCTCGCGTTGCTGCAGGTTTGTCTCTCGCTACTGCAGATTATCCTCCATGAGGTCCTTCACAACAGCCTCCATTTTGTCGTGGGGCACTGGTTGTAATACAGCTGGTTTAATGTACGACATACAACCATGCCTGAAAAATGCAAAAACCAAAAATATCGGCATTCACGCCAGCCTCACTGCTCCTGCCCGCATTCTCCACCAATTGTGGGGTTTTGCTCTGGTAGATAGGGTAAGCGGGCGCAGTACAGAGGCAAAATACAAGTTCTTAACTCAAAACGCCAAAACAGCACGTAACTTTGCAGTCTTGGTGTTAATTCACACACAATGGAAAGTTCACATAACACAAGTCACCTTGCTGGCAGTTCTGTCTCCAGTAGTCCACAGCAGGCTTTAGGGTGCCTGTTTCCCCAGCGTGCGGCTCTCAGCCCTCCAGCATGGCACAAAGCCTCAGATCCCAAAAACAGAGACCTCTCTGCTGAACTCAGCTGCCTATTTAAGGAAAGCCAGGTCCTGCCAAAACCCGGACGGCACTTAAACTCCGGTCCGGTATTTGATCTCACCTGGCTGGAAACCAGCCCAGCCGCACATGCTGGGAGGAAAATACCTGCCTTGCCAGACACAACCCCTCACTGTGTCACATACCATATACCAGGGATGGCCAACCTGCAGCTCTCCAGCTGTTGTGAAAATACAATTCCCACCATGCCCTGCTGTAGGCTGATAGCTGTAGGCAGTCTGGGCATGCTGGGAGTTGTAGTTTTTCAACAGCTGTAGAGCCGCAGGTTGGCCATCCCTGCCATATACTACCCACAAAATACCATCATACATGGTGCATAGAATTCCACTCTCAAAGTAAATAAAAAAACACTTTGTCATGGATTCACCACAGATTTCACCTTGCACATTGTAAAGGATGAAATCCATGAATTACATTCAGATTTAACATGGATTTTTGCAGGTTTGCACTAGGTTTTACCCTATGCATTGCAAAGGGTGAAATCCGCTGTGAAAAGCTGAAACACTGACACGCTGTGGATTTTAAATCTGTACCACAAGTCATTTCCATAAGTCTAAGGCCTCCTGCACACGACCGTTTTTTTTTCCCCGTTTACTGGCCATTTTTTGCGTTCCGTATACGGTCCGTATACGGAACCATTCATTTCAATGGTTCTGTAAAAAAAACAGAATGTACTCCGTATGCATTCCGTTTCCGTATTTCCGTTTTTCTGTTCCGTTGAAAGATAGAAAATGTCCTATTATTGCCCGCAAATCACATTCCGTGGCTTCATTCAAGTCAATGGGTCCGCAAAAAAACGGAACACATACGGAAATGCATCCGTATGTCTTCCGTTTCCGTTCTGTTTTTTGCGGAACCATCTATTGAAAATGTTATGCCCAGCCCAATTTTATCTATGTAATTACTGTATACTGTATATGCCATACGGAAAAACGGAACAGAAACGGAAACACAACGCAAACAAAAAACCGAACGGATCCGTAAAAAACGGACCGCAAAACACTGAAAAAGCCATACGGTCGTGTGCAATCGGCCTAATGCAGATTTTTTTCCTCAACATATGGATGTGATTTGGTAAAATATTGTGTATACTGTAATACTGTGTTATATAATTCCCTCACAAAATCTGGAGAAAAATCCAAATATCCGCAGTATCTACTACATATGAATATACCCTAAATCTGGAATATGCTGTATAACCCCTACCCCCACACACACCATCACCACCACTACCACCAAAAAATAATAATAATTCATTATTATGGTCAGCTGTTCCGCAGTAGCTCTTGTGCCAGAACTCTGCACTGGAGAAGCACAGCTCAGTTCATTGTGCATTGAACGGAGTTGGTTACTGAGGCACTCCCATGCATTTCAAAGTAACCAGCTCTGTCCGCTGCACAACGAGTCCCGGCGGAGCTTCTGCAGAACAGCTAATCGGCAGGTGTGTGTGGTGCGAGACCCCATCGATCAGTTAATGATGGCCTATCCTGAGGCTATCATATGAAAGGTTTGGCCAGGGCTGGTTGACATTCACAGTGGAGCAGACTTACTAATCCTCTCTAATAGTTAGACAGTGTAAATGTAGACTAGACAGTCTAAGGCCTAATGCACACGACAGATGTTTTTTGCGTCCGCAAATTGTGGTTCCGCCCAAAAAAACGGATGCGGCATCCATTTTTTTGGGAGGATCCGTTTTTTTCCACAGATTCCTTATAATAAATGCCTATCCTTGTCCGCAAATATGAAAAAAGTAGGACATGCACTATTTTTTTGCTGAAGGGAAACACGGACAACGGACACGGAACACAAACGAATGAACTATCAGCATTTTTTTGCTGACCCATTGAAATGAATGGGTCCCCATCCTATCCGCAAAAAAAACGGAACGGAGGCCGATAAAAACAACTGTCGTGTGCATGAGGACTAAAGATACCCCAAAGTAGGTAATGCAAGATGATAGAATTGGTTCATCAACCTATTGGCTTATTTTGTAAAAAAAAAAAAAATGTACGTCAAAATATTGGTGCAGTTTTGGTGCATGATAATTCACTCCTTTTCTTGAAGGTCACACCCCCTCGTCCAGTGAGGCGCAAAAAGTGTCTAAGCCTACATGCACACGAACGTTTGTGTTTTGCGGTCCGTCGTAACAATGCCTATCATTGTCCGCAAAATGGACAAGAATAGGACATGTTCTATTTTTTTGGCGGGGCTACGGAACGGAGCAACGGATGTGGACAGCACACGGAGTGCTGTCTGCATCTTTTGCCAACATTTGAAGTTAATGGGTCCACACCCGAGCCGCAAAAAATGTGTCTCGGATGCGGAACCAAACCAAGTTCGTGTGCATGTAGGCTAAAACACATAATAAATGTGGCGCAATGCATGTACACCACCATACAGAGTTTTGGTGCCTTTAGCTTATTGCACCTTAGGCTTCTGCAGAACAATACAGCATTGGAGATCCAGCTAGAACATCCTGGAGTTTATAGTTTACCTGACACTGTAGAACTGATAGTAACAGTATTTCACTGTCATTTCTGAAATACTGTAAATACCTATTTCAACTGAGAAGAGTCATTCTTCATGTCGCCATAGAAGAACCCCACCATTTTCATATAAACGAAACACCAATTGACATTAGCTGGCTCTGTACAATGTTATGTTCTCTCTAATGCCATGAATAAAGCAGGTACAGTCTTACCTCATGCAAGTATCCACCACAGACTGATGAACAAACCCTACGGCCTGTATTAATGCTGCACATGAAGCTGGTGACCTATCCTGCTCCAACAGTGATGAACTGTCAGGGACTGTTTTCACAGAGGAGCTTATTCTCCGGTGTCTGCAGAGAACTTGCTCATGTTGTAGAGAGGACACTGCTGCAGACTCCCTAAGACATCCAGCTCTTAAAGGGACATGCTCCAGGAATCTTTTCAGCCGCGTGATAGCCAGTGAGCCCTCCCCTTTCCAATCTGTAAAGGATCCAAATGAGTTAAGCTTGGCTGATGTCAGCTTAGACTTCCTGGGACACAACGCAAGCATCCCAGGAGGTATCTCTGCCACAGCCTTGAGGTTTAGAGCACAAGGCAAGCTCAGTTTCTAGGAGCCACAGTCACAGAGATTTGGCAAACTCAATTATATTCAGCAAACTAAAATACTTATTAACAAAGTTTATGTAGAGACGGTAAAGATATCTGGTGGGCATTATGTAATAAGATAATCCATACTGAAAGGTGGCACAGAAGTAGTCTTAGGATAGCAGAGAGACCTGTAACACATTCTGAGACAAACAGTTTGTTGACCAGTTTGCTAAACTTTTCAGAAAGGAAGAATAGATAAAGGGGTCATTCTGATGAATGAAATAAAGCTGCAATACTCAGAACAGCTGCTATGAAAAGTACCGCATCATGAGCGAAAACCAGCCTACAACCTGATGTACACATAGAAGACACTGCTGCCGCCCCTTCAAACAGCTGATAGGTGAGGATGCCAAGAGTCATGACCCAAGTGTTTTGACATAGGGCCCTAAGGACTAAGGGTCCATTTACACAGAGATTTGTTCCCCTTATGGAGTGATGATGGAGCGTTATCAGGTGCCCTTTACATATGGCAATATTTATCAGGAACAGTATCCCTAAACAGGTGTCATTTGTCGATAGCACATCCCCTGTTTACACAAAGAAAGGTGATGCCTACAAAATATTTTGGTGTTATATAAAATATGCAATCAGTTTGCTTCTTGGTCAGCAACATGTTTACACAGAGCAGTAATGGGAAATGAGCATTGTTCAGTCTTGAATGGAGTTAAGCAGCAAGCAGACCAGCAAGTGGTGGCTGTCCATGCACCGACCAGCCTGCAAGCTCCAACCACGCAGCTGCTGCCGGAATTCTGGTACAATGTATGTGTGGGGGCAAAATCTGCCATGGGAATTACTCGTAAGTCTTCCTATGAAGAATAAGGCTACTTTGACGCTGCCGTTTTGGTTTCCGTTTGTGAGATCCGTTCAGGGCTCTCACAAGCGGTCCAAAACGGATCAGTTTTCATTCTAATACATTCTGAATGGAAAAGGATCCGCTCAGAATGCATCAGTTTAGCTCCGTTCCGCCTCCATTCTGCTTTGGAGGCCGACACCAAAACGCTGCTTCACTTACATTGTGTGTCAGGACGGATCCGTTTTCACTGACACAATATGGCACAATAGAAAACGAATCCGTCCCCTTTTGACTTTCAATGGTGTTCAAGACGGATCCGTTTTGGCAATGTTAAAGATAATACATGCGGTTGTATTATCGGTGCGGATCCGTCTGTGCAGATCCATGACGGATCCGCACCAAACGGCAGTGTGAAAGTAGCCTTATGCATTGCATCCGGGTAAATTGCTGGTGTCAATTCCATTACTTTTATCTTTGGTAACGCTCAACATCTACAGTGGCAAAAGGCTGCACAGCACAATCCTTCTCTCTCTCTCGTTCGCTCTCTATTTCTCCCTCCCGACCCTCCTCTCAGAATTCGCCCAAATCCAATCACCAAAAATTCTGATTTGAATGCAACTCACTGCTTCTGCTTAACCCCTTCCCGACATGTGACGTACTATTAAGTCACATGTCGGGTCTTTAAAGATGGCGCCAGCTCCCGAGCGGAGCAGGCGCAATAGCAACCCGGTGCCTGACACCAGCGACTAATGCCCGCAACCGGTGGTAATGCCAATCGCGGACATTTAACCCCTCAGATGCCATAGTGAAATCTGACCACGGGATCTGAGTGCACTGAAAACCGGAAGCGCGCTACCAGTTATGCTCAGGCTCCCCCGTGCAGCAATTGGAGGAGCTGGAGCTTGTGTGCAGCAGCCTCTGTCTTTGTTAATGACAGGGCCTGCTGCACAGTCTTTCCTATGGAGCCCTTGCCTGTAATAGGACTCCATAGGAAAGTAGTAAAATCATCATAGACTCCAATCCAAATGCATTGAAGTCTATGATAACAGCAATCAACTGTTTTATTGTTATAGTTCCCTATGGGAACTATAAAAAAATGTTTTAAAAAAAATGTATAAACTTTTTACAAAAAAAAAAATCACCCCCCTTTCCCCAAAATGAGAATAAGGGAATCACCGCATGCGTAAACGCCCGTACTATTAAAATATAGAAGTATTGCCATACGGAAAAAGGCAAAACGGAAAAAAAAGGGTCAAAATGGCCAATTTTCTATTTTTTGGTGGCTTCTCCTCACACAAAAATTTTAAGAAAAAGTGATCAAAAGGCTGTACACGCCCCAGAATGGTATCAATGAAAAGTACACATCACCACGCAAAAAAAGGTTTTTATTTTTAGCATCAAAACGCAAGGAAAAGTATACATATGTGGTATCGCCGGATTAGTTCTGACCTAGAGAATGAGGATCACAAGTCAGTTTTACTACATAATGAACGCCGTAAAAAAAATAAACATAAAACTTTTTTTCCCACTACATTCTACAGTCGTGGCCAAAAGTTTTGAGAATTACATAAATTTTGGAAATTTGAAAAGTTGCTGCTTAAATTTTTATAATAGCAATTTGCATATACTCCAGAATGTTATGAAGAGTGATCAGATGAATTGCATAGTCCTTCTTTGCCATGAAAATTAACTTAATCCCAAAAAACCTTTCCACTGCATTTCATTGCTGTCATTAAAGGACCTGCTGAGATCATTTCAGTAATCGTCTTGTTAACTCAGGTGAGAATGTTGACGAGCACAAGGCTGAAGATCATTATGTCAGGCTGATTGGGTTAAAATGGCAGACTTGACATGTTAAAAGAAGGGTGATGCTTGAAATCATTGTTCTTCCATTGTTAACCATGGTGACCTGCAAAGAAACGCGTGCAGCCATCATTGCGTTGCATAAAAATGGCTTCACAGGCAAGGATATTGTGGCTACTAAGATTGCACCTCAATCAACAATTTATAGGATCATCAAGAACTTCAAGGAAAGAGGTTCAATTCTTGTTAAAAAGGCTTCAGGGCGTCCAAGAAAGTCCAGCAAGCGCCAGGATCGTCTCCTAAAGAGGATTCAGCTGCGGGATCGGAGTGCCACCAGTGCAGAGCTTGCGCAGGAATAGCAGCAGGCAGGTGTGAGCGCATCTGCACGCACAGTGAGGCGAAGACTTTTGGAAGATGGCCTGGTGTCAAGAAGGGCAGCAAAGAAGCCACTTCTCTCCAAAAAAAACATCAGGGACAGATTGATCTTCTGCAGAAAGTTTGGTGAATGGTCTGCTGAGGACTGGGGCAAAGTCATATTCTCAGATGAAGCCTCTTTCCGATTGTTTGGGGCATCTGAAAAAAGGCTTGTCCGGAGAAGAAAAGCTGAGCGCTACTGTCACGAGTTGGAGGTCCCAGGAGAGACCACCGCGTCGTCATGCAATAAACAAACGGAAATCAGGTACAGACACATAAGAGTTTATTGCACAAACAAAAACATGGAAGGCAGCACAGAGAAAACATGAGCTCTATGTACCGTCAGCACAGTGGGAGAAAACCCCCACTGCGCCACTGTCTAGTAATACTCCAGAGGGGCGTAACTAAGCAACTCCTGGTTTTCACTAGAGCCCTAGATGGTAGGGTTAGACTTAGCCGCAGGAAGTTGCCAGGGTCCACTCTGGAGCGTGACCTAGACAGTGACAGCAGGAGCGAATGGACAACAGGTACCAGAAGGTACCGACGGCACATAGGCAAACATAACAGACAGGTAAATACAAAACAGGGCAAATAATAACACAAGCAGGAGTTCATGCAAGGGAGCAGGAGTGGCAATGAGCAGAGAAGGACTTGCTCCACCAGTAGTAAACTGCATGGCCTTGTCATGCCACTCTGCTGCAAAGGCTTGCTGAACACAGACATATGAATACAAAACAGGGCAACTAATAATACAAACAGGAGTTCACGCAAGGGAGCAGGAGTGGCAATGAGCAGAGAAGGACTTGCTCCACCAGTAGTAATCTGCATGGCTTTGTCATGCCACTCTGCTGCAAAGGCTTGCTGAACACAGACATCAGAATAAACACAAAGTTACTAAAACATAACTGGCAGAACAGAAAGACAGGAAAAATGACGCAAAAGACACACAGGAACAGAACTTCAGCGAGGAGCGCCGAATGAGCAAGAACGGAAGGTCACAGTCAAAGGTAACGACTGTGACAGCTACCATCAGTCCTGTGTCATGCCAACAGTAAAGCATCGTGAGACCATTCATGTGTGGGGTTGCTTCTCATCCAAGGGAGTGGGCTCACTCACAATTTTACCCAAAAACAGAGCCATGAATAAAGAATGGTACCAAAACACCCTCCAACAGCAACTTCTTCCAACAATCCAACAACAGTTTGGTGAAGAACAATGCATTTTCCAGCACGATGAAGCACCGTGCCATAAGGCTAAAGTGATAACTAAGTGGCTCGGGGACCAAAACGTTGACATTTTGGGTCCATGGCCTGGAAACTCCCCAGATCTTAATCCCATTGAGAACTTGTGGTCAATTCTCAAGAGGCGGGTGGACAAACAAAAACCCACTAATTCTGACAAACTCCAAGAACTGATTATGAAAGAATGGGTTGCTATCAGTCAGGAATTGGCCCAGAAGTTAATTGAGAGCATGCCCAGTCGAATTGCAGAGGTCCTGAAAAAGAAGGGCCAACACTGCAAATACTGACTCTTTGCATAAATGTCATGTAATTGTCGATAAAAGCCTTTAAAACGTATGAAGTGCGTGTAATTATATTTCACTACATCACAGAAACAACTGAAACAAAGATCTAAAAGCAGTTTAGCAGCAAACTTTGTGAAAACTAATATTTGTGTCATTCTCAAAACTTTTGGCCACAACTGTACAGTATAATGCAAAAACAACACACAAGGTAAGGCTACTTTCACACTCGCGTTTGGTGAGGATCCGTCAGATAATACAACCGTCCGCATCCGTTCAGAACGGATCCATTTGTATTATCTTTAACATAGCCAAGACGGATCCGTCTTGAACACCATTGAAAGTCAATGGAGGACGGATCTGTTTTCTGTTATGCCAGATTGTGTCATAGAAAACAGATCCATGCCTATTGACTTACATTGTGTGTCAGGACAGATCCGTTTGTCTTAGTTTCGTCAGATGGACACCAAAACGCTGCAAGCAGCGTTTTGGTGTCCACCTCCAAAGCGGAATGGAGACGGAAAGGAGCCAAACTGATGCATTCTGAGCGGATCCTTTTCCATTCAGAATGCATTAGGGCAAAACTGATCCGTTTTGGACCGCTTGTAAGAGCCCTGAACGGATCTCACAAACGGAAAGCCAAAAAGCCAGTGTGAAAGTAGCCTTAGTCAGCACATCCTATAAAATATAAGAAATGCACAGATGGCTGAACATAGCAAAGCAAACACTGAATACTGTATATAGAGTGTACATTTTACTAATGCTACAGTATATTCACTATATAAATGAATAAGGGCACTTTCACATCAGCACTATCATGTCTGTTGTTCTGCTCTGTTATAGCTGTGTTAACAGCACATAACTGACATGAATGCATCCGAACAGATCCCATTGACCATAATGGGGTCCGTTCGGTTTCCATTTGAGACAACATTTTTAAGCTGAGAAAAAATTTCTTGAATGCAGGACTTTTCTCTCTGCTATCTTTGATGAACTCTGTGACGAAAGTCCCGAACGGAGCCTCCAACACAGATGTGAACATGCCCTTAGAGGCACTAACCAATATATTCTGATAAAAATCATGCATGCCCATCCACCGCCACAAGATGAACTCCACATTTAGATGGGACTCTATTCTATACAAAATGGATAGAGATAGATAGATAGATAGACCGATAGATAGACAGAATATTTGTACAACATGGCACTGATAACACTGGCTTCTTTGTGTCTATAAGCATATGTCGGTCATCAGATGGATCCTATCTACACATCCATTTATCCTCAAATAACTCCCAGATCTCCCCAGATTATAATTTACTCTGGCATTTAAATCAGCGCAGCATTTTAAGCCTCCAGCTTGCTGTCAGTGGAGACAGTAAATGCAAGGAATATTAACCTACAAAGCTACTTTTATTATTCCTAATTGTTTTTAACTTGTTAGGTATCTATAATGCTACATTTCCTGTGAGGCTGGATTCACACTGTTTTTCATACAGTTTTACGGTAGCCATTTTTCCTTTTTTTTAAGCATTTCTTGTGCATTTTGTGCTGGGGAAAAAGTCAACTCCAGATATTTGAAGAAAGTGTAAAAATATTTTGAAATGCAGGTTACACTTTTGTACTTTTGGCATTTTTTTTTCTTTAATTGGGATGCATTTTTTGTATTTATGGCCAGTAGGATGTTGCAGGGATCAGGGTGGATTTGATTTAAATCAAACTAATTTAAATCACGATTTAAATCACTAGTCAGTAAGGCTTTATTTAAATCATAGTTTTCTACATAAAGACTAATTCTTGCTGGTATAACTTATAATATGCAAGTAGATGAAGATTTTTAGAATAACAACTTTTCATATTAGTTTGATTAGGTTGATTCTGCATTCATAGGTTTGTAGAAGTTAAGATTAAGGTCTTTTTCTCAACTCTGTTCATGTTATAACATTTTTGCTGTGAAGAAGAGGCATGTGATCTTTTCTGAGTCAAATTCAGTTTTGAGAACTGCAAAAGTAAACCAAGCATCTGTGATAATATCTTGTAGGCAGAGAAACTGCCCAATAATCTTACAAAAACCTCTAGAAGAGCATGACATTGTGAATGGATTAATGGAATTTATTTACCAAAAAATTAAACATATACAGCCTTAGGCCTCATGCACACGACAGTATTTTTTCACGGTCCGTGACTTACAATGCAAGTCAATGGGGACGGATCCGTTTGACGTTGACACAATATGGTGCAATTGCAAACGGATCCGTCCCCCATTGACTTTCAATGTAAAGTCAGGAGTCCCTATTATACCATCGGATCAGAGTTTTCTCCAATCCGATGGTATATTTTAAGTTGTAGCGTCCCCATCACCATGGGAACGCCTCTATGTTAAAATATACCATCGGATTTGAGTTATATCGTGAAAACTCAGATCCGACAGTATATTCTAACACAGAGGCGTTCCCATAGTGATGGGGACGTTTCAAATTAGAATATACTAAGAACTGTACACATGACTGCCCCGTGCTGCTTGGCAGCACCCGATCTCTTACAGGGGGCTGTGATCCGCACAATTAACCCCTCAGGTGCCGCACCTGAGGGGTTAATTGTGCATATCATAGCCCCCTGAAAGAGATCAGGTGCTGCCAGGCAGGAGGGGGCAGACCCCCCTCCCTCCCTCCCTTTCCCAGTTTTCAATTCATTGGTGGCCAGTGCGGCCCCCCCTCCCTCCCAAGTATTACATTCATTGGTGGCCAGTGCGGCCCCCCTCCCTCCCCTGTATTACATTCATTGGCTGCCAG
This sequence comes from Bufo bufo, assembly GCF_905171765.1. Classification (NCBI taxonomy): domain Eukaryota; kingdom Metazoa; phylum Chordata; class Amphibia; order Anura; family Bufonidae; genus Bufo; species Bufo bufo. The sequence goes on from NC_053389.1 coordinate 375,534,583, forward strand.
TGCGGACCCCCTCCCTCCCCTGTTTTACATTCATTGGTGGCCAGTGCAGCCTCCCCTCTACCCCCTTCCTAATTAAAATCCCCCCCCATCATTGGTGGCAGCGGAGAGTTCCGATCGGAGTCCCAGTTTAATCGATGGGCTCCGATCGGTAACCATGGCAACCAGGACGCTACTGCAGTCCTGGCTGCCATGGTTACTTAACAATTTTAGAAGCATTATACTTACCTTCGCTGTCTGTGGCCGGCCGGGCGCTCCTCCTACTGGTAAGTGAAAGGTCTGTGCGGCGCATTGCCTATAGCACAAACCTGTCACTTACCAGTAGGAGGAGCGCCCGGCCGGTCACAGACAGCGCAGGTAAGTATAATGCTTCTAAAATTGCTAAGTGACCATGGCAGCGAGGACTGCAGTAGCATCCTGGTTGCCATGGTTACCGATCGGAGTCCCATCGATTAAACTGGGACTCCGATTGGAACTCTCCGCTGCCACCAATGATGGGGGGGGGGATTTTAATTAGGAGGAGGGGAGGCCGCACTGGCCACCAATGAATGTAATACAGGGGAGGGAGGGGGGCCGCACTGGCCACCAATGAATGTAATACAGGGGAGGGAGGGGGGCCGCACTGGCCACCAATGAATTTAAAACTGGGGAGGGACAACGGTTCACGGACCCATTCAAGTCAATGGGTCCGTGAAAAAAAAGGATGCACACAAGATTGGCATCCACGATCCGTGGCCATAGGCTACTTTCACAAAGACGGATCGCAGATCCGTCTGCATAAAAGCTTTTTCAGAGCTGAGTTTTCACTTCATGAAAACTCAAATCCGACAGTATATTCTAACACAGAGGCGTTCCCATAGTGATGGGGACGCTTCAAGTTAGAATATACTAAGAACTTTGTACATGACTGCCCCCTGCTGCCTGGCAGCACCCGATCACTTACAGGGGGCTGTGATCCGCACAATTAACCCCTCAGGTGCCGCACCTGAGAGGTTAATTGTGCGGATCATAGCCCCCTGTAAGAGATCAGATGCTGCCAGGCAGGAGGGGGCAGACCCCCCTCCTCTGTATTTAACTCATTGGTGGCCAGTGCGGCCCCCCTCCCTCCCCAGTATTATATTCATTGGTGGCCAGTGCGGCCTACCCTCTCCCCCCCACCTAATTAAAATCACCTTCCCCCATCATTGGTGGTCAGTGAGGCCTCCCCTCTCCCCCCCCCTTAATTAAAATCACCTTCCCCCATCATTGGTGGTCAGTGCGGCCTCCCCTCTCCCCCCCCCTAATTAAAATCAACCCCCCCATCATTGGTGGCCAGTGCGGCTTCCCCTCTCCCCCCCTCCCTAATTAAAATCACCCCCATCATTGGTGGCCAGTGCGGCCTCCCCTCTCCCCCCCATAATCCCCCCATCAGTCCTGGTTGCCATGGTTACTTGGCAATTTTTAGAAGCATTATACTTACCTGCGATGTCTGTGACCGGCTGGGCGCTCCTCCTACTGGTAAGTGACAGGTCTGTGCTATAGGCAATGCGCCGCACAGACCTTTCACTTACCAGTAGGAGGAGTGCCCGGCCGGTTACAGACAGCGAAGGTAAGTATAATGCTTCTAAAATTGCTAAGTAACCATGGCAACCAGGACTGCAGTAGCGTCCTGGTTGCCATGGTTACCGATCGGAGCCTTAGCGATTAAACTGGGACTCCGATCGGAACTCTCCGCTGCCACCAATGATGGGGGAAGGTGATTTTAATTAGGGGGGGGGAGAGGGGAGGCCGCACTGGCCACCAATGATAGGGGGGTGATTTTAATTAGGGAGGGGGGGAGAGGGGAGGCCGCACTGGCCACCAATGATGGGGGGGTGATTTTAATTAGGGGGGGAGGAGGGGAGGCCGCACTGGCCACCAATGAATATAATACTGGGGAGGGAGTGAGGGGGGCCGCACTGGCCACCAATGAGTTAAATACAGGGGAGGGAGTGAGGGGGGCTGCACTGGCCACCAATGAGTTAAATACAGGGGAGGGAGGGGGGGCCACACTGGCCACCAATGAGTTAAATACAGGGGAGGGGGGTCTGCCCCCTCCTGCCTGGCAGCACCTGATCTCTTACAGGGGGCTATGATACGCACAATTAACCTCTCAGGACGGATCCGTTTGGCTCCGCACGGTCAGGCGGCCACCAAAACGACTTTTTCTTCATGTCCGTGGATCCTCCAAAAATAAAGGAAGACCCACGGAAGAAAAAACGGACACTGATCACGGAGCCTGTTTTTGCGGACCTTAAAAAAAAAACGGTCGTGTGCATGAGGCCTTAGTGTAAGTCAAACAGATCCGTCCTGACTTACATTGAAAGTCTATGGGGGACGGATCCATTTACAATTGCACTAATATTGTGTCAATGTAAAAGGATCCGTCCCCATTGACTTACATTGTAAGTCAGGATGGATCCGTTTGGCTCCGCATCGCCAGGCGGACACCAAAACGCTGCAAACAACGTTTTGGTGTCCGCCTCCATAGCGGAATGGAGGCGGAACGGAGCCAAACTGATTATCCATTCAGAATGCATTGGGGCTAAACTGATCCGTTTGGGGTTGCTTGTAAGAGCCTTGAAACGGATCTCACAGGCGGACCCAGAAACGGCAGTGTGAAAGTAGCCTTACTCTGTTTCCTGTACATGATTCTGCTGCATTTAAAAATCTGCTTTACAGCAGCACATGGGCTCTACGACCTGGTAGACTGGAGAAGACTTACTGTCTCAATAAAAATTATGTAAGTGCATAAAGGTACAGCCAAATGGTGTGACTGTGCTGTGGCGAGAAGCGCAGTCCTGCAAGCCCTGCTAGTAGTCAAGAAACTCATTATAAGGGCTCATGCACACGACCGTATGTATTTTGCGGTCCGCAAAAACAGTGTCACGGCTGTATGTGAGCAACAAGAGCATACACAGTAAATAGAGCTACTGACCGGACCCAAACTAGGGAGGATAAAGGGTGACCCCTGTCAGACCCTCAAAGCTCTCCCTATGCTGCTAAGCACATGCCCGGATCCAAATGGTGGAACGAGGCATGCCCGCGTACCTAAGACTGATGACCACTGTAACCCCTACAATAGTGGAAGGGGCACGGCCACCGGTGCCCTGCTCAGTATATGGACGGCCCCGGGGTCGCCTCGGATCCAGTCAGAAAACAAACAGAAACACTACAATGTCTGCACACTTAGCTGAAGGAGCTGCAGCAGCCGTGATCACAGATCCAAAGACAGCTGGCAATATCCGGAGTACTTGCTGCAGCAGAACACAGGTCCAGTGAAATGATAGCCCACAAGTGAAGATACTCAAGCAAGAGATACAACTCAAATGAGAAATATAATCCGCTCCCTACAAAGGAGGAGGGGTGATTTAAAGGCAGAGAAATCAAACAGAGGAGGAACAGCTGGGAGGAAGGAAACAGAAAGTAAAGACCTCATCACAGGGGCGGAGAAACAGAGCAGTGAGAACTCCTCCAAGCTCTAGTAGTGACATCATCACAGGGGTGGAGAAACAGAGCTGTGAGAACGTCTCAAAGCTCTGGTAGTGACAGTACCCCCCCTCTACGGGTGGACTCCGGACACCCAGGACCCACCTTCTCAGGATGAGCCCTATGAAATGCCCTGATGAGGCGAGTGGCTTTAATGTCCGACACCGGAACCCACATCCTCTCCTCAGGACCATAACCCTTCCAATGAACGAGGTCCTGAAGAGAACCGCGGACAATGCGAGAGTCCACAATTCTGGAAACCTCAAACTCCAGATTGCCATCAACCAAAATCGGAGGAGGAGGCAAAGAGGAGGGTACCGTGGGCTGGACATATGGTTTTAAGAGAGATCTGTGAAATACATTATGTATCTTCCAAACCCGTGGAAGATCGAGACAGAAGGCAACAGGATTAATGACTGACAAGATTTTATAAGGCCCAATAAACTTGGGACCCAATTTCCAGGAGGGAACCTTCAGTTTAATATTTCTTGTAGACAAACACACGGGATCACCCACATTCAGGTCCGGACCAGGCACACGTCTCTTATCAGCCACACGCTTATACTTCTCACTCATCTTTCTAAGATTACTCTGAATCTTTTGCCAAATGGTAGACAAAGACGAGGAAAATCACTCCTCCTCAGGTAAACCAGAAGGAGCCCCTCCCGAGAATGTCCCAAACTGCGGATGGAACCCATATGCACCAAAGAATGGTGACTTATCAGAAGATTCCTGACGACGGTTGTTCAGAGCAAACTCAGCAAGAGGGAGAAATGAACACCAATCCTCCTGGTTCTCTGCCACAAAACAGCGCAAATATGTCTCCAGATTCTGATTGAGGCGCTCAGTCTGACCATTCGACTGCGGGTGAAAAGCAGAAGAGAAGGACAGCCGAACCCCCAGGCGAGAGCAGAAAGCCTTCCAGAATCTAGACACAAACTGCGTGCCTCTATCGGAAACAATATCAGAGGGAATGCCATGCAATTTAACAATATGGTCGACAAAAGCTTGCGCCAACGTTTTAGCATTGGGTAAACCAGGGAAAGGTACGAAATGAGCCATATTGCTAAAACGGTCCACCACCACCAGGATCACTGACTTCCCTGAGGAACGAGGAAGATCCGTGATAAAGTCCATGGACATGTGTGTCCAAGGACGGGAAGGTATGGGTAACGGGAGAAGGGAACCTGAAGGCCGTGAACGAGGGACCTTAGCGCGAGCGCACGTCTCACAAGCAGCCACAAAACCCTCCACCGACTTACGAAGAGCCGGCCACCAAAATCTCCGAGCAATGAGATCTACTGTGGCTCTACTCCCGGGGTGACCAGCAAGAACAGTATCATGATGCTCCTTGAAGAGTTTGTGACGTAGCTCAGGAGGCACAAACAACTTCCCAGAAGGACAACGGGCAGGTGCCTCAGTCTGGGCAGCCTGGACCTCGGCCTCCAAATCAGAATATAGAGCAGAAACAACTACTCCCTCCGTCAAAATGGGACCCGGGTCCTCGGAGTTTCCTCCTCCCGGAAAACAGCGAGAGAGAGCATCAGCCTTCACAATTTTGATCCCAGGGCGGAATGTAACAACAAAATTGAATCTGGAGAAGAACAGAGACCATCTGGCCTGTCTCGGATTCATACACCTGGCCGACTCCAAGTATGCCAGATTCTTATGGTCGGTAAAAACGGTGATAGGGTGCCTGGCCCCCTCCAACCAATGGCGCCATTCCTCGAAAGCCAACTTTATGGCCAACAACTCCCTATCTCCCACATCATCATTTTTCTCTGCCGGGGAGAGTTTTTTAGAGAAAAAGGCACAGGGTCGCCATTTGGCAGGAGTAGAGACCTGGGACAAAACAGCACCCACACCCACCTCGGAAGCATCCACCTCAACAATAAAAGGTAAGGAAACATCGGGATGCACCAAGACGGGAGCAGACGCAAAACTCTCTTTAATCTTAGAAAAAGCTGCAAGCGCCTCCTCCGACCAAGAGGAAAAATCCACCCCCTTTTTTGTCATGTCAGTGAGGGGTTTGACAACAGAGGAATAATTCAAAATGAACTTTCTGTAATAGTTCGCAAAACCCAGAAAGCGCATCAATGCCTTCTGATTCTCAGGAAGCTCCCACTCAAGTACAGCACGGACCTTCTCCGGATCCATGCGAAAACCAGAAGCAGAGAGGAGAAAACCCAGAAATTGAATCTCCGATACCATAAAAAGACATTTCTCCAGCTTGGCGTACAATTTATTTTCCTGCAGAACCTGAAAAAGATGATCCTGATGGGTCTGAACATCAGGGGAAAAAATCAAAATATCATCAAGATACACCAATACAAATTTCCCCATTAAATGGTAGAAAATACTGTTAACAAAATGCTGAAAGACGGCCGGAGCATTCATCAGGCCGAAAGGCATAACGAGATTCTCGAAATGCCCGTTAGGGGTATTAAAGGCAGTTTTCCATTCATCCCCCTCTCTGATTCTGACCAGGTTGTACACGCCTCTCAAATCCAATTTGGAAAAAACCTTGGCCCCAACAATTTGGTTGAAGAGGTCCGGGATCAGAGGAAGGGGATAGGGATCGCGAATCATGATACGGTTCAGCTCCCTAAAATCTAGGCAAGGTCTCAGAGAGCCATCTTTTTTTTTTAACAAAAAAAAAACCAGCGGCAACAGGTGATTTTGAGGGACGAATATGCCCCTTATCGAGACTCTCGGAGATATAGGTTCGCATTGCGATTCTTTCCGGTTGTGAGAGATTGTAGAGGCGTGCTTTTGGCAGCTTGGCGCCGGGAATGAGGTTAATGGGACAGTCAAACTCCCGGTGAGGAGGTAACTCCTGAACACCGCTCTCGGAAAACACGTCTGAGAAATCAGAGAGAAATGATGGCACAGTTTTAGTAGACACCTCTGCAAAAGTCGCTGTGAGACAATTCTCTCTACAAAAGTCACTCCACTCATTTATTTGCCTTCCTTGCCAATCAATAGTGGGGTTATGTCTAGTGAGCCAGGGTAACCCCAAAACTAGAGGAGAAGGCAATCCATTAAGGACAAAACAAGATATATCCTCCACATGAGTGTCATCTACAGCTAACCAGATATTGTGAACAATGCCCTTCAGAGATCTCTGTGAGAGTGGAGCAGAGTCAATAGCAAAAACAGGTATATCCTTTTCTAATGTGCAAACCTGAAAACCATGCATGGCTACAAATTGAGTGTCAATAAGATTGACGGCCGCTCCACTATCGACAAAAATCTCACAAGAAATGACTTTGCTCTCTAGCGCCACCCTGGCAGACAGGAGAAAACGGGAACTGCAGGTCAGAGGAAAAGCATCAATTCCTACATCAACTTTACCCAAAGTAGCAGATGAAGCAGAGTTTGATGATTTACCTTTTGAGGTTTTTCTCTTATTATCAATATTAGTACAGTTCAAGAATCTCCTAGATGGACAAACATTTGCCAAATGACCTATGCCCCCACAACAAAAACACACCATACTCTGAGGACTAAATCCTCTTTTATCAGGGGCAAGTCGACCTAGCTGCATGGGCTCCTCCTCAGAGGGGACCGAGACAGGATGAGGCCCCTGCACACTGAATGAGTCCGCACCACTGCCCCTAGATTGACAATGGCTGGACAGAGAGGTCTCGTTTCTGTCTCTTAGACGCCTGTCAAGGCGTACCAACAATGACATGGCAGAGTCTAAGGACGTTGGTCTCTCATGGAAAGCAAACGCATCTTTCAATCTCTCTGAGAGACCATGACAGAACTGACTCCGGAGTGCAGCACAAATTCAGAACAATAAAGCTCCGCAGACAGTTTGTTCTGGCATAAAAAACGTAAGTTAGATTCGGCCAGAGCAACACGATCCGGGTCATCATATATCTGCCCCAGGGCCACAAAAAATCTTTCCATGGATCAAAGAGAGGGATCCCCTGATGGCAGCGAAAAAGCCCAAGTCTGAGCATTACCCCTGAGCAGGGAGATGACAATCCTCACCCTCTGCTCCTCTTTACCAGAGGAATGAGGACACAAGCAAAAATGGAGTTTGCATGCCTCTCTGAAGCGAACAAAATTCTCACTGCCCCCGGAGAACGTTTCCGGAAGTGAGACCTTTGGCTCGCAACAGACTCCATGGGCCGGAACATAGCCCAATGCATGAAGCTGAGTCATAGATTGACGGAGATCCGCTACCTCCAAAGAAAGACCCTGCATGCGGTCAACCAGGCCAGAAAGCGGATCCATGTCAAAAAGGACGGTTTTGGCGGATTATAATGTCACGGCTGTATGTGAGCAACAAGAGCATACACAGTAAATAGAGCTACTGACCGGACCCAAACTAGGGAGGATAAAGGGTGACCCCTGTCAGACCCTCAAAGCTCTCCCTATGCTGCTAAGCACATGCCCGGATCCAAATGGTGGAACGAGGCATGCCCGCGTACCTAAGACTGATGACCACTGTAACCCCTACAATAGTGGGAGGGGCACGGCCACCGGTGCCCTGCTCAGTATATGGACGGCCCCGGGGTCGCCTCGGATCCAGTCAGAAAACAAACAGAAACACTACAATGTCTGCACACTTAGCTGAAGGAGCTGCAGCAGCAGTGAAGACAGATCCAAAGACAGCTGGCAATATCCGGAGTACTTGCTGCAGCAGAACACAGGTCCAGTGAAATGATAGCCCACAAGTGAAGATACTCAAGCAAGAGATACAACTCAAATGAGAAATATAATCCGCTCCCTACAAAGGAGGAGGGGTGATTTAAAGGCAGAGAAATCAAACAGAGGAGGAACAGCTGGGAGGAAGGAAACAGAAAGTAAAGAACTCATCACAGGGGTGGAGAAACAGAGCTGTGAGAACGTCTCAAAGCTCTGGTAGTGACAAACAGATCTGCAAAAAAATACGGATGACGTCCGTATTTTGTGGAACGGAACAGCTGGCCCCTAATAGAACAGTCCTATCCTTGTCCGTAATACGGACAATAATAGGACATTTTCTATTTTTTTGAGGAACGGAAATACAGACATAGGCCTCATGCACACAACCGTTTTTTTTTAAGGTCTGCAAAAACGGGGTCCGTAGGTCCGTGATCCGTGACCGTTTTTTTGTCTGTGGGTCTTCCTTGATTTTTGGAGGATCCACGGACATGAAAAAAAAGTCGTTTTGGTGTCCGCCTGGCCGTGTGGAGCCAAACGGATCCGTCCTGAATTACAATGCAAGTCAACGTTTGACGTTGACACAATATGGTGCAATTGCAAACGGATTCATCCCCCATTGACTTTCAATGTAAAGTCAGGAGTCCCTATTATACCATCTGATCGGAGTTTTCTCCAATCCGATGGTATATTTTAACTTGAAGCGTCCCCATCACCATGGGAACGCCTCTATGTTAGAATATACCATCGGATTTGAGTTCGATCGTGAAAACTCATATCCGACAGTATATTCTAACACAGAAGCGTTCCCATAGTGATGGGGACGCTTCAAGTTAGAATATACTAAGAACTGTGTACATGACTGCCCCCTGCTGCCTGGCAGCACCCGATCTCTTACAGGGGGCTATGATACGCACAATTAACCCCTCAGGTGCTGCACCTGAGGGGTTAATTGTGCGTATCATAGCCCCCTGTAAGAGATCGGGTGCTGCCAGGCAGGAGGGGGCACCCCCTCTCCCTCCTCAGTTTTAAATTCATTGGTGGCCAGTTGGCCCCCCTCCCTCCCCTGCAGTACTGTAGATTCATTGGTGGCCAGTGGGCCCCCCCTCCCTCCCCTGTAGTACTGTAGATTCATTGGTGGACAGTGGGACCCCGCTCCCTCCCCTGTAGTACTGTAGATTCATTGGTGGCCAGTGGGGCCCCCCTCCCTCCCCCTCCCTCCCCCTCCTAATTAAAATCTCCCCCCCCTATCATTGGTGGCAGCGGAGAGTTCCGATTGGAAAATTTCTGATGTGTGAATAAACACATTAAAGTCGATAATGGGTATATGTTCTGTCCGTGGAGAACATATACAGCATAAATCTGTGATTCACTCATTTGTTAATAAGGCATAACTCTGTATCAGCACGATTTCGCAAGGGGTCATTCCTGCAAACTAACATGATCATTTTCAATTAGATAATTTCTGGACTGGACCAGGGTGAATCAATGGATGTCATATATCTGGATTTTTCCAAAGCATTTAATACTGTGAAGAAATGAGAATGCTTGGACTTGGGAAAATGTGTGTACCGTATGTGGGTAAGTAATAGAAAACAGAGGGTGGTTATTAACAGTACATACTCAAATAGGGTCAGCGGTACTAGTGGGGTACCAAAGGAGCCAGTAAATTTCTACAGACAATACCAAACAGTAATTAACACAAAAAGTTAGAGGGCCTGTTATCATGAAATGTTGTTAACTCTCATGTTACAGAGCAGGAGGAGTTAAACAGATTGATATATAGATTTAAGGGAAAAGAATCAATAGAACTTGTAATTATTACATTTAGAACTCTGTTCTTTCTGATCTCAAATGGTTGAATGGGCTGATGGTGACGTACAGCTATCTATGTATACACCCTGATAAAGAGAATGCCATCGGCCCACTCGACTATACAGGGTACCATCTTTTCTGTAAAAAGGGAAACAATTGCTTAATATAAAAAATCTGAGGCACATTCAGGTAGCAAGCTGTGGACTCTGCGGATCTAAACCATACAGTTGTGGGGAGCCCTTAGGCTGCTATGTGCATGACATACGTACAGTCGTGGCCAAAAGTTTTGAGAATGACACAAATATTAGTTTTCACAAAGTTTGCTGCTAAACTGCTTTTAGATCTTTGTTTCAGTTGTTTCTGTGATGTAGTGAAATATAATTACACGCACTTCATACGTTTCAAAGGCTTTTATCGACAATTACATGACATTTATGCAAAGAGTCAGTATTTGCCGTGTTGGCCCTTCTTTTTCAGGACCTCTGCAATTCGACTGGGCATGCTCTCAATCAACTTCTGGGCCAATCCCTGACTGATAGCAACCCATTCTTTCATAATCACTTCTTGGAGTTTGTCAGAATTAGTGGGTTTTTGTTTGTCCACCCGCCTCTTGAGGATTGACCACAAGTTCTCAATGGGATTAAGATCTGGGGAGTTTCCAGGCCATGGACCCAAAATGTCAACGTTTTGGTCCCCGAGCCACTTAGTTATCACTTTAGCCTTATGGCACGGTGCTCCATCGTGCTGGAAAATGCATTGTTCTTCACCAAACTTGTTGGATTGTTGGAAGAAGTTGCTGTTGGAGGGTGTTTTGGTACCATTCTTTATTCATGGCTGTGTTTTTGGGCAAAATTGTGAGTGAGCCCACTCCCTTGGATGAGAAGCAACCCCACACATGAATGGTCTCAGGATGCTTTACTGTTGGCATGACACAGGACTGATGGTAGAGCTCACCTTTTCTTCTCCGGACAAGCCTTTTTCCAGATGCCCCAAACAATCGGAAAGAGGCTTCATCGGAGAATATGACTTTGCCCCAGTCCTCAGCAGTCCATTGACCATACTTTCTGCAGAAGATCAATCTGTCCCTGATGTTTTTTTTTGGAGAGAAGTGGCTTCTTTGCTGCCCTTCTTGACACCAGGCCATCTTCCAAAAGTCTTCGCCTCACTGTGCGTTCAGATGCGCTCACACCTGCCTGCTGCCATTCCTGCGCAAGCTCTGCACTGGTGGCACTCCGATCCCGCAGCTGAATCCTCTTTAGGAGACGATCCTGGCGCTTGCTGGACTTTCTTGGATGCCCTGAAGCCTTCTTAACAAGAATTTAACCTCTTTCCTTGAAGTTCTTGATGATCCTATAAATTGTTGATTGAGGTGCAATCTTAGTAGCCACAATATCCTTGCCTGTGAAGCCATTTTTATGCAACGCAATGATGGCTGCACGCGTTTCTTTGCAGGTCACCATGGTTAACAATGGAAGAACAATGATTTCAATCATCACCCTCCTTTTAACATGTCAAGTCTGCCATTTTAACCCAATCAGCCTGACATAATGATCTCCAGCCTTGTGCTCGTCAACATTCTCATCTGAGTTAACAAGACGCCTGTAAGAGATCGGGTGCTGACAGGCAGCAGGGGGCAGTCATGTACACAGTTCTTAGAATATTCTAACTTGAAGCGTCCCCATCACTATGGGAACGCCTCTGTGTTAGAATATACTGTCGGAAATGAGTTTTCACGAAGTGAAAACTCAGCTCTGAAAAAGCTTTTATGCAGACGGATCTGCGATCCGTCTGTGTGAAAGTAGCCATGGCCACGGATCACGGACGCGGATGCCAATCTTGTGTGCATCCGTGTTTTTTCACGGACCCATTGACTTGAATGGGTCCGTGAACCATTGTCCGTCAAAAAAATAGGACAAAAATAGGTATTTTTTTGACGGACAGGAAACACGGATCATGGCCGCTCCTTTCCTGAAATGATCTCAGCAGGTCCTTTAATGACAGCAATAAAATGCAGTGGAAAGTTTTTTTGGGGATTAAGTTAATTTTCATGGCAAAGAAGGACTATGCAATTCATCTGATCACTATTCATAATATTCTGGAGTATATGCAAATTGCTATTATAAAAACTTAAGCAGCAACTTTTCCAATTTCTAATATTTTTGTCATTCTCAAAACTTTTGGCCACGACTGTATTGTATGCTTCATATGGGGATACTGTAAAATGTATGATGAATGAAAGATTTTAAAAAGTGTGTGTATATATATATATATATATATATATATATATACATATATACAGTGGGGGAAATAATTATTTGACCCCTCACTGATTTTGTAAGTTTGTCCAATGACAAAGAAATGAAAAGTCTCAGAACAGTATCATTTCAATGGTAGGTTTATTGTAACAGTGGCAGATAGCACATCAAAAGGAAAATCGAAAAAATAACTTTAAATAAAAGATAGCAACTGATTTGCATTTCATTGAGTGAAATAAGTATTTGAACCTTCTAACAAAAAAAGACTTAATACTTGGTGGAAAAACCCTTGTTTGCAAGCACAGAGGTCAAACGTTTCTTGTAATTGATGACCAAGTTTGCGCACATTTTAGGAGGAATGTTGGTCCACTCCTCTTTGCAGATCATCTCTAAATCCCTAAGGTTTCGAGGCTGTCTCTGTGCAACTCTGAGCTTGAGCTCCCTCCATAGGTTTTCGATTGGATTAAGGTCCGGAGACTGACTAGGCCACTCCATGACCTTAATGTGCTTCTTCTTGAGCCACTCCTTTGTTGCCTTTGCTGTATGTTTTGGGTCATTGTCGTGCTGGAACACCCATCCACGACCCATTTTCAGTTTCCTGGCAGAGGGAAGGAGGTTGTCGCTCAGGATTTCACGATACATGGCTCCGTCCATTTTCCCGTTTATGCGAATAAGTTGTCCTGTGCCCTTAGCAGAAAAACACCCCCAAAGCAAAATGTTTCCACCCCCATGCTTGACGGTGGGGACGGTGTTTTGGGGGTCATAGGCAGCATTTTTCTTCCTCCAAACACAGCGAGTTGAGTTAATGCCAAAGAGCTCTATTTTGGTCTCATCAGACCACAGCACCTTCTCCCAGTCACTCTCTGAATCATTCAGGTGTTCATTGGCAAACTTCAGACGGGCCTGCACATGTGCCTTCCTGAGCAGGGGGACCTTGCGAGCCCTGCAGGATTTTAATCCATTGCGGTGTAATGTGTTTCCAATGGTTTTCTTGGTGACTGTGGTCCCTGCTAATTTGAGGTCATTAACTAACTCCTCCCGTGTAGTTCTAGGATGCTTTTTCACCTTTCTCAGAACCATTGACACCCCACGAGGTGAGATCTTGCGTGGAGCCCCAGAGCGAGGTTGATTGATGGTCATTTTGTGCTCCTTCCATTTTCGAACAATCGCACCAACAGTTGTCACCTTCTCTCCCAGCTTCTTGCTAATGGTTTTGTAGCCCATTCCAGCCTTGTGCAGGTCTACAATTTTGTCTCTGACATCCTTGGACAGCTCTTTGGTCTTTCCCATGTTGGAGAGTTTGGAGTCTGCTTGATTGATTGATTCTGTGGACAGGTGTCTTTTATACAGGTGACTAGTTAAGACAGGTGTCCTTAATGAGGGTGACTAATTGAGTAGAAGTGTCTAACCACTCTGTGGGAGCCAGAACTCTTAATGGTTGGTAGGGGTTCAAATACTTATTTCACTCAATGAAATGCAAATCAGTTGCTATCTTTTATTTAAAGTTATTTTTTCGATTTTCCTTTTGATGTGCTATCTGCCACTGTTACAATAAACTTACCATTGAAATGATACTGTTCTGAGACTTTTCATTTCTTTGTCATTGGACAAACTTACAAAATCAGTGAGGGGTCAAATAATTATTTCCCCCACTGTATATATACTTCATAGCAAGCCAAGTACACCTAATATAGTTTCTATGCTAAACAATATTACAATACTAAGCAGATGTAGCAGAGCTGTATTTGTTCTTCTTATAGCTCATCATATATCACAATAATCTGTACTTTTACCTACTACATTATAGTAACTTATGGAGTCATTTATCAAAGTGGTGTAAAGTAGAACTGGCTTAGTTGCCCATTGCAACCAATCATATTCTACCTTTCATTTTTGACAGCTCCTCTGGTAAATGAAGGTGGAATCTGATTGGTTGCTATGGGCACCTAAGCCAGTTCTACTTTACACCACTTTGATAAATGACCCCATTATAGTGCATTTTACAAATGCACAAATTTTGCTAGCCAAAAAGAGATAAATGAGAAACTCAATTCTGCTCCATCTGTACACATAAATAAGTGAAGTCAGAGGCACATACAGGGGAAACTCGAAAAATTAGAATATCGTGCACAAGTCCATTCATTTCAGTAAGGCCTCATGCACATGACCGTTGTGTGCATCCGTGGCCGTTGTTCAGTTTTCCGTGATTTTCTGCGGACCCATTGACTTTCAATGGGTCCGTTAAAAACTCGGAAAATGCACCGTTGTTCATCCGCGGCCGTGATCAGTGTTTCCTGTCCGTCAAAAAAATAAGACCTGTCCTATTTTTTTGACGGACAACGGTTCACGGACCCATTCAAGTCAATGGGTCCGTGAAAAAACACGGATGCACACAAGATTGGCATCTGCGTCCGTATAAAAGCTTTTTCAAAGCTGAGTTTTCACTTCGTGAAAACTCATTTCCGACAGTATATTCTAACACAGAGGCGTTCCCATAGTGATGGGGACGCTTCAAGTTAAAATATACTAAGAACTGTGTACATGACTGCCCCCTGCTGCCTGGCAGCACCCGATCTCTTACAGGGGGCTGTGATCCACACAATTAACCCCTCAGTTGACCGGCTGGGCGCTCCTCCTACTGGTAAGTGACAGGTCTGTGCTATAAGCAATGCGCCGCACAGACCTTTCACTTACCAGTAGGAGGAGCGCCTCGCCGGTCACAGACAACGAAGGTAAGTATAATGCTTCTAAAATTGCTAAGTAACCATGGCAACCAGGACTGCAGTAGCGCCCTGATTGCCATGGTTACCGATCGGAGTCCCAGCGATTAAACTGGGACTCCGCTGCCACCAATGATGAGGGGGGGATTTTAATTAG
Source organism: Bufo bufo (assembly GCF_905171765.1). Taxonomy (NCBI): domain Eukaryota; kingdom Metazoa; phylum Chordata; class Amphibia; order Anura; family Bufonidae; genus Bufo; species Bufo bufo. The sequence goes on from NC_053389.1 coordinate 375,549,690, forward strand.
GAGGGAGAGGGAGGGGGGGCACACTGGCCACCAATGAATGTACAGTAATACAGGGGAGAGTCCATTCATTTCAGTAAGGCCTCATGCACACGACCGTTGTGTGCATCCGTGGCCGTTGTTCCATTTTCCGTGATTTTCTGCGGACCCATTGACTTTCAATGGGTCCGTTGAAAACTCGGAAAATGCACCGTTGTTCATCCGCGGCCGTGATCCGTGTTTCCTGTCCGTCAAAAAAATACCTATTTTTGTCCTATTTTTTTTTGACGGACAACGATTCACGGACCCATTCAAGTCAACACAAGATTGGCATCCGCGTCCGTGATCCGTGGCCGTAGGCTACTTTCACACAGACGGATCGCAGATCCGTCTGCATAAAAGCTTTTTCAGAGTGATGGGGACGCTTCAAGTTAGAATATACTAAGAACTGTTTACATGACTGCCCCCTGCTGCCTGGCAGCACCCGATCTCTTACAGGCGGCTGTGATCCGCACAATTAACCCCTCAGGTGCCGCACCTGAGGGGTTAATTGTGCATATCATAGCCCCTGTAAGAGATCAGGTGCTGCCAGGCAGGAGGGGGCACCCCCCCTCCTTCCCCAGTTTTAAATTCAGTGGTGGCCAGTGTGCCCCCCCCTTCCTTCCCTCCCCTGTATTACATTAATTGGCGGCCACCAATGAATGTACAGTAATACAGGGGAGGGAGGGGGGGCCGCACTGGCCACCAATGAATGTACAGTAATACAGGGGAGGGAGGGGGGCCGCACTGGCCACCAATGAATGTACAGTTATACAGGGGAGGGAGGGGGGCCGCACTGGCCACCAATGAATTTAAAACTGGGGAGGGAGGAGGGTGTGCCCCCTCCTGCCTGGCAGCACCTGATCTCTTACAGGGGGCTATGATACGCACAATTAACCCCTCACCTGTATATAGTCATAAAGTAAGACATGATCAGTACAGAATTAGATATGCATCAGGGGCGTAGCTAAAGGCTTATGGTCCCTGGTGCAAGAGTTCAGCTTGGGCCCCCCTTCCCTCAGTGCTTTGTGGCCAGGGGCAAGGAAGCACATAGCCTTTCTACTGGCAAAAATTGAAACGGCAACACCTTCCCCGCCAAATTCTTGACCCTAACCCCAGCCAGAGGGGTAACTTGACCAGAATGCTCTTTCTCTAATACCACTGTCTTATGTGGCACAAGGGTCTTTGGGCCCCCTCAGGCTTCTGGGCCCGGTAGCGACTGCTACCTCTGCACCCCCTATAGCTACGCCCCTGATATGCATACTACAAGCCTACTATAATATTAGTTTCCCAGCAAGTGCTTTCTGTAATCACCTATGGAGCTGCCCCCATTTGCAAACATGAAAGCATTGGTAGTGAAGGTGTTAAATTGCTGACCTAATCGTTCAAGTGCTCCATTCTTCAGGCTCAATAGTCGAGAACTTTGCCTCCTCAGTTGTGTATGATCACGATGATGTGAATGGGAAATATGCAAATATGCACTGCCGAAAAGGAACGCCAGACTGGGATGTAATTGGCACTTCCCTGTGTCACACCACCCAAATCAGCCTCTCCGGTGAGAGGATTGCGCTGCTATTCAAGGGACTCAGTGAAAGACAGAGCCTGGAAGGGAAGCTTCTCAGCTCACAAAGACTGACACTGTGAAACAAAACCGTCCCTTCAGATCTACAAAGAATTATCATGGACCTTGGCCTGGGGTTACATTGGGAAGTTATTGCACTGCAACCCATCAGGAGTGTGACAGTCTATTCAACGAGTGCACTGTTTCCTGGCTTCTGATTGGCTGGAATGTATGCCACTGCCCATCAAGGAGTGCATGCATTTAAATCCCTCATGTTCTGTATGCCATTGGTTTCTGACCGTCATTCAGGCCACTCAGTCCTGACCTGTATGTAATGTGAATGCTGCAAGGCCCAAAAGTTATAATATATCCCTAAAGTACATATGTAGATACGGTCTAAATGCAGAAACTAATTCTGTCCCATTGCAGAATGTTCTGATATACCGGTACTAATGCAGCAGAGGCTGAAAGTCACCTTAGCCAATGCTAATTGTTCTGTGAAGATTTGGCATGGAGCCACTTTAGTTAGTTTATCCAGAAGTTGCATTATAAGCAGTTGTCTTCTTCAATTTTATCATTACAGTGGCTCAGTTACTGCTCTGCGGGATTGTCTGGCAGTTACATCACAATTTGTATTATGGCAGCATATAGTCTCTTAAAGGGGTTTTGTGAGATCAGCAAAAATTTGACCAAGGGGTATATGCCATAAAACAATTAAAGATTCATTACTCACCTGGTAAATCCCCTGACACTTCAGTGACACCACTCTGTCACCCCCTTCATCACTGCTGCCAAGTAAACAAAGGCCACCGGAAACCACCTAGGATAAACTAGGTGATTAATGAGTCTTTTATTATTTTATGGTATTTTTTCTCATCTGGGAAATCATTTTATACCAACTATTGGTTGGCTAAGGGCAGGTTCACATCAATGTTATGAATTCCGTTATTGCTTTCCGTTATAACGGAAAATAAGGGAATCCATAAGACGGGAGTCAAAACGAAAACCCTTAGAAGCATTCTGTTTTGATGCGTCATAATAGATGTCTATGGGCAAGCATAATGGATCCGTCTGGTTTATTTGTATGCACGGTGGAAAAGAATGGCCTGTCAACAGTGGATTTTCTAACATTAGATGTCCTAAACTGTACCAAAAATATGCCACATTGTGCCAGATCTGCACGACATTCTGGCACTATTTACAGCGGGGTCTAGATGCATTCACATTGAAAGGCCCACATTTACTAAAGTGCTGCACACTAAAGCTTCATTCAGACGGACATATTGCAGACCTATTTAACTCTCTGTATTCAGGATTTACCACCTGTCAGATTTGGTTCAGTTGAAACTACATGGATGTTATGCCCAGACTACAGACAGTTACTGTAAATGTGGGTGCAATCTGCCCCTCTAAATAAGGCCGTAGGTAACCAAACAGGGCCAAAGTGTCGGTGAACAATGGCAGATACAACCACACACATCTGTATTCCCCAACTGCTGTGCACTTTATTGGGGTGTATGGAGTGCAATACATTACACTACAATCTCCATAGATGAGCTCCCTAATACACTTTAAATCTCGTCCTTGAGTTGTACAAACATGGGAGGGCTGCTTACTGACGTCTTCCCTTACGTCCTACCAGCAGCACAGACGGGGTTAACTGCCCCCTGTGGACTGGTAGGACCGGTGGAATTTTTAATGAGCCCAAGAACCAATAATAAAGTTCCCACTCCCTCAAAAGGAGGGAACTACCCCCCAGCCACCGTGTTTTTTTCTGTCCTTTGGACAGGTGGACTGGCGTGTAGATCCCCCCTCCTTTTTTCTTTTTAGTTGGGGGGAGCATAGATTTTGGGGATATGACATAGATGTTCCCCCTTGTATTTACTTCTTAGGGCTTTGCGATTGCCCTTTTCTTCTGGCCCCTCCTCCCCTCTCTAACCTGTTTTATCCTTGTGCTGTTCGGTCCTCTTGTCGCTCGCCGCTGCCTCCCCTGGATGACGTCACCAGCGACGTCACGTCATGTTTACCTGCTGGTGGAGATGAGGAGGAGGCATAGGGAGGCGTATAGGATATGGCGTGAGTGTATCCAGCTGGCCGGAAAGCGGGGGGCGTAGTAGAGGAAGCTACTGTGATTGGTCGCCGGGGGTTGGCTCCGATACCTGGGCGGGATCTGTAGAAGTACAAAAGAAGGTCCTATGAAGCGCGCGCGCTCATATACCCCGCATCCCCTGACGAAGCCACAGGTGTGGCGAAACATGTCGGGAGGGGTGGTATAGAGCGATTCTTTTAAACAGTGAGCAGTTATAGGCCAAACATTGTGAATATACTGCGGATGAGCAGTTGAGCATATTAGGAGAGTGTGTGTGGTTACAGGAGTGTCGTATGCAGCGGTCAAACATACCGCCTATGAGAAAGCTATAGTAGATGTAGTTGAGCGCTGACAGAGTTCAGAAGGGAGGGCAGACAGTGGACAAGGAGACTGGTGAACTAATGCAGCCCCCACAGTTATACAAACAGCTACACACATTCAATAGCAACAATGTTAGCTGCTGGTAACCTTATATAGTGACCATTGATAGAGACACGTGGTGGCAGAGAGATTCCCACCAGTACACCCTTGTGACCCACTGTTACTAATCTGTCCAATTACTGTCAGCGTGAACACCATCCCTCATATAGTGGTGGAATGCCCAAATAAAGGGATCCGTACATAATTACTGTGCATACAACCAACCCTGTGAAAGCCATCACACCATTCTGAGATCATCCTAGATTATACTGCGACACTGACAATTTTAATAGTTTTTCTTCTTGTAGTGTGTGTTTTTCAAGTAACTAATAAAGTACCAAATTTTAACATTAGTTAGGGACCCCTACAGGGATTCAAGGTCTTGCCAGACCTTTGTTGCATTTATATAAATATCCCGAGGGTCTCTAAAAGGGACTTTGAATTATTAGTCACTTCTGTGTGGCTCCTCCTCGCCGGCAGCTATGCGCTGCCGGCTCTCACTCAATCAATGGCAGGGGAGGGGGGGGGGGGCGGAGGGATTGAATGACCTTTTGGATTAGATTTTCTGTTAGGCAGGGAGATTATTAAGTCCCCTGTTTTCAATGACATCCCTACAGAAAAAAAAAAGAGGAAGGAAAATAGGAGAAAAAGGGGGCAGGCTGCATCAACTGTGATTCATTTTCCTGCAATAGTTCCACCCTAGGGCGGACCCTTATGCCTCCTTATAAGCCCTCAGTTGTCTTAACTCAGTCTCTGGTTGTGCAGTTTTCTAAGCAAGCCTCCAGAGCCCTATTGCGCTGAGAGAGAATTTTCTCTAGCTTTCCTTGTGATATTGAGACCTCGGAGCTTCGTTCGCTGTTTGGTGGGCTTATTCTTAAGGTGGTGTTTTGTCTTCTTATTGCTGAATAAGATTTTAATCCTCCTCTTTCTTTTTCGCAGTCATGTCTTCTCCGCGAGACTCTGACCAGCGGAAATCCACCGCCAAACGCAAGCACTTGGCCTGTTTCGACTGTAATACCCCCCTAGACGACAACTGCCCGTATTCAAGATGTGACAGCTGCCGTTCCCGTACCACTACTGAACCCACGATGCAGGAAATGTATCAGTGGGCTAGGTGTTATGTGGATGATTCAATCAAGGGGGTAGTCAAGCTGTTGAATGAGAGGTTGCCGGGACCCTCCCAAACTCCTATGGAGGTCACCGCACCAAGCGAGAGACCCGCTGTCTTTTCTGTGGGCTCATCATCCTCTGACGAGGAGGAATTAACCTCATGTTTTTTCCCTCCAGAAAAAACTCAAAAGCTTTTGAAGTCAGGTCGGGGGACCAGGATGTTGACGTTGGGGAGTCCTCCGATCCCGCCGGTCAGGCACAGCGTGTCTTTAAGGCGGATGAGACCCTCCGTTCAGTCATGCGTACTGAATGGAAGAAACCGGAGAAAGGACCAGTCCTGACTCGCAAATTCAAGATGATGTTTCCAATGGCGAAACCCTTGATGGAATCGTGGGGTTCCATTCCCAGGGTTGACATGGCCATAGCCAAGTTGTCTAGACGCACTCTGGTGCCTGCAGATGATTGGTCGAGTCTGCAAGACCCTCTTGATAGAAGGGCGGAGTGCACACTAAGAAGAAGCTATTCAGCCGCTGCAGCTTCAGCATCTGCTGCCATAGCAGCATCCGAAGTGTCGTCCTTCTTGAGGAATAAGTTGAATCAGATCCAAACTGACGTGGATCAGAGTGTATCCCGTGATGACATCCTGGCTGCCTTTAAAACTGTGAATCTGGCTATGGACTTTCTATGTGACACTACGCAAGTACAGCTAAAGCTCGCAGCCAAGACCATGGGCTTAGTCTCTGCAGCCCGTAGACCGTTATGGCTGAAACCATGGAAGTCAGATAATGCCTCAAAATATAATTTGTATGGGCTTCCGTTTGATCCCGATCGGCTCTTCGGGTCCGAGCTAGACAAAATTATGGAGGGCCTCTCCGATAAAAAGGGCAAGAGTCTTCCGTAACAGCCCTTTCGAGGATGCTCCAGTCAGCATCGGGGGGGCAGACAGGGCCAGCAGACTACTTCCCGTAGAAACTGTGGGGGGGCAGCGAAGATCTTCGAGGCGCCCCCGCAGACCCACTAAGGAGGCCAATCCCTCCTGACTGTGGGCCTCCCAGAGGCTCTTGGTTTCCCCCTGCTGTCCCTGCCGTTACACCTCTGACTTTCCCCGTACCCTCTCCCCAGATCCCCGTGGGGGGGCGTCTTTCCCATTTCAAGGAGGTTTGGACCCAGGAGATTGCAGATCCCTGGGTTCTAAGCATCGTTTCCTCTGGGTACCTCATAGATCTCATCTCTCTCCCCCAAGAAAGATTCGTTATCAATCGAGGCTTTCAGCCTGCCAAACAGAGGATTTTAGAATCCTACATCCAGGACTATATTTCAAAGGGGGCTCTGAAGGAAGTTGTGACAGGGGAGCAGGGCCTAGAGATTTATTCTCCAGTATTTCTGGTTCCCAAGAAAACAGGCGATCTCCGGATGATAATCGATTTAAGATACCTCAATCGATTTATAAGAAGGCCAAGGTTTCGTATGGAAACCATAAGGTCAGTCAGCCACATCCTCAAACTTGGAGATGTGATGGCCACTCTGGATCTCAGGGATGCTTACTTCCATATTCCGATCCATCCCGTTTCTTGTAAATATCTCAGGATCGCGGTCCAGATTTCCGGGGTTCTCAGGCATTTTCAGTTTGCCGCCTGTGACGGTATCATCCGTGTCACCGTCTAGTATTCCCTTCTTCCCATGAAATAGCACAGCCAAATAATCCACAGAGCAATAAATCGCTATTATCGCTAGTATCGCTGGTATCGCCAGTATCGCTGGTATCGCCAAATAAGTCTATACATGAGCCAAAGCTGAATGCTAGAAATACTTTACTGGAAGGCAACCACATTCAAAAAATACAATTGCTTTTATCCCCTGCTCCCATGCAAGGGAGACACCCACAACAAACATACATTAACCCACATAGACTCCTCCCCACTGCCTGTGATATAATCATGGTACACCATGGTTAACATAATCAACCCAGGCAGGAGAATACACATTGTCCTCTGTCCTGGAGACAACCGAGTTGTAATTCAATTATCTCTCAGGACAGAGGGCAATCGCCAATACACACAGAGAGACAATGGAACAGACCTCACTACTCAACGTATACAATGTCCCACCCTTTACAATACACATAGACATGTAACACATCCCAAAATGGCACGAATTAGACCAGGAGCTCAAAAGTTAATAAACGTCTCTTTGGCCTGGCTGTACTCTTTCAAAACCAGTTCTACACAGTCTTTTGTCCTGGAGACAATTGAGAAGTGATCCACTTATCTCCCAAGGACAGGGGCAAGACTCCATTAGCCACATGGTAGCAAAAGACAGCAAAATACATGAACTTATATAACTATGCAGCTATTGCATAAAACCGGTGCATACAACATGGGACCGTAATCACAGGGTAATAGGCTGGCAAGTAGTCCTCTCCAAGCACCCGTGGCAACCTCAAAAGAGGGGAGTTTGTCACACCGCCCTTCCCTTTGGAATCTCATCTGCCCCCCTTATCTTCACCAAGGTGGTGGTAGCAGTGGTGGCAGCACTGAGACTTCAAGGACTGACCATTGTCCCTTACCTGGACGACTGGCTCCTTTTGGCAGCCACCGTACCAGTTCTGACGCACCATCTTCATCTGGCAATTTCCTTTTTGCTCCGCCTAGGGTGGATCATCAAATGGCAGAAATCGAATGTGAGCCCTTCGACTTCAATACAATACCTAGGTTTCATAGTCGACTCTGTGGAGATGTCCCTTCAGTTGACACCAGAGAGGAAGTCCCGGGTACAAGACCTAGCAAGGGTCTTATCGGTACCACGACGAGTATCCATTCGGACTCTCATGAAGATGCTGGGGCTCATGTCAGCGGCTGCGGACGCAGTCCCTTGGGCGTTATGGCACTTCCGCCCTCTTCAAACAGAAGTTTTGAACAGGTGGGACGGCAGCCCTACGGGGCTAGATTCCCTATACTCTCTATCCTCCCAAACTCGGAATTCCCTGAGATGGTGGTTCCATCTCCCTGGAGGGAAGTCTATGACCCAACCATCTTGGCTCATATTAACTACAGATGCGTTCCTAGTAGGCTGGGGCGCTCATCTAGACGGTTCCACAGTTCGGGGAACTTGGTCTCCCATGGAGCGGCATCTCTCCTCCAATCTCCGCGAGATGCAAGCTATCCGGCTAGCCCTCCTTCACTTCGCCCCTCAGATCCGGGGCAAAGCAGTGAAAGTACAGTCAGGCAATATGACTGCAGTTCTTTACATAAACAAACAGGGGGGTACGAGATCCTCTCCCTTTCAGAGATCGGGGTAATTTTACGGTGGGCAGAGTTGAACCTATCCCATCTATCTGCCACCCACATTCGAGGGTCCCTCAACATGATTGCAGATCGTCTAAGTCACGGATTACCGATCATGGAGTGGTCTCTGCATCCGGAGATCTTCAAGCAGATGGGGATTACTGGAGGTGGATTTCATGGCAACCAGGTTCAACGCCAAGGTACAGAGGTTCTGCTCTCTATACAGGGAGGACAACCCCCTGGCGATAGATGCTCTGTCGATACCGTGGAGGCTGGCTTACATCTTCCCTACCTTTTCCATGATACCGAGGGTATTGATGAAGATCCGTCAGGATCGGGCCTCGGTAATAGCCATCATTCCGTTCTGGCCCAAGAGATCCTGGTTTACCCAGCTCATTTAGATGAGTCGGGGACAATACTGGAGACTCCCCCCCGGAGTAGACCCTGGTGTCGTGGGACACACATCTCTGCCCAGATTCAACCTGACAGCCTGGAGGTTGATCAGTCCCTTCCCAGAGTAGAAGGGCTCTCTGAGGCGGTCCTGAGAACGCATTCAAGAGCGGAGTCCACCAAGAAAGCCTACTCCAGAGTGATGAGAATCTTCACCTCTTGGTGTGATTCCAACCAGATCCGCCCCTTTCCGCCATACTACAATTCCTTCAGGATTGACTAGAAAAGGGCCTTGCTCCGGCCACTTTGAAGGTTCAGGTTTTTGCCATCTTGGCCTGTCTAAACAAGCCATATTCTCGGGATCCGCTCATCAAACGCTTCCTTAACCACCTCAGCCCCCAGTGCTTAAACACCCTGAAAGACCAGGCCACTTTTTACACTTCTGACCTACACTACTTTCACCATTTATTGCTCGGTCATGCAACTTACCACCCAAATGAATTTTACCTCCTTTTCTTCTCACTAATAGAGCTTTCATTTGGTGGTATTTCATTGCTGCTGACATTTTTACTTTTTTTGTTATTAATCGAAATTTAACGATTTTTTTGCAAAAAAATGACATTTTTCACTTTCAGTTGTAAAATTTTGCAAAAAAAATGACATCCATATATAAATTTTGCTCTAAATTTATTGTTCTACATGTCTTTGATAAAAAAAAAATGTTTGGGTAAAAAAAAAATGGTTTGGGTAAAAGTTATAGCGTTTACAAACTATGGTACAAAAATGTGAATTTCCGCTTTTTGAAGCAGCTCTGACTTTCTGAGCACCTGTCATGTTTCCTGAGGTTCTACAATGCCCAGACAGTACAAACACCCCACAAATGACCCTATTTCTGAAAGTAGACACCCTAAGGTATTCGCTGATGGGCATAGTGAGTTCATAGAACTTTTTATTTTTTGTCACAAGTTAGCGGAAAATGATGATTTTTTATTTTTATTTTTTTTTTCTTACAAAGTCTCATATTCCACTAACTTGTGACAAAAAATAAAAACTTCCATGAACTCACTATGCCCATCACGAAATACCTTGGGGTCTCTTCTTTCCAAAATGGGGTCACTTGTGGGGTAGTTATACTGCCCTGGCATTCTAGGGGCCCAAATGTGTGGTAAGGAGTTTGAAATCAAATTCTGTAAAAACTGACCAGTGAAATCCGAAAGGTGCTCTTTGGAATGTGGGCCCCTTTGCCCACCTAGGCTGCAAAAAAGTGTCACACATCTGGTATCTCCGTATTCAGTAGAAGTTGGGGAATGTGTTTTGGGGTGTCATTTTACATATACCCATGCTGGGTGAGATAAATATCTTGGTCAAATGCCAACTTTGTATAAAAAAATGGGAAAAGTTGTCTTTTGCCAAGATATTTCTCTCACCCAGCATGGGTATATGTAAAAAGACACCCCAAAACACATTCCCCAACTTCTCCTGAATACGGAGATACCAGATGTGTGACACTTTTTTGCAGCCTAGGTGGGCAAAGGGGCCCATATTCCAAAGAGCACCTTTCGGATTTCACTCGTCATTTTTTACAGAATTTGATTTCAAACTCCTTACCACACATTTGGGCCCCTAGAATGCCAGGGCAGTATAACTACCCCACAAGTGACCCCATTTTGGAAAGAAGAGACCCCAAGGTATTCGCTGATGGGCATAGTGAGTTCATGGAAGTTTTTATTTTTTGTCACAAGTTAGTGGAATATGAGACTTTGTATGAAAAAATAAAATAAAAAAAAATCATCATTTTCCACTAACTTGTGACAAAAAATAAAAAATTCTAGGAACTCGCCATGCCCCTCACGGAATACCTTGGGGTGTCTTCTTTCCAAAATGGGGTCACTTGTGGGGTAGTTATACTGCCCTGGCATTTTCCAGGGGCCCTAATGTGTGGTAAGTAGGTAAATGACCAGTGAAATCAGAAAGGTGCTCTTTGGAATATGGGCCCCTTTGCCCACCTAGGCTGCAAAAAAGTGTCACACATCTGGTATCTCCGTACTCGGGAGAAGTTGGGGAATGTGTTTTGGGGTGTCTTTTTACATATACCCATGCTGGGTGAGAGAAATATCTTGGCAAAAGACAACTTTTCCCATTTTTTTATACAAAGTTGGCATTTGACCAAGATATTTATCTCACCCAGCATGGGTATATGTAAAATGACACCCCAAAACACATTCCCCAACTTCTCCTGAGTACGGCGATACCAGATGTGTGACACTTTTTTGCAGCCTAGATGCGCAAAGGGGCCCAAATTCCTTTTAGGAGGGCATTTTTAGACATTTGGATACCAGACTTCTTCTCACGCTTTGGGGCCCCTAGAATGCCAGGGCAGTATAAATACCCCACATGTGACCCCATTTTGGAAAGAAGACACCCCAAGGTATTCAATGAGGGGCATGGCGAGTTCATAGAAATTTTTTTTTTTTGGCACAAGTTAGCGGAAATTGATATTTTTTATTTTTTTCTCACAAAGTCTCCCGTTCCGCTAACTTGGGACAAAAATTTCAATCTTTCATGGACTCAATATGCCCCTCACTGAATACCTGGGGGTGTCTTCTTTCCGAAATGGGGTCACATGTGGGGTATTTATACTGCCCTGGCATTCTAGGGGCCCTAAAGCGTGAGAAGAAGTCTGGAATATAAATGTCTAAAAAATTTTACGCATTTGGATTCCGTGAGGGGTATGGTGAGTTCATGTGAGATTTAATTTTTTGTCACAAGTTAGTGGAATATGAGACTTTGTAAGAAAAAAAAATAATAATTCCGCTAACTTGGGCCAAAAAAATGTCTGAATGGAGCCTTACAGGGGGGTGATCAATGACAGGGGGGTTGATCAATGACAGGGGGGTGATCAATGACAGGGGGGTGATCAATGACAGGGGGGTGATCAATGACAGGGGGGGTGATCAATGACAGGGGGGGTGATCAATGACAGGGGTGGTGATCAATGACAGGGGGGTGATCAGGGAGTCTATATGGGGTGATAACCACAGTCATTGATCACGCCCGTGTAAGGCTTCATTCAGACGTCCGGATGCGTTTTGCGGATCCGATCCATCTATCAGTGGATCCGTAAAAATCATGCGGACGTCTGAATGGAGCTTTACAGGGGGGTGATCAATGACAGGGGGGTAATCAATGACAGGGGGGTGATCAGGGAGTCTATATGGGGTGATCACCACAGTCATTGATCATGCCCCTGTAAGGCTTCATTCAGACGTCCGGATGCGTTTTGCGGATCCGATCCATCTATCAGTGGATCCGTAAAAATCATGCGGACATCTGAATGGAGCTTTACAGGGGGTTGATCAATGACAGGGGGGTAATCAATGACAGGGGGGTGATCAGGGAGTCTATATGGGGTGATCAGGGGTGATCAGGGGCTAATAAGGGGTTAATAAGTGACGGGGGGGGGGGTGTAGTGTAGTGTAGTGGTGCTTGGTGGGACTTTACTGAGCTACCTGTGTCCTCTGGTGGTCGATCCAAACAAATGGGACCACCAGAGGACCAGGTAGCAGGTATATTAGACGCTGTTATCAAAACAGCGTCTAATATACCTGTTAGGGGTTAAAAAAAACACATCTCCAGCCTGCCAGCGAACGATCGCCGCTGGCAGGCTGGAGATCAACTCTCTTACCTTCCGTTCCTGTGAGCGCGCGCGCCTGTGTGCGCGCGTTCACAGGAAATCTCGCGTCTCGCGAGAGGACGCGTATATGCGTCCAGGAGGAATGAATCAACCACCTCCAGGACGCGTCTGTGCGTACAGCGGTCCGGAGGTGGTTAAAGGAGCCGAGAGATTGAAGCCTACAATACTGAGACCCATTCCTCAGTGGGATCTTTCAGTAGTGCTCAATGGGTTAGCATCTCCTCCCTTTGAGCCATTGGAGGAGGTCGGTTTTAAGTTTGTCACCTTAAAGACAGTTTTTTTGCTAGCTGTGACCTCAGCTAAGAGGGTTTCGGAGTTACAAGCCTTCTCGGCTCTGCATCCATATATCACCTTTTTGCAAGATCGGGTCCTCTTAAGATTCTTACCCTATTTCAGACCTAAGGTTTTATCCTTTCAGAATGTTAACCAGGTAATTTTCCTCCGATGTTCCTGTCAGACATCCTCTGGACATATCGAGAGGCCATTTTAACCTCTGTGGCGGAAAGAAATAATCTTCCCTTAGAGTTAATATGTAAATCGGCTTCCTGGAGCTCTGAATCGACCTTTATCTCGCACTACAGAGTTGGTGCTAAGTTTGCAGAGTTTTCGGCCTTTGGGCAGACTATTCTTAATTCTGCCAGGCAGGAAGGCCCTCCCTAAGGGTTTCTTCTTGTTATCTCCCCGTCTGTGCTGCTGGTAGGACGTAAGGGAATTGTTAATTTCTAACGATAATTTGTTTTCCCTTAGTCCTAACAGCAGCACACAAATTTCCCACCCTAAGTGCGTATGCTTGCTGAAAACACGGTGGCTGGGGGGTAGTTCCCTCCTTTTGAGGGAGTGGGAACTTTATTATTGGTTCTTGGGCTCATTAAAAATTCCACTGGTCCTACCAGTCCACAGGGAGCAGTTAACCCCGTCTGTGCTGCTGTTAGGACTAAGGGAAAACAAATTATCGTTAGAAATTAACTATTCAATTTACCAGGAAGAAAAGCCATTACCAAGTAATCCAGTTAATAAACTGGCACATCAGCGAGCGATTTCTTAGAAGTAACTGGGTATCATTCGCTCAGGAGTCCATGTTTTTTGCAACAAGCAACATAGTGCTCTAACTGCTAAGCGCTGTAAGGAATATTAACCCCTCATACGGCATACATATTAGGACATCGTCAGACATCATCCACAACTCCATCCTTCGTCAGGCAAAACTCCCTCCTACCTCAGACTTTAGACAAAACTCCGTCCTCCCTCAGACATCAACCAAAGCTCCGTCCTCCCTCAGACATCAGCCAAAACTCCGTCCTCCCTCATCCAAAACTCCATCCTCCCTAACTCAAAATACGCCCTACTACACACACTCTTCCCCAGACGGAGCTGCTAGCTGCTGGAGAGGCAAAGGACCTGTGATGACGTCATGACCATGTGACGAGTCACGTGTGTGGGAGGGGTCAGATGTGCACAGCAGCTGGTAGTGTACAGAACTGTAGCCATCAAATAGAGCTCTGTACTAGAGATGTGTGTGTAACCTGCATGTAGCAGTGCTTTGTACTGTGTAGCAGAGCTGTATGTGTGACCTGCATTCAGCAGAGCTGTGTACTGTGTAGCAGAGCTGTATGTGTAACCTGCATGTAGCAGAGCTGTGTACTGTGTAGCAGAGCTGTATGTGTAACCTGCATGTAGCAGAGCTGTATGTGTAACCTGCATGTAGCAGAGCTGTGTACCGTGTAGCAGGGCTGTATGTGTAACCTGCATGTAGCAGAGCTCTGTACTGTGTTACAGAGATGTATGTGTAACCTGCAGGTAGAGAGCTGTATGTGTAACCTGCATGTAGCAGAGCTGTGTACTGTGTAGCAGAGCTGTATGTGTAACCTGCATGTAGCAGTGCTGTGTACTGTGTAGCAGAGCTGTATGTGTAACCTGCATGTAGCAGAGCTGTGTACTGTGTAGCAGAGCTGTATGTGTAAACTGCATGTAGAGAGCTGTATGTGTAACCTGCATGTAGCAGAGCTGTGTACTGTGTAGCAGAGCTGTATGTGTAACCTGCATGTAGCAGTGCTGTGTACTGTGTAGCAGAGCTGTATGTGTAACCTGCATGTAACAGTGCTGTGTACTATGTAGCAGAGCTGTATGTGTAACCTGCATGTAGCAGTGCTGTGTACTGTGTAGCAGGCTGTATGTGTAACCTGCATGTAGCAGAGCTGTGTACTGTGTAGCAGAGCTGTATGTGTAACCTGCATGTAGAGAGCTGTATGTGTAACCTGCATGTAGCAGAGCTGTGTACTGTGTAGCAGAGCTGTATGTGTAACCTGCATGTAGCAGTGCTGTGTACTGTGTAGCAGAACTGTATGTGTAACCTGCATGTAGCAGAGCTGTGTACTGTGTAGCAGAGCTGTATGTGTAACCAGCATGTAGCAGTGCTGTGTACTGTGTAGCAGAGCTGTATGTGTAACCTGCATGTAGCAGAGCTGTGTACTGTGTAGCAGAGCTGTATGTGTAACCTGCATGTATCAGAGCTGTGTACTGTGTAGCAGAGCTGTATGTGTAACCTGCATGTAGCAGAGCTGTATGTGTAACCTGCATGTAGCAGAGCTGTGTACTGTGTAGCAGAGCTGTATGTGTAACCTGCATGTAGCAGTGCTGTGTACTGTGTAGCCGAGCTGTATATGTAACCTGCATGTAGCAGTGCTGTGTACTGTGTATCAGAGCTGTATGTGTAACCTGCATGTAGCAGAGCTGTGTACTGTGTAGCAGAGCTGTATGTGTAACCTGCATGTAGCAGAGCTGTGTACTGTGTTACAGAGATGTATGTGCAACCTGCATGTAGCAGAGCTGTGTACTGTTTATATAGAGCAGTGTGTGTAACCGCATGTAGCAGAGCTGTGTACTGTGTAGCAGAGCTGTATGTGTAACCTGCATGTAGCAGAGCTGTGTACTGTGTTAGAGATGTATGTGCAACCTGCATGTAGCAGAGCTGTGTACTGTTTATATAGAGCAGTGTGTGTAACCGCATGTAGCAGAGCTGTGTACTGTGTTACAGAGATGTGTGTATAACCTGGGAACTATAAAAAAGTGTAAAAAAAAAACATAAAAATTCAGATCACCCCCTATTTCCAAAAATGAAAATAAAAGAACTAAAAAAATACACATCATGGGTGTCGCAATGTGTAAAAACACATTATATAAAAATATATTCCCCATACGGAAAACAGCAAAACAGAAAAAAGAAAGAGTCCAAATGTCCGATTCGCCGTTTTTGGTCGCTTCATTTGCTACAAAAATTTAAATAGTGATCAAAAAGTCTTAAACACCCCAGAATGGTATCAGTGAAAAGTTCAGATTGCCCCGCAAAAAATGAGCCCCCACCCAGCTCCGTACACATAATTACAAAAAAGTTATAGGGGTCAAAATATGGCCACAAAAAAAGAAATCAGATTCTGGAAATCTCCTGTCACTCCGAATTACTCAGAATTGGTAGCCCTAATTAATAAATACATGCAACATGAATGCATATATGCCGCTTCACACAAAACTAGATCACAAGTGTTAGGCCTCTTGCACATGAATGTTGTTGGTCCATTCCATGCATTGGGGACAGCAATTTGCAGTCCCCAATGCACGGGCAACGTGCGTGCAGCGGCCGGGACAAATCCAGACCCATTCAACTTGAATGGGTCCGTGAACATGTTCTACTTTTTTGCTGTGCAGAGGCATGGCCAGAAACACCACGGAAGCACTCTGTAGTGCTTCTGTGGGGATCCGATCTGTGTTTCCGTTCCGTTCAAGTGAATGGGTCCACATCACGGATGCGGGATGCACACGGCTGGTGCCCTGTGTATTATGGAACCGCCGTATGTGGTCCACAATACAACCACAGGCACACAGCGGCCATGTGCAAGAGGCATTACAAAGATGGGATTTATGGTGCACATCCTCTTATGCTTCCCACATTCCACAGATTTATATCACATAGCTACTTACAGTTGTGCTGATAAGTTTACATACCCTTGCAGAATTTATGATTTCTTAAAGGGGTATTCTCATCTTCCCTTTTCATACCTACCTTCTTTGAGCGCGACGTTCACTTCCTGGATTCTTCTCCCGGCCGGGCCACGCTTGCGCAGAAGACTGAAGATTTTCCATGGTGACTTATTCCTGGCCTGTATAGTACAGAGTCGGCGTGCGCGTTCGCGGCTCTGTACTATACTGGCCAGGAAGAAGTCATCATGGCGCATGCGCGGCCCGGCCGGGGGAGAATCTTCAGTCTTCTGCGCAAGCGCGGCCCGGCGGGATTCGACAGGAGAGGTAGCCGTAACCAGGGGAGACCAAAGACAACATCAGGTAAGAGGGGACTTATTTTCTAAAAAAGGGTGGGAATTGGGTAATAAAATGTATTTAGAAAAATGATCACTGTCAAATCATTAACAGATTTAACAGTGATCATTAAGATGAGAATACCCCTTTAACCATTGTTCAGAGAATATGAATGATAACACGGACACTTTTCTCTCGCTCATGGTTAGTGGTCGGCTGAAGTCATTTATGTCAAACAACTGTGTTTACTCTTTATAAATGATAATCACAACACAAACTCCCCAAATGACCCTGATCAGAAGTTTACACACCACAGTTCTTAATACCATGTATTGCCCCCTTTAACATCAATGACAGCTTGAAGTCTTTTGTGGTAGTTGTGGATGAGACTCTTTATTTTCTCAGATGGTAAAACTGCCCATTCTTCCTGTTATTCTACAGGTCAGATCGAATCCGGCGATACCTTATATGTATAGTTTTTCTTGCGTTTTAATAGTGCTAAAAAAAATTTTTTTTTTAAATATGATTTCTTTTTTTGTGGGCATATTTTGACCCCTATAACTTTTTTGTAATTATGTGTACGGAGCTGGGTGGGGGCTAATTTTTTGCGGGGCAATCTGCACTTTTCACTGATACCATTCTGGGGTGTTTAAGACTTTTTGATCACTTTTTATTACAATTTTTGTAGCAAATGAAGCGACCAAAAACGGCGAATCGGACATTTAGACTCTTTCTCTTTCTGTTTTGCTGTTTTTACACATTGCGACACCCATGATGTGTATTTTTTTTGTTCTTTTATTTTCATTTTGGGAAAAGGGGGTGATTTGAATTTTTATGGTTTACTTTTACACTTTTTTATAGTTCCCAGGTTACACACACATCTCTGTAACACAGTACACAGCTCTGCTACATGCGGTTACACACACTGCTCTATATACACAGTACACAGATCTGCTTCATGCAGGTTACAAATACAGCTCTGCTACATGCAGGTTACACATACAGCTCTGCTACACAGTACACAGCTCTGCTACATGCAGGTTACACATACAGCTCTGCTACACAGTACACAGCTCTGCTACATGCAGGTTACACATACAGCTCTGCTACACAGTACACAGCACTGCTACATGCAGGTTGCACACACATCTCTAGTACAGAGCTCTATTTGATGGCTACAGTTCTGTACACTCTACCAGCTGCTGTGCACATCTTACCCCTCCCACACACGTGACTCGTCACATGGTCATGACGTCATCACAGGTCCTTTGCCTCTCCAGCAGCTAGCAGCTCCGTCAGGTGAAGACTGTGTGTAGTAGGGCGTATTTTGAGTTAGGGAGGACGGAGTTTTGGATGATGTCTGACGGAGTTTTGGATGATGTCTGACGGAGTTTTGGATGAGGGAGGACGGAGTTTTGTCTGATGTCTGAGGGAGGACGGAGTTTTGTCTGATGTCTGAGGGAGGATGGAGTTTTCGATGAGGGAGGACAGAGTTTTGGATGAGGGAGGACGGAGTTTTGGCTGATGTCTGAGGTCTGATGGAGTTTTGGATGAGGGAGGACGGAGTTTTGGCTGATGTCTGAGGGAGGACGGAGTTTTCGATGAGGGAGGACAGAGTTTTGGATGAGGGAGGACAGAGTTTTGGCTGATGTCTGATGGAGTTTTGGATGAGGGAGGACAGAGTTTTGGCTGATGTCTGATGGAGTTTTGGATGAGGGAGGACAGAGTTTTGGCTGATGTCTGAGGGAGGACGGAGTTTTGGATGAGGGTGGACAGAGTTTTGGATGAGGGAGGACGGAGTTTTGGCTGATGTCTGAGGTCTGATGGGAGTTTTGGATGAGGGAGGACGGAGTTTTGTCTGATGTCTGAGGGAGGACGGAGTTTTGTCTGATGTCTGATGGAGGATGGAGTTTTCGATGAGGGAGGACAGAGTTTTGGATGAGGGAGGACGGAGTTTTGGCTGATGTCTGAGGTCTGATGGAGTTTTGGATGAGGGAGGACAGAGTTTTGGCTGATGTCTGAGGGAGGACGGAGTTTTGGATGAGGGAGGACAGAGTTTTGGCTGATGTCTGAGGGAGGACGGAGTTTTGGATGAGGGTGGACAGAGTTTTGGATGAGGGAGGACGGAGTTTTGGCTGATGTCTGAGGTCTGATGGAGTTTTGGATGAGGGAGGACGGAGTTTTGGCTGATGTCTGAGGGAGGACGGAGTTTTGGATGAGGGAGGATGGAGTTTTGGCTGATGTCTGAGGGAGGACGGAGTTTTGGATGAGGGAGGATGGAGTTTTGGCTGATGTCTGAGGGAGGACGGAGTTTTGGATGAAGGAGGATGGAGTTTTGGCTGATGTCTGAGGGAGGACGGAGTTTTGGATGAGGGGGGATGGAGTTTTGGATGAGGGAGGACGGAGTTTTGGATGAGGTCTGATGGAGTTTTGGATGAGGGAGGACGGAGTTTTGTCTAAAGTCTGAGGTAGGAGGGAGTTTTGCCTGACGAAGGATGGAGTTGTGGATGATGTCTGACGATGTCCTAATATGTATGCCGTACCCTCAGTACCAAAAGTACTCTGGGTTTCAAATAAAGTCATCAAAGATTCGGCAGAACTGGGAGAACCACTTCATTTTTGTAGTAACAGAAAAAACACAAAAGTTTTAAAAACTGGCACAAAAGGAAAGCGGTGGAGCTGCTGATAAAAATCCAGTCAGGTTGCTCCTTTCTTTTCATAGTCATTCTCGGTTAAACAAGAACTGTAATCTGACTGGCTATTAGGCATGGCACCCAGGGTTGCCAGCTTTGTCATCAATTATTTCTGGACAATTGAGGCAGATTCCATTTAGCCCACAAAACACCTCAATCCGAGTAGTACATAGGATGCCCCCAGAGCCCAAAATCAGAACCAAAGAATGTCTGCATACATATATAGGCTGCTCCTACATCTATATATCTGGCATGTACACTATATACTCCATCTGTATACATACAGGGTACAGTATATTATGGCAGGGGCGGTATTTAAGTGTATTTAGATGCATACACATATATAGAGTTGAGCGAACACCTGGATGTTCGGGTTCGAGAAGTTCGGCCGAACTTCCCGGAAATGTTCGGGTTCGGGATCCGAACCCGACCCGAACTTCGTCCCGAACCCGAACCCCATTGAAGTCAATGGGGACCCGAACTTTTGGGCTCTAAAAAGGCTGTAAAACAGCCCAGGAAAGAGCTAGAGGGCTGCAAAAGGCAGCAACATGTAGGTAAATCCCCTGCAAACAAATGTGGATAGGGAAATGAATTAAAATTTAAATAAAAAAAATAAAAATGAACCAATATCAATTGGACAGAGGTCCCATAGCAGAGAATCTGGCTTCACGTCAGCAGAGAATCAGTCTCTTCATGCCATAGCAAAGAATCTGGCTTCATGTCAGCAGAGAATCAGTCTCTTCATGCCATAGCAGAGAATCTGGCTTCATGTCAGCGCAGAATCAGTCTTCATGTCATAGCAGAGAATCAGGCTTCACGTCACCCACCACTGGAACAGGCCACTGTCACACATTTAGGCCCCGGCACCCAGACAGAGGAGAGCGGTCCCGTAACAGAGAATCTGGCCTTATGTCAGCGCAGAATCTGTCTTCATGTCATAGCAGAGAATCAGGCATCACGTCACCCACCACTGGAACAGGCCACTGTCACACATTTAGGCCCAGGCACCCAGGCAGAGGAGAGAGCTCCCGTAACAGAGAATCTGGCCTTATGTCAGCACAGAATCTGTCTTAATGTCATAGCAGAGAATCAGGCTTCACGTCACCCACCACTGGAACAGGCCACTGTCACACATTTAGGCCCAGGCACCCAGGCAGAGGAGAGAGGTCCCGTAACAGAGAATCTGGCCTTATGTCAGCGCAGAATCTGTCTTCATGTCATAGCAGAGACTCAGGCTTCACGTCACCCACCACTGGAACAGGCCACTGTCACACATTTAGGCCCAGGCACCCAGGCAGAGGAGAGAGGTCCCGTAACAGAGAATCTGGCCTTATGTCAGCGCAGAATCAGTCTTCATGTCATAGCAGAGAATCAAGCTTCACGTCACCCACCACTGGAACAGGCCACTGTCACACATTTAGGCCCCGGCACCTAGACAGAGGAGAGAGGTCCTGTAACAGAGAATCTGGCCTTATGTCAGCACAGAATCTGTCTTCATGTCATAGCAGAGAATCAGGCATCACGTCACCCACCACTGGAACAGGCCACTGTCACGCATTTAGGCCCAGGCACCCAGGCAGAGGAGAGAGGTCCCGTAACAGAGAATCTGGCCTTATGTCAGCACAGAATCTGTCTTAATGTCATAGCAGAGAATCAGGCTTCACGTCACCCACCACTGGAACAGGCCACTGTCACACATTTAGGCCCAGGCACCCAGGCAGAGGAGAGAGGTCCCGTAACAGAGAATCTGGCCTTATGTCAGCGCAGAATCTGTATTCATGTCATAGCAGAGAATCAGGCTTCACGTCACCCACCACTGGAACAGGCCACTGTCACACATTTAGGCCCCGGCACCCAGGCAGAGGAGAGGTTCATTCAACTTTGGGTTGCCATACAATATAATGGTAAAATGAAATTAAAAATAGTATTCAATGAGGAAGTGCCCTGGAGTAGAATAATATATTGTTAAGGGGAGGTAGTTAATATCTAATCTGCACAAGGGATGGACAGGTCCTGTGGGATCCATGCCTGGTTCATTTTTATGAACGTCAGCTTGTCCACATTGGCTGTAGACAGGCGGCTGCGTTTGTCTGTAATGACGCCCCCT
Source organism: Bufo bufo (assembly GCF_905171765.1). Taxonomy (NCBI): domain Eukaryota; kingdom Metazoa; phylum Chordata; class Amphibia; order Anura; family Bufonidae; genus Bufo; species Bufo bufo. Next base: position 375,571,361 of record NC_053389.1, read on the forward strand.
GCCGTGCTGAATACACGTTCAGACAAAACACTGGCCGCCGGGCAGGCCAGCACCTCCAAGGCATAAAAGGCTAGCTCTGGCCACGTGGACAATTTGGAGACCCAGAAGTTGAATGGGGCCGAACCATCAGTCAGTACGTGGAGGGGTGTGCACAGGTACTGTTCCACCATGTTAGTGAAATGTTGCCTCCTGCTAACACGTTCCGTATCAGGAGGTGGTGCAGTTAGCTGTGGCGTGGTGACAAAACTTTTCCACATCTCTGCCATGCTAACCCTGCCCTCAGAGGAGCTGGCCGTGACACAGCTGCGTTGGCGACCTCTTGCTCCTCCTATGCCTTCGCCTTGGGCTTCCACTGGTTCCCCTGTGACATTTGGGAATGCTCTCAGTAGCGCGTCTACCAACGTGCGCTTGTACTCGCGCATCTTCCTATCACGCTCCAGTGTAGGAAGTAAGGTGGGCACATTGTCTTTGTACCGGGGATCCAGCAGGGTGGCAACCCAGTAGTCTGCACACGTTAAAATGTGGGCAACTCTGCTGTCGTTGCGCAGGCACTGCAGCATGTAGTCGCTCATGTGTGCCAGGCTGCCCAGAGGTAAGGACAAGCTGTCCTCTGTGGGAGGCGTATCGTCATCGTCCTGTGTTTCCCCCCAGCCACGCACCAGTGATGGGCCCGAGCTGCTTTGGGTGCCACCCCGCTGTGAACATGCTTCATCCTCATCCTCATCCTCCTCCACCTCCTCCTCATCCTCGTCCTCCTCCAGTAGTGGGCCCTGTCTGGCCACATTTGTACCTGGCCTCTGGTGTTGCAAAAAACCTCCCTCTGAGTCACTTTGAAGAGACTGGCCTGAAAGTGCTAAAAATGACCCCTCTTCCTCCTCTTCCTCCTGGGCCACCTCCTCTTCCATCATCGAAGTGGTATTGTAACGCTGATAACGGCGTCATCGCCACTGGCCATGTTGGTGGAGTACTCGAAACAGTGCAACAGGGCACACAGGTCTCGCATGGAGGCCCAGTCATTGGTGGTGAAGTGGGTCTGATCCGCAGTGCGACTGACCCGTGCGTGCTGCAGCTGAAACTCCACTATGGCCTGCTGCTGCTCGCACAGTCTGTCCAGCATATGCAAGGTGAAGTTCCACCTGGTGGGCACGTCGCATATGAGGCGGTGAGCGGGAAGGCCGAAGTTACGCTGTAGCGCAGACAGGCGAGCAGCGGCAGGGTGTGAACGCTGGAAGCGTGAACAGACGGCCCGCACTTTATGCAGCAGCTCTGACATGTCGGGGTAGTTGCGAATAAACTTCTGCACCACCAAATTCAGCACATGCGCCAGGCAAGGGATGTGCGTCAAACCGGCTAGTCCCAGAGCTGCAACGAGATTTCGCCCATTATCGCACACCACCAGGCCGGGCTTGAGGCTCACCGGCAGCAACCACTCGTCGGTCTGTTGTTCTATACCCCGCCACAACTCCTGTGCGGTGTGGGGCCTGTCCCCCAAACATATGAGTTTCAGAATGGCCTGCTGACGTTTACCCCGTGCTGTGCTGAAGTTGGTGGTGAAGGTGTGTGGCTGACTGGATGAGCAGGTGGAAGAAGAGGAGGAGGAAGCTGAGTAGGAGGAGGAGGAGACAGGAGGCAAAGAATGTTGCCCTGCGATCCTTGGCGGCGGAAGGACGTGCGCCAAACAGCTCTCCGCCTGGGGCCCAGCCGCCACTACATTTACCCAGTGTGCAGTTAGGGAGATATAGCGTCCCTGGCCGTGCTTACTGGTCCACGTGTCTGTGGTTAGGTGGACCTTGCCACAGACGGCGTTCCGCAGTGCACACTTGATTTTATCGGACACTTGTTTGTGCAGGGAAGGCACGGCTCTCTTAGAGAAGTAGTGGCGGCTGGGAACAACATACTGTGGGACAGCAAGTGACATGAGCTGTTTGAAGCTGTGTGTGTCCACCAGCCTAAATGACAGCATTTCATAGGCCAGTAGTTTAGAAATGCTGGCATTCAGGGCCAGGGATCGAGGGTGGCTAGGTGAGAATTTACGCTTTCTCTCAAATGTTTGTGAGATGGAGAGCTGAACGCTGCCGTGTGACATGGTTGAGATGCTTGGTGACGCAGGTGGTGGTGTTGGTGGTACATCCCATGTTTGCTGGGCGGCAGGTGCCAACGTTCCTCCAGAGGCGGAGGAAGAGGCCGAGGCGGCGGCAGCAGCAGCAGAAGAGGCCGAGGCGGCAGCAGCAGAAGATGTAGCAGGGGGAGCCTGAGTGATTTCCTTGTTTTTAAGGTGTTTACTCCACTGCAGTTCATGCTTTGCATGAAGGTGCCTGGTCATGCAGGTTGTGCTAAGGTTCAGAACGTTAATGCCTCGCTTCAGGCTCTGATGGCACAGCGTGCAAACCACTCGGGTCTTGTCGTCAGCACATTGTTTGAAGAAGTGCCATGCCAGGGAACTCCTTGAAGCTGCCTTTGGGGTGCTCGGTCCCAGATGGCGGCGGTCAGTAGCAGGCGGAGTCTCTTGGCGGCGGGTGTTCTGATTTTTCACCACTGCCTCTTCCTCCGAACTGTGAAAGTCAGTGGCACGACCTTCATTCCATGTGGGGTCTAGGACCTCATCGTCCCCTGCATCGTCTTCCACCCAGTCTTGATCCCTGACCTCCTGTTCAGTCTGCACACTGCAGAAAGACGCAGCAGTTGGCACCTGTGTTTCGTCATCATCAGAGACGTGCTGAGGTGGTATTCCCATGTCCTCATCATCAGGAAAAATAAGTGGTTGTGCGTTAGTGCATTCTATCTCTTCCACCCCTGGGGAAGGGCTAGGTGGATGCCCTTGGGAAACCCTGGCAGCAGAGTCTTCAAACAGCATAAGAGACTGCTGCATAACTTGAGGCTCAGACAGTTTCCCTGATATGCATGGGGGTGATGTGACAGACCGATGGGCTTGGTTTTCATGCGCCATCTGTGCGCTTTCTGCAGAAGACTGGGTGGGAGATAATGTGAACGTGCTGGATCCACTGTCGGCCACCCAATTGACTAATGCCTGTACCTGCTCAGGCCTTACCATCCTTAGAACGGCATTGGGCCTCACCAAATATCGCTGTAAATTCTGCTGGCTACTGGGACCTGAGGTAGTTGGTTCACTAGGACGTGTGGCTGTGGCAGAACGGCCACGTCCTCTCCCAGAACCAGAGGGTCCACTAACACCACCACGACCATGTCCACGTCCGCGTCCCTTATTAGATGTTTTCCTCATTGTTCCCGTTCACCACAATTTTGAGAATGGCAAATTTGGGAATGCTTTTTCAACCCAGAACAAAAAGTCTGCTTTTACGGTCACTACAAATAACTTGACCAGCTAAAACTGTGCAGATTTGGTTGAATAGAGATGTGAGACCTGTTTTTTTTTGCGCTGTGTGACAGTTATAGGTTTAATCACAGAATGACACTTCTATCAGCACGCTAGCGTGTGTCTTGGGTTTTTCTGAATGATACTATCAATAACTTCAATGTAAGATTTTCTTTTTGGGATAGATTTCAAGTAGGCCTGAAATACCACAAACTAGTTATTTTCAGAATGGCAAATTTGGGAATGCTTTTTCAACCCAGAACAAAAAGTCTGCTTTGACGGTCACTACAAATAACTTGACCAGCTAAAACTGTGCAGATTTGGTTGAATAGAGATGTGAGACCTGTTTTTTTTTTTTTGCGCTGTGTGACAGTTATAGGTTTAATCACAGAATGACACTTCTATCAGCACGCTAGCGTGTGTCTTAGGTTTTTCTGAATGATACTATCAATAACTTCAATGTAAGATTTTCTTTTTGGGATAGATTTCAAGTAGGCCTGAAATACCACAAACTAGTTATTTTCAGAATGGCAAATTTGGGAATGCTTTTTCAACCCAGAACAAAAAGTCTGCTTTGACGGTCACTACAAATAACTTGACCAGCTAAAACTGTGCAGATTTGGTTGAATAGAAATGTCAGGTCTATTTTTTAGGCGCTGGGTGACAGGCTCAACTTGCCCCTGATGTAATATATGGCCAAAAAATAACCAGACTGTTGATGGTTAAATGCACTTCGGTGACACAGGCTCAGCCTGCAGCTGATGTAGTATATGGCCAAAAAATAACCAGACTGTTGATGGTTAAATGCACTTCGGTGACACAGGCTCAGCCTGCAGCTGATGTAGGATATAGCACAAAATAACCACACTATCGATGGTTAAATACACTTGGTGATAGCTCGTGCTGGCGCAACACAAGTCACAAAATGGCCGCCGATCACCCCAGAAAAAAAGTAATCTAAAAACGCTCTGGGCAGCCTCAAAAAAGTGAGCAAGTCAATAATAGCACTTCAATGATCCACAGCTGCAGATCGATCACAGAATGAAGTCTTTTGGAGGAGTTAATCTGCCTAATCTCGCCCTAACGTCGCAGCTGCAACCTCTCCCTATACTGATCATAGCAGAGTGACGTGCGGCGCTACGTGACTCCAGCTTAAATAGAGGCTGGGTCACATGGTGCACTGGACAATCACAGCCATGCCAATAGTAGGCATGGCTGTGATGGCCTCTTGGGCCAAGTAGTATGATGCTTGTTGATTGGCTGCTTTGCAGCCTTTCAAAAAGTGCCAAGAATGCGCCGAACACCGAACTCGAACTTTTACGAAAATGTTCGGGTTCGGGTCCGTGTCACGGACACCCCAAAATTCGGTACGAACCCGAACTATGCAGTTCGGGTTCGCTCATCCCTACACATATACTGTAAGTATACAGAAGTAAAAGCAGTATATAGATATATGTAAATATGAGCATACTATCATAGATCAGTCTTCAACCTGTCTGTGGCAACTGTCCCCAGTAAAGCTGGCGATAAATTTGAGACAATGATTGCAGTCGTCCATGGGATCGTTCAAACGATCCGGTATCAGATCATGCCATCAACATGCATTTTCGGCCGATGAATGTTCTTTTGCACTAGTTTTTCAAACGACAGTCGGACGGAATGGCAGAGTTTAATTCTATTTGTATGGCCACCCTCAAATACTGTAGGGTCAACAGTGACCAGTAACGTAGCGCAGAAAGTGACCAGTATGGCAAACAGTGACCTGTAAGATAGGGAGGACAGTGACCAGTAAGATAGGGAGGACAGTGACCAGTAAGATAGGGAGGACAGTGACCAGTAAGATAGGGAGGACAGTGACCAGTAAGATAGGGCTGACAGTGACCAGTAAGATAAGGAGGACATTGACTGTTAAACCAGACACAATCCCTTGTAGGGCTGGCTCAGTTGAATTATTCTCGGGAAAAAGTCCTTCTAATCTATATGCAAATGAGCAGTTAAGTGTACCAAGGGCAGGCGCTGGCCACTTTATGCACCATTGCTCCTCCTACTTCTACTACCAGCTCCTCCCTCTGTTCTTTATTGGGATATGGCTACAGCCAGGATTGCAGAATAGCAGTGATCCCATAGAAATTAATGGGATTGCAGCGCGAAGTGCAAAAGATGAAACTGCTAATTATAATTTTTTTGTTGCTCTGTAAACCCATACATTTCAATGGGATCACGTTACTCTACAATCCTGGCCGCGACAGCTGTTGCGCGCGCAACCAGTCTTATCGTGTAGCCATACCCTTACCAATGTTGTGGGTGTATGTGTGTATATATATTGTAGGAAGGCATAAGGGTCCGTCATTGACGGAAGGTACGTGTCCCCGAGGTTCCTGGCCTCGGTGAGATAAGAAACAGTAATTTTGTGTGTCAGCGGCAGCTAGTGCTCGCTGACAATGTTTTACTTAGTGTGGCTGTAAAGCCAATCCGGTCCGGTTCTTATTGGGAGCAGCCAAAAAGCAGGGTGTGTGGCTGTTCCACACGTCCAGGCCATGTTTTGGGCTGGGAATAAAAACCCAGCCAGTAGTCACAGCTGTGTGTGGATTACCCTGCATTTTCATAGTGGATCTGTGAAGCACTGTGGGTTTTTTGGTGTCACATCTGTGACAGGTCCCAGAAGGTCTGAAAGATTATCTATGCATTAGTGATCTGACAGCCTCTTTTGGTTTCACTTTGTGTGTTGCTGGTATGTCCACACCTCCTGTTTAGGTGTGGATCATGTGACTTCTACCACACCCTATTTAGTCTGACTTTTCCCATCACTCCTTGCTTGGGATAGCTTCATTTGGTCTTGGAAGAGCTGGAGTGTGGTTCGTGTTGAAGTCCTGTTCATCCTTCATCTTCTGAAGTTAAGTGTTCCGCTTGTCGTGTTTAGTATTCCCCCCCCCCCCCGGTTGTTTACTAGGCCTCAGTGAGACGCTAGTTCCTTCACCAGGGAAGGAACAGGTGGTCTCTGCCCTGTCATTATCTTTAGGGCATCTGAGGGTCACCAGGGTTCTCTAGGTTCCCGTGTATGGGTATCTCTACCATCGAGAGGTGCCCATACGGATAGGAGTTAGGGCCGGGAGCAGGGTTTTATAGGTGGTGACCCTTTTCCTTCCCTAGAGGTGAGGCCTAGTGTCTTTCCCCTTCCTTCTTGATTGTCTTTTGGTGTTTTCCACTACTACATCCGTGACATTATTCCAAGCCCATACCGCCATTTTTGTTCTGATTTGTGCAGCTATGGATAATATGTCTGCACTGGTCGAACAGATGCAGAATCTGACTTTAGAGGTAGCAGACCTCCGCTCAACTGTCTTGCAGATTCAGAGTCCACAGGCTGCTGGTTCCGGTGGTGGGTCCCAGGCCTGTCCTGAACCGAAGGTGGCTCTCCCGGAGAGGTTTTCCAGGGGTAGTGACAATTTCATCCAGTTCAGGGAGTCATGTAAATTATACTTTAAGCTGCGTCCATACTCTTCTGGGGATGAGTGTCAACGTGTGGGTATGATTATTTCATTGCTTAAAGAGGACGCCCAATCTTGGGCTTTTTCTCTGCCGACCGGATCACTGTCCCTCCGGTCGGTAGATTAATTCTTCAGAGCCTTGGGTCTCATCTACGATGACCCGGATCGAATCTCTCAGGCCGAGACCAAGTTACGGAGTTTGCGGCAGGGAGATCGTTCCGCGGAGACCTATTGCTCTTAGGAGATGGGCTACCGATACTGAGTGGAACGATCCTGCTCTCCGCAGCCAATTCTGTAGGGGTCTCTCTGAGAGACTGCAGGACGCGTTGGCCTTTCATGAAAATCCTGTGTCATTGGAGGCAGCTATGTCCCTTGCTGTACTTCTAGATAGACGCCTGAGGAAGAGATCTAGGGGTCCTCACCTTCAGGACGTACTGTCCAATAAGGGTACTGCTTCCTTTGACAATTATGGTGGAGAGACACTGGTAGTTGCGCCTTGTGATGAGCCTATGCAGTTAGGAGGAGCTACTCCTGGCAAAAGCATGTGAAAGGAGTCTGCTTTTATTGTGGCAAGGAGGGACATTTTGTGAACATTTGTCCGTACTTGCAGCATCAAGGTTTAAATAAAAAGAAAAAACCTTTTAATCCTGATATTACTATTGGTGGTGTGGAGCAGGAAATCCTACATTTGTCTTTTACTGGTAGTACCCGTTTTCTCCTGACTGCCGAGGTGGCGCTAGAGTCCAAAACTGTGAAAATCGAAGCATTTATCGACAGTGGGGCAGGAGTTAACTTGATTGATGGAGAGTTTGTACGCATTCATGGGTTGATGCATTAGAGAAAAGTATTTCTGTCTTTGCAATTGACTCAGCACCTCTCACCCAAAAATGTCTGTCGCAGGTAGTGAATGACATTCATTTAACAGTGGGTGATTTGCATCAGGAATCTATCTTTTGTTATGTATTGGAGGGTCTGCCTGCTCCGTTGGTGTTGGGCTTACCATGGTTAAGCAAACATAACCCTAACATCGACTGGCAAGCGAGACAGATTCTCGATTGGAGTGATTTTTGCATGGATAACTGTCTTAATGCATAATTCTCTATGGTGACCACTAAAACTGTACCCTCGTTCATTTCTGAATTTTCTGATGTTTTCTCTGAGAGTGGTAATCAGGAGTTGCCTCCGCACCGGGAGTATGACTGTCCCGTCAATCTTATTCTCTGAGCTAAATTGCCCAAATCTCGGTTGTATAATCTTAAGGAACCCGAAAGAAAGGCCATGCAAGAGTATATTACCGAGAGTTTGGCAAAGGGACATATTAGACCATCCAAGTCCCCAGTGGCTGCTGGGTTTTTCTTTGTAAAGAAAAAAGATGGTACCCTGAGACCATGCCTGGACTTCCGTGAGCTCAATCGTATTACCGTCCGTGATCCTTAGCCCCCTTCCTTTGATTCCGGATTTGTTTAGTCAGATTGTCGGTGCCAAGGTGTTCTCTAAGTTGGATCTGAGGGGGGCATATAATCTGGTAAGGATCAAGGAGGGGGATGAGTGGAAGACCGCATTTTATACCCCTGAGGGTCATTTTGAAAACCTGGTCATGCCCTTTGGGTTAACTAATGCTCCTGCGGTTTTTCAACACTTTGTAAATGACATCTTTCATCATCTGGTGGGGAGGTTTGTCGTTGTATACCTTGATGACATACTAATTTATTCGCCTGATATAGAGACTCATCAGGATCATGTGAGACAGGTGTTACAGATCCTAAGAGAGAATAAGTTGTATGCTAAGATGGAAAATTGTGTATTTGCTGTACAGGAAGTGCAATTTCTGGGTTACCTGCTCTCATCCTCAGGTTTTTGTATGGATCCCGAGAAGGTCCGTGCCGTGTTGGACTGGGATCGACCCCAAAATCTGAAAGCGCTTATGCAGTTTTTGGGGTTTACCAACTACTACTGTAAATTTATCTTGAACTATTCATCGGTGGTTAAACCTTTAACAGACATGACTAGGAAGGGTGCGGATATTTCTGTCTGGTCTGATGCGGCATTACAGGCCTTTTCTGCTGTGAAAGAATGTTTTGCTTCGGGCCCCTATTCTGATGCAACCGGACTTGACTCAGCCATTTATTGTTGAGGTTGACACGTCCGAGGTTAGCGGTAGGAGCAATCTTGTCGCAAGGTCCTTCACCTAGTGAAGGGCACCTAAATGGCGCCCATGTTAATTTTTCTCAAAAAAAAACTCTCTACTGCTGAAAGGAATTATGATGTGGGGAATAGGGAATTGCTGGCCATTAAGTTGGCGTTCGAGGAATGGCAGCATTGGTTGAAACGAGCAATTCACCCTATTACAGTAATTACGGATCACAAGAATCTGGCCTACCTGGAGTCGGTTAAGCGACTGAACCCAAGGCAGGCCAGATGGTCATTTTTTTTTTTACCAGATTTAACTTCATTGTGACTTACCGCCCTGGAGTTAAGAACGTCGAGGCGGATACTTTGTCGCATAGCTTTCCTGGAGGGGGGGGGGGGGTGAGTCTAATGACCCTAGTCTCATTTTATCTGAAGGGGTAGTCATATCCGCTCTTTATCCTGATCTTGAGGCCAGGGTGTTGGAGGCACAGGAGGATGCTCCGGACTCTTGTCCTCCAGGGAAGTTGTTCGTTCCCTCCGAATTACGTCATAAGGTGTTCGAGGAACATCACTGTACAGTGCTTGCTGGGCACCCTGGGAGCAGATCGACTGTCGATCTCATCTCTCGCAGATTTTGGTGGCCGGGGTTGCGTAAGTGTGTTGAGGACTATGTGTCAGCCTGTGGTACCTGTGCACGTGCTAAGGTGACACATACTTGGCCTTCCGGATCTCTGCTTTCATTGCCCATCCCGTCCAGACCTTGGACCCATTTGTCCATGGATTTTATCACGGATTTACCGAATTCTTCGGGAAAAACTGTGATTCTGGTGGTTGTAGATCGTTTTAGTAAAATGGCACACTTTATTGCATTACCTAGTCTACCCAATGCTAAAACTCTTGCACAGGTGTTTGTCGACAACATCGTGAAACTACATGGCATTCCCTCTGATGTGCTGTCCGATAGAGGGACTCAGTTTGTTTCCAGATTCTGGAAAGCGTTCTGTACTCGTCTGGGTGTACAATTGTCCTTCTCTTCGGCTTTTCATCCTCAGTCGAATGGAGCGCACTAATCAGAATCTGGAGACTTAATTGAGATGTTTTGTTTCAGAGAATCAGGAAGAGTAGTCTTCATTTTTGTTGTTAGCTGAGTTTGCTATAAATAACCGTAGACAGGAATCCACTGATAAGTTGCCGTTTTTTGGGGCAAATGGGTTCCATCCACAGTTTGGTACATTTTCTGGTGCTCAAAATTCCGGCATTCCTGAGGAGGAACGATTTTCCTCTTCTTTGCCTTCTATTTGCCGGAAAATCCAAAATAACCTGAAAAAGATGGGCAACAGGTATAAGCGTGTGGCTGACAGGAGACGTATGAGTGGTCCGGACCTGAGAGTGGGTGATTCTGTGTGGTTGTCTACAAGAAACATTAAACTTAAGGTACCTTCTTGGAAGTTGGGCCCAAGATTTATTGGTCCATATAAGATCACTGCCATTATTAACTCTGTAGCCTTCCGTCTTGAACTTCCTCAGGCATTGAAAATCCATAACGTATTTCATAAATCGTTGCTAAAGAAATGTGTCGAACCTGTTGAGCCGTCCTCCTTGCCTCCCGCTCCTGTCCAGGTGGACGGCAATTTAGAATTTCAGATCAGCAGGATTGTGGACTCCCGAGTTCTCCGGAGATCCCTCCAGTATCTCGTTCATTGGAGAGCGTACGGACCAGAGGAGAGGATGTGGGTTCCAGCGACCGATGTTAATGCTAGTCGTCTGGTGAGAGCATTCCACAGAGCTCATCCTGATAAGGTCGGTCCTGGGTGTCCGGAGGTCACCCGTAGAAGGGGGGGTACTGTCACATCTGTGACAGGTCCCAGAAGGTCTGAAAGATTATCTATGCATTAGTGATCTGACAGCCTCTTTTACTTTCACTTTGTGTGTTGCTGGTATGTCTACACCTCCTGTTTAGGTGTGGATCATGTGACCTCTACCACACCCTATTTAGTCTGACTTTTCCCATCACTCCTTGCTTGGGATAGCTTCATTTGGTCTTGGAAGAGCTGGAGTGTGGTTCGTGTTGAAGTCCTGTTCATCCTTCATCCTCTGAAGTTAAGTGTTCCGCTTGTCGTGTTTTGTATTCCCCCCCCCCCCCCCCCGGTTGTTTACTAGGCCTCAGTGACACGCTAGTTCCTTCACCAGGGAAGGAACAGGTGGTCTCTGCCCTGTCATTATCTTTAGGGCATCTGAGGGTCACCAGGGTTTTCTAGGTTCCCGTGTATGGGTATCTCTACCATCGAGAGGTGCCCATACGGATAGGAGTTAGGGCCAGGAGCAGGGTTTTATAGGTGGTGACCCTTTTCCTTCCCTAGCGGTGAGGCCTAGTGTCTTTCCCCTTCCTTCTTGATTGTCTTTTGGTGTTTTCCCCTACTACATCCGTGACATTTGGGTTCCAACCAGTTGGTAGCGTGCTGGAGAGCCGCATGCTGAAAATCAGGCGCCCTAAAGCCTGCGGTGGACGGCTGTGGATTGCCCTGGACAAAACAGTCCGCCAGGTGACACGTTTGTGCTGTGAACTTTAACACCAAGACTCTGCACAGTGTTATTTTTGCTTTGTTGCTTTTTGTGCGAATAAACACTGAACTTTTGCTTTATTACTGTGTTCTTGCCTCTGTACTGCTTCCGCTTACCCTACCTACCAGAGCAAATCCCTACAATTGATGGCTTGCAGTGGGCAAGCGCAGTGAACGCTGAAAAATTTTTGGTTTGCATTTTTGGGCACGGTTGTATGTCAGTTATCAAGCCAGCTAAATTCAAAGCTGTGTCACACGACAAAATGGAGGCTGTTGTGAAGGCCCTCATGGAGTCTAATTTGCAGCAGCGAGAGACCAACCTGCACCAGCGAGAGGCTAACAAGCAGCAGCAAGAGACCAACCAGTTGCTGCTACAACCCGTGATGGCTTTGCAGTCAGCAGGAGCAACCCCAAGCGTCCACGATGCCTGGAAAGCAGTCCATGCAGCGATCCCTAAGATGACACCCACAGATGACATCGAAACCTACCTGGCGATGAATGAGAAAGTGGCCACCAGGGAAAGGCTGCCCCAGGACCAGTGGGCTGAGGTCATCGCTCCTTTCCTGACATCAGAGTCTCAACAGGTGTTTTTCAACTTGCCGGACGATCAAGTGGCCGACTACCCAAAAGGTAAAGGGTGAGATTTTGGCAAGACTGGGGGTGAATGTGCTGGTCCGGGCCCAGCGGGTGCATCAGTGGGGGTTTAACCCGTCTGAGCCCGTGAGACCCCAGTATTATAAACCTGCTCAACCTTTTGCAAAAGTGGCTGCAGCCTGACGTGCTCATCCCCACTGCTATGCTGGACTGGTTGTTAGCAGATATGTTCTGGAGGGCTCTGCCACCCCCTCTCCAGCAATGGATTGGCCAGGTCTCTCCAGGTAATGCGCTTGAGATGGTCGACTTAGTGGAGCGCTATGAGGCGACCCGGAACTTGCAGGGGGGTTCCTTTGGGAGGGGGGCAGTCAAATCCCATAACTCTCCACCCCGGCCCCGGCGACTGGCGCCCCCCAAACCCGCCCGGGATGTAACCCCTGCTGTCCACATCAGGGGGAACCCATGGACACAAACTATGGTTTCTGTCAGTCATTGTATGCCACGAAACTGTGTGCAGTGGGTGCTCCGGAGTCTCTGAACCACCTGTGCCAGGTTGAGTTGGGAGACACTCCAGCGGAGGCTCTGTTGGACTCAGGGAGTCTGGTGACCCTGGTAAGATGTTTACTGGTACGCTCCGCTGAGTACACCGGCCGTAAGGTCGAAGTAATGTGTATACATGGGGACTTAAAAGACTACCCTACTGCTATAGTGTCTCTGTCCACGGTTTCCGGCAGGTGGACGCATGAGGTGGCTGTCGCAACCAACCTACACTATGAACTTATAATAGGGAGAGACTTCCTGGGCTTCCCGGCACTGTGGCCTGTTCCGAGAGTAACTGATACCCATGAGACAAGTGTAACCCTAGCAGAGTGTCCCGGCTCAGGGGGGAGACCAGAACCCTGGGAACCTGAGTCTGAAGGGCCAGCGGTAGGGGTGACCACCACTTCGGTGGAACAGGGGGAAACAACCCCGCTAAGTGTAATGGTGGGAGACATGGAGGTTTGGCTCCGGGGCCTGAGCTGGCAGACCTCAATGTCTCCGGGGATAATTTTGGTACTGCACAACACCGGGATCCAACCTTATCCCGAGCCTGGGAAAATGTACTAATAATAGATGGTGAACCACAACAACCAGGGGCAGAGTCTGTGTTCCCCCGTTTTGTGGTTCATCAGGATATGTTGTATCGGGTAGATCAGCTGCAAGGTGAATGCATTGAACAGTTGGTGGTGCCCCAGGCTAATCGCAAACTTGTGTTAGAGTTAGCCCATCAGCATGTTCTCAGGGGTCATCTGGGAATGCAGAAAACACAGGACCTGATACTACAACGGTTTTACTGGCCCAGTGTGTTTAAAGAGGTGGACGAGTTCTGTAAGTCTTGCCCGACCTGCCAGGCAACTAGCCCCCAGCACCTTTTTCACAGTCCCTTGGTACCTCTCCCGATCATCGAGGTACCGTTTGAGCGAATCGCTATGGACCTAGTAGGCCCAGTACCGAAGTCCGCTAGGGGACACCAACACATCTTGGTTGTCCTTGATTACGCCACTCGGTACCCGGAGGCAGTGCCACTGCGACATACATCGGCGAGACTTATAGCTAAGGAGCTAATGGAGATATTCTCCCGAGTGGGGCTTCCAAAAGAGGTTCTGACTTACCAGGGGACCCCTTTAATGTCCAAGGTCATGAGGGAACTCTGTAAATTGCTGCATATTAAACAGTTACTGACGTCCGTGTACCATCCACGGACGGTCTGGTGGAAAGGTTTAATAAAACTCTAAAAACCATGTTAAAAAGGGTGGTGTCCAAAGATGGGAAGGATTGGGACCTTCTGCCCTATCTCATGTTCGCAGTGCGAGAGGGGCACCAGGCCTTTACTGGGTTCTCGCCCTTCAAATTGCTATATGGCATGCATCCTTGTGGCTTGTTGGACGTAGCCAAAGAGGCGTGGGAACAACAACCCACTCCGCATAAAAGCGTCTTTTAATATGTTACCAAGATGAAACAGCAAATAGAGACCGTTTTGCCTCTTGTCCGGGAGCATATGGAGGCCACTCAGCGAGCCCAGGGTCGGATCTATAATCGGCAGGCTTGGGTCCGGATCTTTAACCCGGTTGATCAGGTTTTGGTTCTGGTGCCGACTGTGGACAGTAAGTTCCTAGCCAGGTGGCAGGGGCCCTACGAGGTACGGGAAAAAATTGGAGAGGTAAATTACAAGGTACACCAGCCGGGGAGGCGAAAGCCGGAGCAGGTTTACCATGTTGATTTACTAAAACCCTGGAAAGATAGGGAGACCTGTACGGAGGAACAGCCCGTGACCGGGTTTTCTAGGGGAAGAGGTTCTGGCTCCTCTGTCTGATGCAAGGGAAGAGGTTGCCACAATAAAAATTGCTGACAGCCTCTCCTCTAAACAGGCTCAGGAGACCAGGGAGTTCGTTAATCGGAACACAGATGTGTTCTTAGACCTCCTTGGACGCACTTCCACAATCCAACATGACATTGTCACTGAGCCTCAGGCAAAAGTCCGGTTAAAGCCATAGCGGGTACCTGAGGCTCAGCGAAAAGCCATCTCGGAGGAAGTGCAGCTCATGCTGCGGCTAGACGTCATTGAAGAATCTAGAAGTGAGTGGGCCAGTCCTATAGTCTTAATTCCTAAGCCAGATGGGACGTTATGATCTTGTAACGATTTTAGGAAGTTGAATGAAATATCTAAATTCGATGCATATCCCATGCCTCGGGTAGATAAACTGATTCAGTAGTTAGGCCAAGCCAGGTATTTTTCTGTTTTGGACCTCACCAAAGGGTACTGGCAGGTGCCCTTGACGGAGGCTGCCAAAGAGAAAACTGCCTTCATCACACCAGAGTGGCTGTATATATAATACAATATAAGGTTTTACCCTTTGGCCTGCATGGCGCCCCCGCCACCTTTCAACGTCTAATGGATATTGTTCTTTGTCCACATCGGCAGTACACCTCGGCTTACCTGGACGATATTATCATTCACAGTACCGACTGGAAAAGTCACCTGCCCAAAGTACAAGCCGTAGTGGACTCCCTTCGAAAGGCGGGACTAACAGCTAACCCAAAGAAATGTGCGATAGGGTTAGAGGAAACTAAATACCTTGAGTATGTGATTGGGCGCGGAGTCATCAAACCCTAAGTAAACAAAATAGAGGCGATACGGAATTGACCCCGACCTTCCACCTCTAGACAAGTAAAGTCGTTCCTGGGAATGGTGGGCTATTATATGAGGTTTGTCCCCCATTTTGCCACTTTAGCGGCTCTGTTGACAGGGCTCTTAAAGGGACGGAAGTCCGTGATAGTCCACTGGAATGGAATGACCAGGCGGAAGAGGCTTTCTCCGCTTTGAAGTCGTCCCTGTGTGGGTCCCCGATTTTGGTGACACCCGACTTCAAGAGGGAATTTGTGGTACAGACCGATGCCTCCGAAGTAGGCCTCAGTGCAGTACTGTCTCAGGAAGTCAACGGGGAGGAGCACCCCATTGTCTTCCTCAGCCGTAAGCTCACTCCAGCGGAGACCCGATACAGTATAGTGGAGAGAGATTGCCTTGTGATCAAGTGGGCACTCAAGTCTCTCTGCTATTATCTGTTGGGGAGAAAGTTCCGTCTGGTGACCGACCACTCCCCTCTCAAGTGGATGAGCCAGGCCAAAGAGAGGAATGCTCTGGTCACCAAGTGGTTCTTGTCTCTACAAAACTTTAAGTTTACAGTAGAACACAGGGCAGGCCGGTTACAGGGAAACACGGATGCCCTGTCCCGAGTACACTGGCGTGTGTTCACCCCCTCCAGGGTTTAAAAAAGGGGGGAGGTATGTAGGAAGGCGCAAGGGTCCGTTATTGACGGAAGGTACGTGTCACTGAGGTTCCTGGCCTCGGTGAGATAAGAACCAGTAATTTTGTGTGTCAGCGGCAGCTAGTGCTCGCTGACACTGCTTTACTTAGTGTGGCTGTAAAGCCAGTCCGGGCCGGTTCTTATTGGGAGCAGCCAAAGAGCAGGGTGGGTGGCTGTTCCCCACGTCCAGGCCAGGTTTTGGGCTGGGAATAAAAATCCAGCCAACCAGTTGGTAGCATGCTGGAGAGCCACACGCTGAAAATCAGGCGCCCTAAAGCCTGCGGTGGACGGCTGTGGATTGCCCTTGACAAAACAGTCCGCCAGGTGACACGTTTGTGCTGTGGACTTTATGTGGTGTGAATTAACACCAAGACTCTGCACAGTGTTATTTTTGCTTTGTTGCTTTTTGTGTGAATAAACACTGAACTTTTGCTTTATTACTGTGTTCTTGCCTCTGTACTGTGTCTGCTTACCCTGCCTACCAGAGCAAATCCCTACAATAAAGCACATAAACACATTCTACCTGTAGGGGTCCTTCGATCAAGAAAATCTGTGATTTTTTTCATGGTCTCTCCCTAAAGGCGTTATCTAGATTGAACATATAATTTTCATACACAGTCAAGTCACATTATTACGACCACCGGTTAAAATCCAGAGTAACCTCTGTGTACAGCACCGACAGAAGCTAGATAGACTGGGAGTGATTCAATAAGGTCCTGGTAGGTTGTCACAGGTATCTGGAGCCATGCTGACTGCAGTGCATCCCACAGCTGCTGGAGGGTATGTGGGAGAGGATCAATAGGCAAAAATGACGATCAAGGTGGTCCCACAGATGTTCAACTAGGTTCAAGTCTGGGCAATTAGGGGGCTATAGTACTTGGAAGTCTTGGTCATGCTCTTCCAATCAATGTCGGACATTTCTAGCCATGTGACATCATGTTGTATTGTCTAGCTAGAAGATACCATTAACCCCAGTTAAGACAATCAGCATAGGTGGGTGTACATTATCTGCAAGGATGGATTCATACCCAATTCAGTTGAGGGTGTCTTCCACATAGAACATTCCTCAGACTATAACGCTGCCACCACTATCTTGTGTTCTTCCAGCAATGGGTGCAGGGTGATGTTTCTCATTTGACACGCCAACATCCATCCATTCGTTTGATGAAACAGTGATTTATCAGAGAAGGCAACCCTTTGCCAATCACCGGAGGTCCAATTCAAATACTGCTGCAAAAATTGAAGCAATTTCTGACAATGCAACTTAGCAGAGGTGCATTGACCATCCATCTGCTTCAGAGCCCCATACAAAGTAGGGTTCAATGAACTGTTGTTTTAGATACACGTCTGTTAGTCCTTGGTTCATTTTGGTGGTGAGCTGCTCCACTGTAGTGTGTTGGTCCACCCTCACACACCTTTATAGCCATTGTTCACGTCTCATATCAATGTCATGTGGTGCCATTTGTTCACTCACGATATACTTTCACCACTGTAGCACGTGAACAGTTTACAAATTTTGCAGTTTCAGAAATTCCTCAGCCCTTGGCCCAAAAGCCAATAACAATCCATGTTTGCAACTCTTTGGCCTATGACAGCAACAAGGGATATGTGTGCAGACAGCCTATAGCACACTTTATATACCCACCAAGCCAGCCCACGACACGTGACTTCATGAACTACACTCTGCCAACGTCAAAAAGTAGGAAGTGGTCATAATATGACTTGACTGTGTATAATCTTCTGGTGAGGATCATTCTTGTTTCATGACCTTTATCTCTTGACCAGTCTGGATGACTGTTGATATGACAACCCATTTATTTGAATGGGCACTATGTAATGCTTGAAGGAGTTGTCTGGGACATTTAAAAATGACAACGTGATAAAACGACAAATAAGGTATTAATCAACTGGAAAATTCTCTGCTGCCCCAATGCAGCTACTCTGGTTCTCCTGCCAGACTCTGTCACTATCTTTCAGTGTGAAGAAAGCGGATACGTCCCACGGCACAAAAAAACGTCAGCCAGTCACCAGGATCAGGAATAAGATCTTTTATTGCAGCGATACAACGCGTTTTGGGGAATCACTCCCCTTCATCAGGTACAAAAAGCTGCATCTTTGCACCCTGTGCAGCTTTTTGTACCTGATGAAGGGGAGTAATTCCCCGAAACACGTTGTATCGCTGCAATAAAATATCTTATTCCTGATCCTGGTGACTGGCTGACGTTTTTTTGCGCCGTGGGACGTATCCGCTTTCTTCATGCTATTTGTCTTCTTTGGGACTCCAGGCATCTCCAATAAGAAGATCCTTCGTGATCCCGTGGCTGCAGACCACCATTTCCAGGCGTTCAGGTCCTCCTGATAAGCTTTCATTAGTGTTGTGCCTACATTTGCACAACCACGCAAGGTGAGCCTTGCAATTTATCACCGTTTACAATTGTTCTCACAGAATTACCCTATGGTGCGCCCATCTGTTTTTTTACAGTTTTAACCAAGCGTGCTATATCGCTATCTTTCAGTGATGATGTTACAATTACGTGACCACTGCAACTGACTAGCTGCAGTGGCCATGTATGTGTAGTTACAAACGTCCTTTCTGCAGGACAGCACCAAGGCCAACAGGAATGATGAGTGACGTGTATAGTCACAATGTCATTTCTACAGAAACAAGGCCCACAGGAGTGACAGAGTGAAGGGACTGGTGCTTTCTACCAGATTTAAATGCTGTGCAGCCTGTGCATAACCCACCCCCACGGTAGTACAGCCAGCTTTCCCAACAGATTATAGCTGATTACTAGAGATACTAGCAGGTTGAACCTAATTGATCAGCTTATCACTTGGGGGTCCTTCCAACAAGGAGGGACTAGTGAACACCTATCTTAAAGGGGTTCTGCAGTTTCTTAAAACTGATGATCTATCCTCTGGACACCCGGGACCCGCGCCGATCAGCTATTTGAGAAGGCAGTGGCACTGGCAGTAGTGCCGCGGCCTTCTTGCTGTTTAACGCAAGCTCAGTGACGTCACGACTAGTATCAATGGCCTGGGCAGGGCTAAGCTCCATTCAAGTGAACAGAGCTGTCACGGCCTGGTGGTAGTTTGCCGTGATACTTTCGCTGTGCATGATGGTTGCCAGCGGCAATGTGTTGTTGTATTGCATGTGTGTGCTTTTCCCCTTTAAGGCTGTCTTCCTTCCCATTCTGGTAAGCACAGGGTTAAGTGGTGTGTAAGGTGGAGCTGGGTGTGGTCTCATGGCTCTTATGTTCTGAGCTGTGAGCCTGTGTTCAGTTTGTCTTCAGTGTCTTGAGGAGCTGGTGCTATTCCATCTGCCCAGTCCTTGAGGGCCACCTTATGGGACATCGATGTCTCCAGCGATGTCTTCCTTATGTCTCCTCCATTTTCCCTACCTTACCTCTTGTTATGTTTGGTGTGGGTATATGTTCTTGGGTTGTTGTACGTCTAGTTGTTGTTCCGTGTCTGGTCAGTGTTTGGTGTCCGGCATGGATGCTAGATGTCCGGCATGGATGCTAGATGTTCCTGTTTGTCTGTACCTCTGGAAGGGGGTCCCTGGGGTTCCCCGGAGGGGGAAACAAATGTCTGTGCACAGCTCTGCCGGGGGCCACCATGCATCCTGTCCGCATGGGGGCCCAGGCAGGCACTGATGTGCTGGATTCCTGTATTAGTTGTTTGTGCTGTGTTCTGTTAGGTGTTCAGGTTCCAGTACTATTTCATGGAGTCCAGCTGCCGTTGTTGCAGCGGCAGGAAAGTGCTTTTTGTATCTTGACTCTTGCCTGCTGATCCAGTAGCGGTGTACTGTCTGCCATTCCCAGTTGCTAGACCTGTGTGAGACTCCGGTTCATCTGTGTTGTGGATGAACCAGTCGTCTCCTCGCCCAATCCTTACTACCAGGGATCTTCAGGGCTAGTAAGGGCCCAGGTTTGAGAGTATGAGCCCCCCTACCATTGAGGGCGGCTCATACGGTTAGGAGGCCAGGGATAGGATGAGGGTGGCTATAGGAGGTTATCTGCTCCTTTATCCTGCCTTCCAGGCCTAGTGGGTTTCCCGACTTTCAGACATTGTATGATGGGGGGTCCCCATTGTGACAAGAGCTTAGCCCCGCCCAGGCCATCAATACTAGTCTTTACGTTACTGGGCCTGCGGTAAACAGCAAGAAGGCCGCGGCGCTACTGTCAGCTCATCGGCAGGGGTCCCGGGTGTTGGACCACCGCCGATCAGATGCTGATCATCTATCCAGAGGATAGATTATCAGTTAAAAAACTGCAGAACCCCTTTAACTTTTAATGATTCTCTTCAGAATTGAGGAGCTGTTTGGTTACCATTTTAAGTAACTAAAGATACCTTTACACAAGCTGATTATCGCATCAATTCTTGTTCAATCGCGCAAAACTGCATGACTATCGTGCTGTGTAAAAGCTGTAAACGAGTAAGCAAGAGTCGGTAGAATTCTCGCTGGTCCGATTGTGTAGGCACAAAAATCATCTTGGTCGTTAAAGATTTTCTTTGTGTAAATGGGTGAGTTTCGAGCACGCCACTCAAAATTTGGGCATTTAAACAGGAGACGAAGGTGGAGATATTGAAGGTGGGGGAAAATGAGGGTGTGAAGAAGAAAGAACACAAAAAGTGTGCACTCATATGTCACACACACCCTTTCCACAAAATCGCTTTGTGTAAATGCTGCAGTCTATTTTACCAACAATCGATTATGTGATCACAACTATGATGTTTCGAACTACAATCGTCATGTCTAAAAGATTATTGTTGAATCGTTAACTACACCCAGAAATGACTTGTTCGTATCGATAATCACTTTGTGTAAAGTTACCTTAACCACCTCCCGACCGCCTAATGCAGGGAATGCGTCCTGCGGGCGACCGGGTTATTCCTCCTGGACGCATATACGCGTCATCTCACGAGACGCGAGATGACGCGCATATGCGGCCCGCACATGCGCAGTGCGGGTCGGCAAAAGGCGCACAAGGAGTTGGTCACCAGCCTGCCAGCCAATGATCAGCGCTGGCAGGTTGGTGACTTTTAAAATAACGAACCACCAGCCATATAACACATTATACACTGCTCAAAAAAATAAAGGGAACACAAAAATAACACATCCTAGATCTGAATTAATTAAATATTCTTCTGAAATACTTTGTTCTTTACATAGTTGAATGTGCTGACAACAAAATCACACAAAAATAAAAAAATGGAAATCAAATTTTTCAACCCATGGAGGTCTGGATTTGGAGTCACACTCAAAATTAAAGTGGAAAAACACACTACAGGCTGATCCAACTTTGATGTAATGTCCTTAAAACAAGTCAAAATGAGGCTCAGTAGTGTGTGTGGCCTCCACGTGCCTGTATGACCTCCCTACAACGCCTGTGCATGCTCCGTTGTGGATAGAGCGAGACATGATGTCCCAGATGTGCTCAATTGGATTCAGGTCTGGGGAACGGGCGGGCCAGTCCATAGCATCAATGCCTTCGTCTTGCAGGAACTGCTGACACACTCCAGCCACATGAGGTCTAGCATTGTCTTGCATTAGGAGGCCAACCGCACCAGCATATGGTCTCACAAGGGGTCTGAGGATCTCATCTCGGTACCTAATGGCAGTCAGGCTACCTCTGGCGAGCACATTGAGGGCTGTGCGGCCCTCGAAAGAAATGCCCCCACACCATTACTGACCCAATGCCAAACCAGTCATGCTGGAGGATGTTGTAGGCAGCAGAACGTTCTCCACGGCGTCTGAAGACTCTGTCACGTCTGTCACATGTGCTCAGTGTGAACCTGCTTTCATCTGTGAAGAGCACAGGCCGCCAGTGGCGAATTTGCCAATCTTGGTGTTCTCTGGAAAATGCCAAACGCCCTGCACGGTGTTGGGCTGTAAGCACAACCCCCACCTGTGGACGTCGGGCCCTCATATCACCCTCATGGAGTCTGTTTCTGACCATTTGAGCAGACACATGCACATTTGTGGCCTGCTGGAGGTCATTTTGCAGGGCTCTGGCAGTGCTACTCCTGTTCCTCCTTGCTCTGGACACTACGCTGACAGACACAGCAAACCTTCTTGCCACAGCTCGCATTGATGTGCCATCCTGGATAAGCTGCACTACCTGAGCCACTTGTGTGGGCTGTAGACTCCATCTCATGCTACCACTAGAGTGAAAGCACCGCCAGCATTCAAAAGTGACCAAAACATCAGCCAGGAATCATAGGTACTGAGAAGTGGTCTGTGGTCACCACCTGCAGAACCATTCCTTTATTGGGGGTGTCTTGCTAATTGCCTATAATTTCCACCTGTTGTCTATCCCATTTGCACAACAGCATGTGAAATTGATTGTCACTCAGTGTTGCTTCCTAGGTGGACAGTTTGATTTCACAGAAGTGTGATTGACTTGGAGTTACATTGTGTTGTTTAAGTGTTCCCTTTATTTTTTTGAGCAGTGTATTTATAAATATAATGTGTAAAATAGCTTCTGTGCTCTCTGCTGGGTCCTTTTCGTCGGTTTGTCCCAGCAGAGAGCACAGATCACAGTGAGTACACCAAGCACTACATATTTAGAGCCAGACCCCCCCCCCCCAATAACCCCAATTAACCCCTTGATCACCCCTGTTAATCACTAGTGAAAGGGAAAAAAGTGATCAGTGTATTGACTGTTAGGTTTAGGTTAGTTTAGGCTCCTTTGGTAGGTAGTTAGCTTAAGTTAGCGCCCAGCCCACCACACCGCAGTCACTGATTCGCTGATTAGCGTATCGCTAATCAGCATTGATCACAGTCAGATCTATAATAGTATTAGTGTCACCTTAGCTCGCCCTCCACCCAAAACGCAGTGTTTGCCCGATCAGGCCTGATCGGTCGCCCACACGTGCGTTCACCCACGCCCGCCCCGCCGCAGTGACAAAATTATTATTATTTTTTTATCACTGCACAATCACTACACAAGCGCTGCGGCGATAAAAAAATCAGTTTTGACATTTTTTATCAATCGCAGCGGCTTCCTGTACTTTGCTAGCCTCCCATTTGTAAGACAGGCTCTCTTTTTTTCTTGGGTAATCTCAGGGAATACCCCCTAAATTTAGTTGACCAAATGACAAGGAAGGGATATTCTGAACAGGCCTACTGTTTTTTTTTTTTTTTTTTTACCTTCTAGGTGGACCAAGCGATCAACCAGCTGCAGCACTGATGTGCATTCTGACAGAAGCATTGCGCTGCTGTCAGATTACACAAAAGTCGGTGTATGCGGCGCTGCAAGACGAGATTTCTCCTCTGCAGTAAAAAAGATACGTTTGCCGAGGCTTATGAGCTGAGGGGCGGTGTTCATATGCTTTGGCAAACACTTTGTATATAAAAAAAAATAATAATAAATTCCGGCAATGATTTATTTATCCACATTGATTGATGTGAATGGAAAAATCGGGTTTGCCAGGGCATACGGGCTGAGTGGCTTTGGATGTTGGGCGGAGCTCCTATGTCCTGGCAGACGCCTTTCCCCTCTTTTTTTTTGCACATTTTTTGGCTGAGATTTTTTCATCCACAAAAATCTCATTACTCGTATGCTCAATATAAGGAGAATAGCAGAAACTCCTAATGCTGGCCATACATGTAATGATTGCGGAGACCCTCAAATGCCAGGGCAGTACAAACACCCCACAAATGACCCCATTTTGGAAAGAAGACACCCCAAGGTATTCACTGAGGGGCATATTGAGTCCATGAAAGATTGAACTTTTTGTTACAAGTTAGCGGAAAGGGAGACTTTGTGAGAAAAAAATAAAATAATCAATTTCCGCTAACTTGTGCCAAAAAACAAAAACTTCGATGAACTCGCCATGCCCCTCACGGAATACCTTGGGGTGTCTTCTTTCCAAAATGGGGTCACATGTGGGGTATTTATACTGCCCTGGCATTTTAGGGGCCCTAAAGCGTGAGAAGAAGTCTGGAATCCAAATACCTAAAAATGCCCTCCTAAAGGGTACTCATTGGAATTTGGGCCCCTTTGCGAACCTAGGCTGCAAAAAAGTGTCACACATGTGGTATCATCGTACTCAGGAGAAGTAGGGCAATGTGGTTTGGGGTGTATTTTTACATATACCCATGCTGGGTACTACGGAGATACCACATGAGTGACACTTTTTTGCAGCCAAGATGCGCAAAGGGGCCCAAATTCCAATGAGTACCTTTAGGATTTCACAGGGCATTTTAACGCATTTGGATTCCAAACTACTTCTCACGCTTTAGGTCCCCTAAAATGCCAGGGCAATATAAATACCCCACAAGTGACCCCATTTTAGAAAGAAGTCACCCTAAGGTATTCCGTGAGCAGCATGGCGAGTTCATAGAAGATTATTTTTTTTGGCACAAGTTAGCGGAAATTGATTTTTTATTTAATAAAGTCTCATATTCCACTAACTTGTGACAATTTTTTTTTTTTTACATGAACTCACCATACCCCTCACGGAATACCTTGTGGTGTCTTCTTTCTAAAATGGGGTCACTTGTGGGGTATTTATACTGCCCTGGCATTTTAGGGGCCCTAAAGCGTGAGAAGCAGTTTGGAATCCAAATGTGTAAAAATGCCCTGTGAAATCCTAAAGGTACTCATTGGAATTTGGGCCCCTTTGTGCACCTAGGCTGCAAAAAGGTGTCACACATGTGGTATCGCCGTACTCAGGAGAAGTAGGGCAATGTGTTTTGGCGTGTATTTTTACATATACCCGTGCTGGGGGAGAAAAATATCTCTGTAAATTGACAACTTTGTATTAAAAAATTTAAAAAGTTGTCTTTTACAGAGATATTTTTCACACACAGTATGGATATATGTAAAAATACACCCCAAAACACATTGCCCTACTTCTTCTGAGTTCGGCGATACCACGTGTGACACTTTTTTGCAGCCTAGGGGCGCAAAGGGGCCCAAATTCCAATGAGTACTTTTAGGATTTCACAGGGCATTTTTACGCATTTGGATTCCAAACTACTTCTCATGCTTTAGGGCCCCTAAAATGCAAGGGCATTATAAATACCCCACAAGTGACCCCATTTTAGAAAGAAGACACCCTAAGGTATTCCATGAGGGGTATGGTGAGTTCATGTAAAAAAATAAAGTTAGTGGAATACTTGCTATACAGCAGCACATAGCTCTCACATCCAGGGCCTCTAGGTGATGTCTCCTCTGATGCAGATATTCTCATCATCTTCTCCATTTGGTCCGTACAACTTCTCTCAGCCGCCTCGTCTCTGCAGAGTGTGACAAACCGACATCTTACCTTCCTCACTTTTCTATCATCATCTCCCAACCTGGAGTCCCCACAGTGTTATCCTGCTGCTCACTGTGCTCCCCAATACCCCAAAATACTATCCTGAATAAATATTAGTGCCCCCCATAGTAATAGTGCTCCTCATAGTCCCACCAATAGTAATTCTTCTAGAATGCCCTCATTAGTAATACGGCCCCCTACAGTGCCCCCAACAGAGATAATGCTCCTCAAGAATGCCCCCATTAGTAATACTGCCCCCAACCGTGATAACGCTTGCCTGCATTAGTAGAAGAGCCCTCCAGTATTAATAATACCCTCACAGAGCCCCCAGTAGAAATAAGGCCTCCTATTGTTCCCCTAGTGGTAGTAAAGCTCTCTACAGACCCCTCAGTAGTAATAAGCCGCCCATAGTGCTCTTAGTAGAAATAAGGCAGATCTATAAGTCCCTCCTATAGAGCCCCCAGTAGTAATAAGAACGCCTATAATGTCCCCTGGATTTATAATACCCCTACAGTGCCCCCAGTATTTATACTGCCCCCTACTGTTATAATTCTCACCCTGAAGTGCCCCCAGTATTTATAATGCCCCCCATAGTTATATTCCTCCCTCTACCATACAGTCCCATGTAAATAATATCACACCATCTCTCCTGCCCCTCCAAAATACAGTCCTATGTAAATAACATCACTCCCCTCCCTTCTGCCCCTCCAATATATAGTCCCATGTAAATAACACTATTTCCCTCCCTCCGCCATAGAGTCCCATCTAAATAACATCACACCATCTTTCCAGCCCCCTCCAATATACAGTCCCATGTAAATAACATTACCTCCTCCCCAGCCGCCTTCAACATACAGTCCCAAGTAAATAATATTACCCCTCCCCTGCCGCCTCCAACATGCAATCCCATGTAAACATCACCCCCTCAAGATTCAGTCCCATGTAAATAACATCATTGCTTACCCCAACTCCCTCCGACATGCAGTCCCAAGTAAATAACATAACTATCTCCCACAGCTGCTTCCAACATACAGTCCCATGTAAATAACATCATTCTGCCCAACCCCCTCCAACATTCAGTCCCATGTGAATAACATCACTCCCTCCGACAGCTGCCATTAACATTCAGTTCCATGTAAATAACATCACTCCCTCTGAAAGCCGCCATCAACATACAGTCCCATGTATATAAGATCACTCCCTCCCCCAGCCCCCTCTAACCTACAGTCAGATGTAAATAACATCACTCCCTCCTACAGCCAACATCAACATACAGTCCCATGTAAATAACATGACCCCCTCCCCAGCCACCTCCAACACACAGTTCCATGTAAAAACCATCCCTCCCTTCAGCCCTAACATACAGTCCCAGTTAAATAACCACAACTCCCAGCATTCCTCTGCCTCTCCCTTCATTTACCTCTCCTCATTTAGCAGACCTTACCACAGCTTCTTCCCCCAGGACTTTTCCTCTTCACTGCTCCCCTCTCCTGCACTGGTCACATGATGGTGACATTATCGCAGGTCCTTCTCAACCACTGCCTGTTTTACTGGTCACATGACCTGACTCACAGGTCCTTCAGATCTTCCACTGCATTAGATTCAATTGTATTGCCATCCTAAGGACAGCAATACAGTTGTATCTACCTGGCAGGCAGTACATTCGGGCCTGGGACAAAATATCAGGGGCCCAGGCCCCGAATGTTTTAACCTAGCAACGCCCCTGGGGTAAGTATAACCTATATGAGTTGCCCGGGCCTTAAGGGGGTCAATATTGAGGTTGGATAACCCCTTTAAGGATTGTGCCTGTATCACTACAGCTGAATATTTATTATGCCTGGCACATTATAGAAAGAAAACAACAAAACACAGTTTGTACCATGTAATCTATAACTAACTTTAATTTTAAATCTTGTTCAATAACCAAGACACTGTGACCTCCTTAAGAATCCTTAGAGTAATGGAAAGCTGAGTTTTTGTATCCTGGGCTATATAGCTGGCTATCCACCACAAAATTAGGTCAATAGAAGTTTATTATAAGACATGCTCGTGGACTGCTCTGATCCAGGGGATAATTAAATTGATGTGGAATGCTCATTAATTTTGGTTTACCCGGCTGCTCTGTGCATTTACAGATTTCCATCTGTCTCCTTAAGAGCTGTCCCACATACTAGATTCCTGGCCAGCCATCACTGCTTTCTTCATTCCACAATATTCCATATTTAATCTAATAGACTCCTAATCAACAATGACAGCAATGACTCCTAAACAACAAGCGTATTATAAGTAAAAGTCACACCATGTTTTGCCTCCTATCTGCGGTTACACACTAGAATATCAGTATTTGCTGGATAAATGATCAGAAAACACCACAAATTCTGGTAGTAACATTTCTCCAAGTTATAATTGTGCTATTTTATAAAAGTAAAATAATAAAGTATACTTGTTAAACCATCATTTAAAGGGGTTGTCAATGGCATTTATCATGTAGAGAAAGTTAATACAAGGCACTTACTAATTGTCGAATTATCTTCTATATAAAAATTAATCTTCATATAAAAGAGAGGATCTTAGAAAAATAAAAAATAAAAATGATCGGATCCTCTAGGCTGACATATCACCTCTAAGTTCTTTGTTAAGAAATCTTAATTCGTTTTGTGCAATCAGTGAAACAAGGGAAAGATATTTATGCAAAAATATATGTAATAATTTATTTACAAATGAGTAAAATCCAATACAAAACAGACATAAGATAAATGGATAGACAAATTGACGCAGTACCAACAAACCAGCACTAGATGGTGGTGTAACCCACTATTGCTTTCTCACCAGCATAAAATTGTCCAAAGACCCGTGGAATATATATCATACAAAATTGAACATAAAAAGGATAAACACGGATTAAAACTGATCCACTGTCTCCTTATGACCAATCAAAAATATATATATGATATTAATATGATATTATACCCCACTCGGCAATCATACTATGGAAATATAATTTCCCAAGGGTTTTTCCTCTACTCAGATAATGTCCAATCTCCCATTAGCAATATGCATCTTTGCTAAGAGGATAACTAGCATTAGGTAGGTATTTAACACTATATGTTCCCTCAGTATGGGGACTCTTGACTATATGCCGAGAGGAATATCTTATTAATACCACAATCAGTGAGTACAAATATACGTTACCGGGTCAAGGATGAACAGGGTTTCGGGTGTGATCAGTTCTCAAAAATTCTCTAGTAGTCAAAATGTAATTCAAGTTTCTTCTGATAAATCTTTCTTATGATCAGCTTCCTTTATGGATCTTTTCTTTCTTGTGAGGACCCTGTTCCTTATGATCTGATCTAATGGTTTGATCTGATCCCCCTATGTTCCTATCCAGCAGTACTTATCCTTCCTGATATCTTACATTACCTCCTCCTGGATTATGATCTCCCAATCCTCTGAGGAGGGTGTAACGTATGTTAATACTACTATGATTTAATCTTAACCCTTGATATGCTATAGAAAACAAGTTATAAAATAATATACTATTGTCCATCTACCTTTAGATGGCACTGTTTTAGCACATAACAATTTCAAACATTAATTCTAAATACCTAATAAATACGTTCACGTGACCTTTTTTAACCTCTCCAATATACATAAGTATTAAGGGTTTCTTCCTGACATTTTAATTACCCATAATCTAGACATGTTGGAGTCACTATCTTCTACTGTCTTTTTAAATTCATGATAATGGACAATGGGACAATGGGACAATGGGCCTTTTTATTTGGCATCCGGGTTTATATATTTAAAGGGTTTCTACCACCAGAAATACTGTTATGTAGCTGACTGACATTAGCGATGCGCTAATGTCAGCACTACATAACAGTATGTTTCTAACGTTAGTCCCTGCAGCCTTTTTTGTTAAAAAAGCACTTTTATTATATGCTAATGAGCCTCTAGGTGCTATGTGGGCGTAAAATCAGCACCTACAGGCTCCGTCCACTCACCCATTATGCCGCCCAGGTCCAGTGTTGTGCCCGCCCAGCTCCTCTTGATTGATGGCACGGTCCGCCGCATCGCTCCCGAAATCCCGCGCCTGCGCTGTTCACTTCTGTCTTCGACGCAGGCAGTGAAGGCCGCTCTCCTGATGCCGGCTTCCTCACTGTAACGTAGTCGGCGCAGGCGCAGTGAGGACTCCGGTACCAGGATCGCATCATTCACTCACTGCGCCTGCGCCAAAGACAGAAGTGAACGGCGCAGGCGCGGGATTTCGGCAGCGATGCGGCGGACCGTGCCATCAATCAAGAGGAGCTGGGCGGGCACAACACTGGACCTGGGCGGCATAATGGGTGAGTGGACGGAGCCTCTAGGTGCTGATTTTACGCCCACATAGCACCTAGAGGCTCATTAGCATATAATAAAAGTGCTTTTTTAAGAAAAACGGCTGCAGGGACTAACGTTAGAAACATACTGTTATGTAGTGCTGACATTAGCGCATCGCTAATGTCAGTCAGCTACATAACAGTATTTCTGGTGGTAGAAACCCTTTAACTTGTCCACATGGCTAACTAATAACATTCAGCTCTCCTCATGAAATCCAATTAGTAGGAAGACAACTTCCATACTTTCTAGACCTTCTAAAAGCTATATTCAATCAGTAAGATACACACGGCATAAAATATATACACTCACCTAAAGAATTATTATGAACACCTGTTCTATTTCTCATTAATGCAATTATCTAGTCAACCAATCACATGGCAGTTGCTTCAATGCATTTAGGGGGGTGGTCCTGGTCAAGACAATGTCCTGAACTCCAAACTGAATGTCAGAATGGGAAAGAAAGGTGATTTAAGCAATTTTGAGCGTGGCATGGTTGTTGGTGCCAGACGGGCCGGTCTGAGTATTTCACAATCTGCTCAGTTACTGGGATTTTCACGCACAACCATTTCTAGGGTTTACAAAGAATGGTGTGAAAAGGGAAAAACATCCAGTATGCGGCAGTCCTGTGGGCAAAAATGCCTTGTGGAT
Organism: Bufo bufo; assembly: GCF_905171765.1. Lineage (NCBI taxonomy): Eukaryota > Metazoa > Chordata > Amphibia > Anura > Bufonidae > Bufo > Bufo bufo. Next base: position 375,601,611 of record NC_053389.1, read on the forward strand.
GCTAGAGGTCAGAAGAGAATGGGCCGACTGATTCAAGCTGATAGAAGAGCAACGTTGACTGAAATAACCACACGTTACAACCGAGGTATGCAGCAAAGCATTTGTGAAGCCACAACACGCACAACCTTGAGGCGGATGGGCTACAACAGCAGAAGACCCCACCGGGTACCACTCATCTCCACTACAAATAGGAAAAAGAGGCTACAATTTGCACAAGCTCACCAAAATTGGACTGTTGAAGACTGGAGAAATGTTGCCTGGTCTGATGAGTCTCGATTTCTGTTGAGACATTCAAATGGTAGAGTACGAATTTGGCGTAAACAGAATGAGAACATGTATCCATCATCTGATGGCTACTTCCAGCAGGATAATGCACCATGTCACAAAGCTCGAATCATTTCAAATTGGTTTCTTGAACATGACAATGAGTTCACTGTACTAAAATGGCCCCCACAGTCACCAGATCTCAACCCAATAGAGCATCATTGGGATGTGGTGGAACGGGAGCTTCGTGCCCTGGATGCGCATCCCTCAAATCTCCATCAACTGCAAGATGCTATCCTATCAATATGGGCCAACATTTCTAAAGAATGCTATCAGCACCTTGTTGAATCAATGCCACGTAGAATTAAGGCAGTTCTGAAGGCAAAAGGGGGTCCAACACCGTATTAGTATGGTGTTCCTAATAATTCTTTAGGTGAGTGTATATAGAACATAATCATGAATACATCAATGGGACATTCACACACCAAATGTTTTCCATAAGGCATGACTTCCTTAATGACTTTGTAATGAAGTAAAATAATACATTGCTATTCAAATGGTTCTCTCTCACAGACACATGTCTGTAGGACCCATTATAGTATTAACAGATACACCACATCTGCTCACAATAATTTTTAAGAGACAATACATTCTATGTCCGCTACAAACATTTTACCCAAACTGAACTCAGCATAACCTCATCTCGGCCTATTTCAAACCTACAGAAAGATTTTAGACTCTGGTTCACTCTGACTTTACACTTAAAGGCAATGAGCATTGATATTTAGACTATAATATCTTCAGATAAGCCTGTACACTTATGAAAATGCATGACAAAATATATTGTGGTTGTCCATATTGCCTCCTTTTCTGGCTAATTTTTCCATCGCATTATATACTACTCGTTTCCATGGTTACGACCACCCTGCAATATAGCAATGGTGTCGACAGGACTTTGTTTTCCGTCTTGCATAACAGTACCCAGATGGATCCGTTATGCTTTTCCATAGACTTCTATTAGGACGGAAAGCAAACGGAATGCCTTTTAAAGGCTTCCGTTTTGCATTCTGTCTGGGCATTCCGTTATTTTTAGTTATAACCATGTTATAACGGAAAGTCATAATGGTTGCAGTGGGCCTAGACATACATGAAGACTGATTTTTAAATAGTCTTGTTTACTGATGAGTGCCGTTTAACCCAAACACCGGTCTTAATAAATGACCCCGATAGAGTTTCTGACTGACCACTATCTTCCATGGTACAAAAAGAAGAACCGTGCCTTCCGTAGCAAATACATCTTCATGCATGACAATGCACCATTTCATGCTGCAAGGAATACCTCTGAGTCATTGGCTGCTATGGACATAAAAGGAGAAAAACTCATGGTGTGGCCACCATCCTCCCCTGACCTCAACCCTATTGGGAGTATCCTCAAGCAAAAGATCTATGAGGGTGGGAGGCAGTTCAAATTAAAACAGGAGCTCTGGGAGGCTATTTTGACATCCTGCAAAGAGATTCAAGCATAAACTCTTCAATGTTCAACTCACAAGATCTACTAGTTTTACCAGTGTTTCTATAATAAAAACTCATATGATGAGGGATTTTGCAAACTGTAAGACCATTAGTGTTGTCTATTTGTAAACGTCCTCTAAGTTATGTGGGTAAAACCAAAAGAGAACGTAGATGGAAAATTGGGGATCACGTAGGAGATATTGCAAATTGACATGATACCCCAGTAGCACAACATGTTCTGGAGTTTTATGACTGCAGTACCCTACATTTTCAGGTTGAGGAGTTGATACGCCCCTCACCCAGGAAAGGTGTTTAGAAAAAAAGGTTTCTTCAAAAGGAGGCCAAATGGATTTACTGCCTTAAGGTGGTCAGTCCACTGGGCCTAAATGAACAGTTATCTTTTGGTTGTTTCATTTAATTTCCTTTTTATTACTCTTGTCTTCTCAAACCTCTTTTATCCATTTTCTGGCCCTGATTTACTTAAAACCTGTTACTATTGGGCCTTGATTGGTCTCTTCTTTTTAACTAATATGGGTGGATTTGTGATTTTCTTGATACCATACTGATTAGCTTCAGAAGTAGATTCAAAAGTAATCGGAAATTTAAAGGAAGGACCTTATACTTTTTCCTGCTGGATCCACTTCTGACTTTGGCTGAATAACTGGAAGGGAGATCTGAATAAAAACCTCCTCCAAAAAACTCAAAACCAAATACCACAGTGTAGAACAAAATACCACCTCAAGAGAACCAAATATAATAGTGCAGTGCAAAATACTGCCCCAGCAGAACAAAATAAAACAGTACAGCAAAGCCTCAGCAACACAAAATACCTCTCCAGACACTAGCTGCAGTGTTCTGTCCTCCTCTTTTAGGTATCTCTAATTAAGATGTGGAGGATGGGGCTGAGGAAGTGACATGCAGGCTACAGCATCGAGTCAGTTCTATCATGAGCATCCTGCTTGATACTCCAACATATAGGAGAACCCAGCATTACACAGCTATAACATCCAGTGTTGTTTTCTCTGATCTTGATCTTCTCTTTCCTCATCTTCTCCATTAGGCCCAAAGAGCCATGCGGACTTCTTTCAGCCTCATCTGGTCTATGAAGAGTTTGCCATACAGAAAACTTAAATGTCTCACATTTCCACCTTCTCAACAGAACCCCCCCCCCCCCCATACTGGGTGTGTCATCTTGCTGCAGTACTGTCCCTAAATACTATTTTGCAGTATTATTAATGCTCTCTATAGTACCCCAAGTAATGTCCCCAGTAGTAACAATGCCTCTATAGTGCTCCCAAGTATTAACAATGCCTCCTATTGTGCCCCTAGCAATATTAATGCCATCATATTGCCCCCAGTAATACATCCCTAGTATTACAAATAGTGCCATAGTTCCCCAATAGTGCTACCATTAATTCCCTGTTTAGTGCTCCAGTAATGCTCCCATACTGCCCCTAGTAATGGCCTCTATAGTGCCCTGTGTGCTGCCCAAGCGACCAAGTGAAAATGCTCACCTAGGTCAGGCTGGTGCAATTACATCATCACGCGACCTGAGATCCAGTGCAGCCATGATGATGTCATCACTTGCGACCATGTGCATCATTCTGCTGCCTCAAAGGAATAAGGCCTAGTGGCCTGTGGCCTATGAGGGTAAGAAGAGGAGCAGGGAGTCATTAGCTCCCATGTCCTGCTGCAGTATTCAACTGTATCTCTGTCCTGTAGTATTCAACTGTATACAGTTGAATTTTGGAGAGAATCTGCGGCCGCCAGCAAGGTATATAAGCACCCCTTATGCTCTCAGCTTTAATCAATGCTGGCCGTATCAAATCACTATGTACCCAACTTGTGTCTGTGTGTGTGTGTGTGGGGGGATTGACCCCATGATTATCAGCCCACAGGAAATTTTTCTAGTAGGGTCTAATACCAGTCCACACCAGAGCCTAACTTTACAGTGTCTAAATATTACAGGATTTGTAAATGTGCCCCAATTGTATTTTCAGGTCAATGGCTAAGAAAATAAAATAAAAATAAAACCGAACCCGAGTTCAGGAAATGTTTTTTACAGTAGAAATTAATTTATGAAGTTATTATGGGTAATAACTTCCGCTTATCGGAGCCAATACATTCTAATACTGTATGGAGCGCTCGCTCCGTACAGTATTCAAACAAAGTATTATGCGAATCGACTTACTATGTTACTAGAAATCACCCACTCAATTTACAGGATCCTATGTCTGAAACCATCAACCTAAACAAGTGTGACACTCTAAGCTACAGTATGTGCTCTGCCCCATGTGTTTGTTGCCTGCATGTCCACCTATACATTTTGATTCCACAATTTACTGATATTTTTGCAGTCAGAAACAAATATTTTTACTTTTCTTGCTCCTATGATTGCTCTTAAAATAAGCTACTTATTTATGTGTAGATGAAAAAATTGATAGAAAAGTTGCTGCTGTGCCCAATTCCCGCACTTAAAGTCGATAGCACTTACTGTATTTGTTCAAATGTATTTTAGTCTGACATTCCCATATCAATTAGAAAGCACTGGTTCCAGAAGTTCTTTCCAGAAACATCAGAAGGTTCAATATAATTTGGACAGCTTTAAGAAGGGATTCCAGTATACACATGCAGGTCTTGGAGAGCTTTTCTTCATATGTAAAGAATAATCTGTTGGTAATATTGGTCTTGAAACATATTAACTCCCTGAGGACCCACAACATAACAGTACAGCACAGGCAGAACTTCTCAGAGGACTTGCCCCATACTGTTACTTCACTCTGATGACATGGGCACCTGCACAATTAGGAAAAGGACTACAGCTATAATACACAGGCAGACACAAGCACCAGAGCACTCTTACACCAGCTATAGTAGTATCACCATCATCCCAATCCACATGGAGAAAAGACAGGACCTAGACCAAGCAGAACTCAAAGCTGATAAAAAAAAATCTTGCCCAGCATTGCTGTATCTACATAAAGGCAGGAACTTTATTGTATGGAATAAATACAGAAAACACTGTCGTGTTTCGGGCGACACTAGCCCTTTCTCAAATCTTACTGACATAGACTTTCACAACATTGAATAATAAAATCAAGGTATGAACAAACAAATCAGATCAAAGAATTAATAAGAAATCACATAAATAATTACAAAAACGTGACAGTCTTATAAAAGGGGAGAATATAAGGTATCACAGTTGACAATGCATATGAGGGCAAAAAAACTATCCATGAGGAGAAAAGAACTGCCTGTAGAGCTCAGAGACATGATTGTGTAGAAGTACAGATCTGGTGCAAAAATGTTTTATTGCACTGAAAGTTCCCTGGAGCACAATGGCCTTCATAATTCTTTAAAAGAAGAAGTTTCAAACAACCAGACCTCTTGGTAGAGATCACTGCCCCACCAAATTAAGTAATCAAGAGAAAAGGGCCTTGCTAAGAGAGGTGATCAAGAGCCCAATGGTCACTTTGGATGAGCTCCAAATATCCTGTGTACAGAAGGGAGAAAGTACCAGAAGGTCAACCATCACTGCAGCACTCCGCCAATCTGGGCTTTATGCCAGAGTGGCCATAAGGAAGTCTCTCTTCAGTAAAAGATGCATGAAAATAAAACAGCTAAAGGACTCTCAGACTATAAGTAACAAGATTCATTGGTCTGATTAAACCAAGATTGAATATTTTGGCCTCAATTCTAAGCATCGTGTTTGTAGGAAACCAGGCACTGCTCATCACCTGCCTAATACCATCCCTATAGTGAAGCATAGTGGTGGCAGCATCATTCTGTGGGGGTGTTTTTCAGCAGGTGGGACAGGGAGACTGCTCAGGGTTAAATGAAAGCTTAATGGAACAAAGTATAGAGATATTCTTAATGAAAATCTGCTCTGGACCTCATACTGGGCCAAAGGGTTACCTTCCAACAATACAATACAGCCAAGACAATACAGGAGTGGTTAGAGACAACGCTGTGAATGTGCTTGAGGGGTTTAGCCAGAGCCCTGACTTGAACCCTAAAAATCTCTGGAGAGCAGGGGCATAACTACCATAGCGGCAGACCATGCGACTGCTATGGGGCCCAGGGCAAGAGGGGGCCCAGGGCAAGAGGGGGCCCAGTTGGGATCATCTCCTCTTCTACTGGGGGGGTTAAAACTTGATCAGGACTCTACCCTCTAAAGGAACAACTTTTAGCAAATGTGGTAGTGGAAAAAATTGCCCAAGGGTCATTGAAAGGGGTTTAGGCTGAAACCCTTCTGTCCTGTGTGGGGGCCTGGTTTGATCCTTGTGTATGGGGGCCCTTATTTCTCTATGTATGCCACTGCGGGAGAGAAAATAGCTGTTCACCGTTTGTCACTATCCAGTCGGACAAGAGTTGAGAGGATCTACAGAGCAAAATGGCAGCAAAATCCCAGAATACAGGTGTGCAAACCTTGTGGCATCATACTTAATGAGGCTAAGTCACCAGGATCAACTCTATTAAACCAGGCATACTCCATGGTAGGGCTCATAATGCTGATTAAAACAATACTTTATTTTGTCTGTATGCTAAACAGCTGCAGAGATATCTGCGATTTATTCATGTGCAAGTGAGCAAGTTGGAGCATCAGGAGGCGATCTTAAATCCTTTGAGCACTGCTTTTCTAAGACCCCCCTGCACACTGCCCCTCCCCTTGATTGACAGGGCTAGATATCAGCATGCTGAGGGCTGAGCTGTGTCCTAGTATGTACATAACTAGGACAAAAAATCTCCCGCATCCGTGCTTTCCTTAACTTTGAATCTACGAAAATGCTTGTACATGCCCTCATTATCTCCCGCCTAGAGTACTGCAATATTCTCCTCTGTGGCCTTCCATCTAGCACTCTCACACCCCTCCAATCTATCCTCAACTCTGCTGCCCGAATAATCCACCTCTCACCCTATTACTCCTCTGCCTCTCCCCTCTGCCAATCCCTTCACTGGCTCCCCATTGCCCAACGAATTCACTTCAAAGTACTAACAAATACATACAAGGCGATCCATAACCTGTCCCCTTCCTACATCTCTGAGCTGCTTTCCCGATACACCCCCACACGCACTCTCCGATCCTCACAAGACCTCCTTCTCTCCTCTCCTCTTATCTCCTCTTCCCACAATCGACTCCAAGATTTCTCCCGTGCATCCCCCATACTCTGGAACTCACTACCCCAACATATCAGACTGTCACCTACAGTGGAATCCTTCAAAAGAAACCTGAAAACCCACCTCTTCAGACAAGCCTACAACCAGTGACCCTGCTGCCTCTATACCGCCATGACCAACTTAACCCGCACCTACTGTGTCCTTCACCCATACCATGTAGATTTTAAGCCCTCAGGGGCAGGGCCCTCTCTCCTTCTGTACCAGTTTGTAACTAATCTTGTTTATGATTAGTGCAATTGTCTGTATTATGTATGTGCACCCCTTATCACATGTACAGCGCTATGGAATGAATGGAGCTTTAATAATAAATAATAATAATAATAACTTCACCATACTGAGATCTGCTCAGAAAGCTAATCTACATATTTATGCTTTATTCACAGGCAGAATATTTGATTATAAAGACACCAGTAATATTTGTTAGCTTATAAGCATAGAAAAAACATACTACTCTATGTATACCATACAAAAAGACATCTGGTCTTAATAAATGTGCCCCATAATATTTGCACCACTTGCAAATTGGACCCCTAGCAATATTTTCGTTCGTATACACATAATAACACAAGATTCACTCTTACATCAATTGTAACACTGCATCCGTGTTTTTTCTCATTGGCTGCACCATTTGTCGGATGCAGTACGTGGGAGAATATTGCAAGTTTTAGATTTCAGGGCATAGAAAGGGTGTTTAAATCAGCGAGAGGAGGTAATCTAAGAAAGTACATCTTCACTTTAGGGACCCGTCAAGCTACAGGTCAGAATGTAAGGCAGGATGTGATCTTACATTATTAGGCCTCTTTTACACAAGCATATTTGCAATCTGTATATAGCACGTATTTTGTGTACCGGAATCCACTGCTAATGTTATGAATAGAGCTATTCACATAAGCGTATAAGTTCCCTCAGTATTTGAAATCTGAAGCATGTCCCAGTTTTGTGCTTATTTCCTTCAAAATATTCCCAATTACAGTCTATAGGATTGCATCAAAAAAGGAATATGCGTGTAAATCCGGAAGAATTAATGAAGCAATACTGATGACAATCTTGATGGTATATCATCCAGAATCCGTGGGTATTCCAGAGCCAGAATACGGATGGATTTCAATATGCATGTGTAAAAGAGACCTTAAACAGAGGTGGGACCATTGTTCATACTGTAACTGCGTACTGCATACTGTATATTCAATTTATATTGATCAAACATTTTTTAGTGTCTGTTCACGCTACATATTTTATATACACCTCAGTCTGCCTCTTTTCTTGGTGTATGAGCATACCTGTATAATGCAGTTAAAATGCTAATGGTGTGTTTATTATTAATACTTGTTCATACTGCATGATCTATATACACCTCTTAGTCATTTCTAAAGTGCACATGGGAGATATCAGTAATTTGCAGATCCAGGTTTGCGTACTGCAATATGGATACGGTTGTGTTCATAAGGCCTTACTTTAATATATATTATTTGGAATTAAATAATCATGTGCTTCCTCCTCTTTTATAAGACGTCACTTTTTTATTATTTGCGCAAATTTTTATTGATTATTTGATCTGATTAATTGTTCATACCTTGATTTTATTATTGAATGGGGTTATCCTATGAGCAATGTAAACAATCAAACATCATATAGTACGTTAGTCTCTTTCTAACAAACTTAGACCCAGCCCTCACTTGGGTCCAGAGATTTCCTTATTCATTGATGCAATTGCTCTGCTAGATTTATTTCAAGCTGGCAGCTTTCTCGGGGGCACGTCCTTTCTGCTGCAGCTGATGGCAGTTGAAGGATGGAACTGAGCATGTATGAAAAAGGGCAAACAGCAGGTGGCGCTATACAGATTTATGTGAATAACTCACTGGCTATACAAAATTTTTACATTAAATTACAAAAGTATTTAAAGCCTTATACTGGTTTGTAGAAAATAAAGATAGATTTATATATATATATATATATATATATATATATATATATTGTGACATAGTGAGGGGAATGGTTTGGGAAAACAGGTATTTTCCTCCCAGCGTGTGCTGCTAGGCTGATTTGCAGCCAGGTGGGGTCAAATACCGGACTGGATTTTAATTGCCGGTCTGGGTTTTTGGCAGCACCTGGCTGTCCTTAAATACGCAGCTGGGCTTAGCAGCAGGATCTCTGTGTTGGGATCTGAGGTTTGGTGCCAGGTTGGAGGGCTGAGACCCATGAACCGAGGATACAGGCCCCCTAAAGCCTGCCGTGGACTACTGGAGGCAGAACTGACATGAAGGTGACTTGTCTTATATGAACTTTCCAATTTGTGTGAAGTAAACACCAAAATTGCAAAGTAACGCATTGTTTTGTGCATTTGCCTCAAGTGTGAATAAAACACTGAAGTTTTGCGTTAAGAACTTGTCTTTTGCCTCTGTACTGCGTCCGCTTTCCCTATCTACCAGAGTGAAACCCCACAATTGGTGGAGGATGCGGGAAAGTGCAATGAGGCAGGCGGGATCGCGAAGTATTGTTGTTTTTCATTTTTGCTCCGGGCACGGTTGTATGTCTTGCATTAAACCCACTAAATTTCAACCCATGACCCTTGACAAAATGGAGGCCATAATGAAGGCTCTTGTGGAGGCTACCCAGCAGCAGCGAGAAACCAACCTGCAACAACGGGAGGCTAACAGGCAGCAGCAAGAAACAAACCAGCTGCTGTTACAACACGTGATGCCTATACAGACGGCAGGAACATCCCAAAGCGCCCATGATGTTCGGAGAACGGCCGTGCGGCGATCCCCAAGATGACACCCTTAGAGGACATCGAAACCTACCTGGTGATGTACGAGAAGGTGGCCATAAGGGAGAAACTACCCCGAGATCAGTGGGCTGAGGTCGTCGCTCCGTTCCTCACATCCTATTCTCAGCAGGTGTATTTCAACTTGTCAGACGATCAAGCGGCCAACTACCAGAAAGTAAAGGGTGATATTCTGGCAAGACTGGGGGTGAATGTGTTGGTCCAGGCCGAGCGGGTACATCAGTGGGGGTTTAACCTGGCTGAGCCCACGAGACCCCAGGTGTCTCCTGGCAATGCCCTGGAGATGGTGGACCTGGTGGAACGCTATGAGGCTACTAAGAATCTACAGGGGGTTCTTTTGGGAGGGGGGTCTTTTGGGAGGGGGGCAGTCAAACCCCGGAAATCTCCACCCCAGGCCCAGAGATTTGAGCCGATGAAACCCACCCGGGATGTACCCACTATGGGCCTGCTCCATTAGTCTGCTGGCAGTGTCAGGAGCCTGGCCATGTAGGGGCTGACTGTCCTTATCGGGTTGAGCCCATGGACACTTATTGTAGTTACCGTCAGTCGCTATATGCCAGGAAACTGCGTGCAACATGTACCCCGGAATCTCTAGACCACTTGTGCCAGGTGGAAGTGGGAGACATTCAAGCGGAAGCGCTGCTGGACTCAGGGAGCCTGGTGAAAAGAAGTTGGCCGGCACACGCTGAGGTGCACGCCGCACGGGATAGGATAATTACCACGTGTAATGGAAAGAAGATCCCAGCAGACGTGTCTTCAATGCTTTGAAGTTTTATTGCATGTAACAATATGTCCATAGAAAGGACGCGTTTCGGCTCAATTGCCTTTGAGAAAGGCAATTGAGCCGAAACGCGTCCTTTCTATGGACATATTGTTACATGCAATAAAACTTCACAAGCATTGAAGACACGTCTGCTGGGATCTTCTTTCCATTACTCAGGGAGCCTGGTGACCCTAGTAAAAGCTACCCTAGTGCGGTCCACTGAGTATACTGGCTTGAAAGTCTGGGTGATGTGCATCCATGGAGACTTAAAAGACTACCCCACAGCGCTGGTGTATTTAACCACGGTAGCCGGCAGGTGGACCCACGAGGTGGCAGTCGCCACAAATCTACACTACAAACTCATAATAGGGAGAGACTTTCCAGGCTTCCCGGCCCTATGGCCGATTGTGAGAGTTACTGATACCTGTGAGTCAGGGGTAAACCCAGGAGATTGGCCTTGTTCAGGAGGTAGGCCAGAACCCTGGGAACCTGAGGCCGAAGGGCCAGCAGTAGGGGTGACCGCCACTTTGGTGGAAGAGGGGGACACAACCCCGCTGAGTGTAATGGTGGGAGACCTGTAGGACTTGTTACAGGGTCCTGAGTTGGCAGACCTCAATGTCCCTGGGGAAAAATTTGGTACAGCACAACACCGGGACCCAACCCTATCCCAAGCCTGGGAGAATGTGGTAATAATTTATGGTGAACCACAACGACCTGGGACCGAGTCGATGTTTCCCCGTTTTGTGGTTCATCAGAATATGCTGTATCGGGTAAATCGGCTGCGTGGTGGACATATTGAACAGTTGGCGGTGCCACAGGCTTATCTCAAACTCGTGTTAGAGTTAGCCCACCAACATGTTCTTGGGGGTCATCTGGGAATGCAGAAAACACAGGACTGGATATTACAACGGTGTAACGGTCGCGTACTCACACACACAGGGGGAAGGGAAGTGACCACTGCCCTCCACCCTTACCCCTGGCCCTGCCTACTTGCCTCGCGAGTCCTAATGACAGGGGACAACTGGACGGCAATCCCTAGCTTGGAATAAGTGCAGGGATGACAGACAAACAACAGAACGTGAACGGACCGAGTCAAAATCAGGAAAGCTACAAAGTACAAATGGAGCAAGCAGAGAATTGGCATGAGAAGCCGGGGTCATAAATACCAGGAGAGTCGTGAAGTACCAAAGGAGTCAGCAGAGGATCGTCAGGAGGAGGCCGGGGTCAGAATACCAGGAGAGCAGCAAAGTACACAAGGAGCAGGCAGAGGATCGTCAGGAATTCAGCAGGAGGTAAGTACGCCAGGAAGACAAAGTCACAGGTGGAACCTAAATTAACAGGCAACCTGTGGCCAGCAGGCTGCCTGTATTTATAGTGGGGAGTGAGGGTCATGCTCAGCTCGGCGCTCAAGGCAGACTTAGGAGCAGGGGGCCTCCCAGCTAGCAAAGCCACCCTGGGAACGAGGTCAAACACAGATCCTCGCTCCAGAAGCTAAGCAGCAGGTCTGCGGCTAATGGGAGACCGAGTGAACCTTCGGAACCCCGTTACAAACGGTTTTACTGGCCCAGTGTGTTTAGAGAGGTGAGCGAGCTTTGCAAGTCTTGCCCAACCTACCAAACAACTAGCCCCCAGCACCTATTCCGCAGTCCCTTAGTACCTCTCCCGATCATCGAGGTACCGTTTGAGCGAATCACTATGGACCTCATAGGACCAGTACCAAAGTCCACTAGAGGACACCAACACATCTTGGTCGTCCTAGATTACGCCACTCGGTATCCAGAAGCAGTGCCACTACGACATACATCGGCCAAACTACAGAGTTAATGGAGTGGATGGAGATGTTTTTCCGAGTGGGGCTACCTAAAGAGGTTCTGACTGACCAGGGGACCCCTTTTATGTCCAAGGTCATGAGGAAACTCTTTAAGTTGCTACACATCAAACAGCTATGGAAGTCCGTTTATCATCCGCAAACTGATGGCCTGGTAGAAAGGTTTAACCAAACATTAAAAAACATGTTAAGAAGAGTGGTGTCTAAGGATGGGAAGGACTAGGACCTCCTTCTGCCCTATCTTATGTTCGCAGTGCAAGAGGTGCTCCAGGCCTCTACTGGGTTCTCGCCCTTCGAACTGCTATATGCAAGACATCCTCGTGGTCTGTTGGACATAGCCAAAGAGGCGCGTGAGCAACAACCCACCCCATATAAAAGTGTAATTGAGTAAGTTACCCAGATGTAAGATCGGATAGAGACAGTGTTGCCTCTTGTTAGGGAGGATATGGAGGCAGCTCAGCGAGCCAAAAGTCGGGTCTATAATCGTCAGGCTCGGGTCCAGATCTTGAACCTGGGTGGGTTTTGGTTCTGGTGCCGACCGTGGACAATACGTTCCTGGCTAGGTGGGAGGGGCCCTACGAGGTACTCGAGAAAATTGGAGATGTAAACTACAAGATTCAATTAAAAACAAGAAAAAATAACCATAACCACCGAAAAGGTGTCCGGCGCCACGCACCTCTATTGATATCGGCTAAAAAACTACTAAATTCAACGTAAAATCCCTAGTAATAGGTATATAAAAAATGTAGACACGTAGCGTCACAGGATGAAACAGCAGGTCCACACTCGGATCTTCTTGAAACTTCCTTTATTCAAAGTATAGGCAAAACAGTAGGCTCAGCGCGTTTCGGGGTCTTTCAAACACCCCTTCCTCAGGAGCAATAATATACAGTGATACAGTTGCTTCTTATATATAAGAGAGTCTTTTCAAACACAGCCACGCTTAGAATAACGTCACTTCCGGTTCCTGTATGGACCGGAAGTGGAGATGTGTTCCACAGTGGAACGCAATGGATAGAATTCAGAAATGGCCATATAATGACCCAGTCTTACAGAGAACATTCAACAAGATCCCCTTTGTGGTGTGCGATTGAAGAGGGAAGCACACTTACAGCTCGAGGGTCAGATCTATTTGTGGCAGCTTGCCGATCATCACTTCCGGTTTCGGACTGAACCGGAAGTGCCCATGCGTTCCACAGTGGAACGCAACCGATATGGTAACACTCAATTGGCAGCCCTTTAGAGGATTTTTGCCGAAATTTCAACCCATCATGTTCACATTAATGGGTTTAGGGGCCAGTCAGCAGGATCTTATAAATATCTTAGCAATATTATATAGAAGAAAAGGGCGGCCTCAGGTTACATGATCCCAATACCCCTGTTGTCCACTAGAGGGCATCAGTTACTACTAGCTGTGTGGAAAGGAAGGGGAACGAAATATACAGAGTGGGCCATTTATATGGATACACCTTAATAAAATGGGAATGGTTGGTGATATTAATTTCCTGTTTGTGGCACATTAGTATATGTGAGGGGGGGAAACTTTTCAAGATGGGTGGTGACCATGGCGGCCATTTTGAAGTCGGCCATTTTGAATCCAACTTTTGTTTTTTCAATAGGAAGAGGGTCATGTGACACATCAAACTTATTGGGAATTCCACAAGAAAAACAATGGTGTGCTTGGTTTTAACGTAACTTTATTCTTTCATGAGTTATTTACAAGTTTCTGACCACTTATAAAATGTGTTCAATGTGCTGCCCATTGTGTTGGATTGTCAATGCAACCCTCTTCTCCCACTCTTTACACACTGATAGCAACACTGCAGGAGAAATGCTAGCACAGGCTTCCAGAATCCGTAGTTTCAGGTGCTGCACATCTCGTATCATCTGAAGGCAATCGTCTATGTTGTGAAGATACGAGATGTGCAGCACCTGAAACTACGGATACTGGAAGCCTGTGCTAGCATTTCTCCTGCGGTGTTGCTATCAGTGTGTGAAGAGTGGGAGAAGAGGGTTGCATTGACAATCCAACACAATGGGCAGCACATTGAACACATTTTATAAGTGGTCAGAAACGTGTAAATAACTCATGAAATAATAAAGTTACGTTAAAACCAAGCACATCATTGTTTTTCTTGTGAAATTCCCAATAAGTTTGATGTGTCATATGACCCTCTTCCTATTGAAAAAACAAAAGTTGGATTCAAAATGGCCGACTTCAAAATGGCCGCCATGGTTACCACTCATCTTGAAAAGGTTTCCCCCCTCACATATACTAATGTGCCACAAACAGGAAGTTAATATTACCAACCATTCCCATTTTATTAAGGTGTATCCATATAAATGGCCCACCCTGTATATCAGGGAAAAGGACAAAAAGAAAATAAATAGTTAGATTTTTAAGATTTTTAAGATATTCTGAGTTTCTGAGACAAATATAGATATAAATATAACAAGGCATCTTCATGTTCTAGGAAGCAGTTTTTCTAAAAAGATATATGGCGTAGCTGGATGGTATAACCGTAAATAGATTGCACAACAAATTTTTCCAAGGAAAGTATAGGTACGAGGATATATATGTATAAATGTATAAATGTATAAATGTATAAAGGGCTGTCAACAAATGTGCAGAATGAGCACAAAATGATATACATGTGTATAAGGCTTCCCCTATGGAGAATACAGGGAATACATTAAAATAAATATTCTCCAGTATAAATACATATTCTCCAGTGAAAGTTGAGAATAAATATATATATAAGACCTATAGAAAATTCATAAGTGGAGGCGCATACGTTAAAAAAGCTCAAAATATATATACACCATAAAAAATATACATAAAAATGTAAAAGGGACGCATATATGCCTACATGAAATAAATATATGTCTAAAAGAATATATGTAAAAGGACATATACACGACTAGATGAAAATCCGTATAAAAATAACTTCGATATGAGATATCATATAACAAAAAGATAAAAAAATATACAAACCGGATTCCAAAAAAGTTGGGACACTATACAAATCGTGAATAAAAACTGAATGCAATGATGTGGAGGTGCCAACTTCTAATATTTTATTCAGAATAGAACATAAATCACGGAACAAAAGTTTAAACAGAGAAAATTTACCATTTTAAGGGAAAAATATGTTGAATCAGAATTTCATGGTGTCAACAAATCCCCAAAAAGTTGGGACAAGGCCATTTTCACCACTGTGTGGCATCTCCCCTTCTTACAACACTCAACAGACGTCTGGGGACCGAGGAGACCAGTTTCTCAAGTTTAGAAATAGGAATGCTCTCCCATTCTTGTCTAATACAGGCCTCTAACTGTTCAATCGTCTTGGGCCTTCTTTGTTGCACCTTCCTCTTTATGATGCGCCAAATGTTCTCTATAGGTGAAAGATCTGGACTGCAGACTGGCCATTTCAGTACCCGGATCCTTCTCCTACGCAGCCATGATGTTGTGATTGATGCAGAATGTGGTCTGGCATTATCTTGTTGAAAAATGCAGGGTCTTCCCTGAAAGAGATGACGTCTGGATGGGAGCATATGTTGTTCTAGAACCTGAATATATTTTTCTGCATTGATGGTGCCTTTCCAGACATGCAAGCTGCCCATGCCACACGCACTCATGCAACCCCATACCATCAAAGATACAGGCTTCTGAACTGAGCGTTGATAACAACTTGGGTTGTCCTTGTCCTCTTTGGTCCGGATGACATGGCGTCCCAGATTTCCAAAAAGAACTTCGAATTGTGACTCGTCTGACCACAGAACAGTCTTCCATTTTGCCACACTCCATTTTAAATGATCCCTGGCCCAGTGAAAACGCCTGAGCTTGTGGATATTGCTTAGAAATGGCATCTTCTTTGCACTGTAGACTTTCAGCTGGCAACGGCGGATGGCACGGTGGATTGTGTTCACTGACAATGGTTTCTGGAAGTATTCCTGAGCCCATTCTGTGATTTCCTTTACAGTAGCATTCCTGTTTGTGGTGCAGTGTCGTTTAAGGGCCCGGAGATCACGGGCATCCAGTATGGTTTTACGGCCTTGACCCTTACGCACAGAGATTGTTCCAGATTCTCTGAATCTTCGGATGATGTTATGCACAGTTGATGATGATAGATGAAAAGTCTTTGCAATTTTTCGCTGGGTAACACCTTTCTGATATTGCTCCACTATCTTTCTGCGCAACATTGTGGGAATTGGTGATCCTCTACCCATCTTGGCTTCTGAGAGACACTGCCACTCTGAGAAGCTCTTTTTATACCCAATCATGTTGCCAATTGACCTAATTAGTGTTAATTGGTCTTCCAGCTCTTTGTTATGCTCAAATTTACTTTTTCCAGCCTCTTATTGCTACTTGTGCCAACTTTTTGGGGATTTGTTGACGCAGTGAAATTTTGAATCAACGTATTTTTCCTTTAAAATGATACATTTACTCGGATTAAACGTTTGATCTGTCATCTACGTTCTATTACAAATAAAATATTGACATTTGCCATCTCCACATCATTGCATTCAGTTTTTATTCACAATTTGTTTAGTGCCCCAACTGTTTTGGAATCCGGTTTGTATACAGTGGGATGCGAAAGTTTGGGCAACCTTGTTAATCGTCATGATTTTCCTGTATAAATCGTTGGTTGTTACGATAAAAAATGTCAGTTAAATATATCATATAGGAGACACACACAGTGATATTTGAGAAGTGAAATGAAGTTTATTGGATTTACAGAAAGCGTGCTATAATTGTTTAAACAAAATTAGGCAGGTGCATAAATTTGGGCACCACAAAAAAAGAAATGAAATCAATATTTAGTAGATCATCGGTTTGCAGAAATTACAGCCTCTAAACACTTCCTGTAGGTTCCAATGAGAGTCTGAATTCTGGTTGAAGGTATTTTGGACCATTCCTCTTTACAAAACATCTTTAGTTCATTCAGGTTTGATGGCTTCCGAGCATGGACAGCTCTCTTTAAGTCACACCACAGATTTTCAATTATATTCAGGTCTGGGGACTGAGATGGCCATTCCAGAACGTTATACTTGTTCCTCTGCATAAATGCCTTAGTGGATTTGGAGCAGTGTTTAGGGTCGTTGTCTTGTCGAAAGATCCAGCCCCCGGCGCAGCTTCAGCTTTGTCACTGATTCCTGGACATTGGTCTCCAGAATCTGCTGATACTGAGTGGAATCCATGCGTCCCTCAACTTTGACAAGATTCCCAGTCCCTGCACTGGCCACACAGCATGATGGGACCGCCACCATATTTTACTGTAGGTAGCAGGTGTTTTTCTTGGAATGCTGTGTTCTTTTTCCTCCATGCATAACGCCCATTGTTATGGCCAAATAACTCCATTTTAGATTCATCAGTCCACAGCACCTTATTCCAAAATGAAGCTGGCTTGTCCGAATGTGCTTTAGCCCACCTCAGGCGGCACTTTTTGTGCTGTGGGCGGAGAAAAGGCTTCCTCTGCATCACTCTCGCATACAGCATCTCCTTGTGTAAAGTGCGCCGAATGGTGGAACGATGCACAATGACTCCATCTGCAGCAAGATGATGTTGTAGGTCTTTGGTGCTGGTCTGAGGGTTGACGCTGACTGTTCTCACCATTTGTCACTTCTGTCTATCCGAGATTTTTCTTGGTCTGCCACTTGGAGCCTTAACTTGAACTGATCCTGTGGTCTTCCATTTCCTCAATATGTTCCTAACTGTGGAAACAGACAGCTGAAATCTCTGAGACAGCTTTCTGTATCCTTCCCCTAAACCATGATGGTAAATCTTTGTCTTCAGGTCATTTGAGAGTTGTTTTGAGACCCCCATGTTGCTACTCTTCAGAGAAAATTAAAAGAGGAGGGAAACTTACAATTGACCCCCTTAAATACTCTTTCTCATAATTGGATTCCCCTGTGTATGTAGGTCAGGGGTCACTGAGCTTACCAAGCCAATTTGAGTTCCAATAATTAGTTCTAAAGGTTTTGGAATCAATAAAATGACAACAGTGCCCAAATTTATGGACCTGCCTAATTTTGTATAAACAATTATCAGCAGAAATGAAGAAGGTCAAGGCACTCCAGAAGCAAATTCAATGTGTTTTAATCCACCAAATATTCAGCAGCAACGTTTCGACAACAGTCTTTATCAAGCTACATACAAGTTTATAAGTGACTCACATTACATATATATAAGGGTACTAATTCATACCAATAAATCAGTGGGTGTGCTTCCACCAATAGACCCGCCTCCTCTCAGGTACAAATAATCATATAATTAATCCAATCTATCAACCACAGTGTAAATTAATATAAGGCTTACCCAGCGTTCATACTTGGGCTGTTGATCCATAGTGTGTCCATGGTGAGCGGCGTCTTCCGCATGCGACTGCGGCTGCGCGAATGTTAGAACGGGATTCTCATACATCACATGGTCGGCTATACAGTCATGTGATCAATGACGCCACTCCCGGTCACCTGACTGATGACGCGCCTAAGCGTCTAGTCACTGTCATAGTAATCCCAGGTCCTACAGAGAGAGTATAAATGTCTCTTCCTGCGATTCTCTTTATCCAGCATTATGTCAAATCCGTGTAACTGCATATCTAGACGCCGGTCACCACGGGCACACCAACCGGGGGATGATGTTGTTTAAGGAAAATATAATTTCACTCCACAGTGTCATAGGAGCCGATCTTCAGCGGGGTATATGGCACCTCAATCATATCAATATCGCGGTTCAGTATCCAACTGGCAATGCGACAAACGGAATAGTATAGTGTCACATATAAACATGAAGGGGAACCCTTTCATAGAAATTCGGAGCTGATCAATAAATGAGTTCAGAAAATGAGTGCAAAAATGGCGTATAGGGGAAATCCCGTAGATCACACACTATATAGAGCAAACACACCCCTACATCCATAAGATAAATATCCAGGGATGTCTTGGTGTGCTATACTCTCAATATGCTAAAGAGTGCATTTGGACCACGGATATTGGGCCCACAACCATTGCCTCCCTCAATAAAAGGAGAGACAACCGATGCGTGCCCCTGCCTGGTCTGGGCCCCACCACTAAGTGGGAGACCCCTACCACGCTAATACCCAATGTCTCCTGTTAATATAAATAATTTCTTGTATTCTATATAGGTGTCACCCTACGCCTCCACATCTCAATAAAACCCATATACCCAGATCAGCTCCCCAGGTGAATAATCAGGGATAGAGAACCACCCGTCATGCATGTCAGTTACTACCGTCCCGCATATCCAGTCTAAAGAATCAAAACCTGCCGCACAATTCGTGCGTTGAAAAAATGAACCTGCTGGACGGCTCCCAGGTCACTGCTCCCAAAACAACTTAATCCATCCCTCGCCCGTTTCCCGCATGGCAGCCTTATCTATAAGTGATAAACAAAAAAAGAAGAAAAAGAAAGGAACAAAGAGAAAAGAAGAATAAAATCTGTTAATAAATCTCGATGCAATATCGGGTACTAACACTTTATATAAAAAACCCTTTATTTTCACATCCTGAATAATGATTCAAAAGAGGGAGCCCACCTTGAACTCCCGATTGAGTCCCTTAGGCTCAATGGTGTCCAATTCAAAGATCCATCTAAGTTCCAGGCGTTTTAATAGTCGTTCCCGATCACCACCTCTCCGTGGTGCGGGGACGCCATCAATAATCCTAAACCTCAATTGTGCAACGCTGTGTCTACATTTATAGAAATGTTCCGGGACTGGAAGTTCACCTTCCAAATTTTCCGACGCATTCTCCATCCTTGTGAACAATTTCCGGATGGAGTACCTATGCTGGTTGATCCTCAATTTACAGGCCTGTGTGGTCTCACCCACATAGATGAGACCACACGGGCACTGCAATGTATAGATCACAAACTCAGAGGAACACGTGAAAAAACCTTTTATATCATACTTCTTCCCAGTATGTGGATGGAAAAAGGTTTGTCCCTTCAGTATATTATTGCAGTTGCAACAATTGAGGCAAGGGTAGCACCCCTTTCTGGAGATGCATGACTTAACAGGCCTCTGCAGAAAAGAATGTACTAACTGATCGCCCAGATTCTTGGATCTCCTATAGGACATGAGCGGTGGTGTCTGGAACTCCACAATGTCTGGGAAAGAGCGTGTCAGGATTTGCCAATTTCGTCTGAGTGTTCCCGCTATTTGATTACTCAGAACCGAATGTGTGGACACAAAAGGTAATCTTTTGTTCTCCTTTTTCGTTCTGGTCGTGGTCAACAATTGAGTCCGTGTGTGTTGCCTGACTTTGTCAAGATGTTTCCTAACCAACTTTTTGGGATATTGTCTGGCTATGAACTTAGAGCTCATTGCCTGCAATCTGTCATCTACATTTTTATCATCTGAGATGATACGCCTAACCCTAAGAAGTTGGCTATATGGGAGAGAACTCAGCATGTTTTTTGGATGGGCACTATCAAAGCGCAACATATTGTTTTTGTCCGTTGGTTTAACAAAAATGTCTGTTTGGAGACCCCTCTCAGTCACATAAACTAATGTGTCCAAGAATTGCATAGAGTGTGGCGAGTCCACTCTAGTGAACTTCAGTTGCATATGGATACTATTGATGTAATCATGAAACTCCCCTAACTCTACGTCCGTCCCTGTCCATATGAGGAAGATGTCGTCTATATACCTCATCCACCCGGACACAAATTGGAACAGGGTGGATGGGTATATAGACGACTCCTCCACATATGTCATATAGATATTGGCATATGTCGGGGCCATGTTAGACCCCATGGCGGTCCCACGATTTTGAATGTAGAACCTGTCGTCAAAACTGAAATAGTTGTTAGTCAGCAGGATCTCCAACAGTGAGCTAACAAATTCACATAATTCCGCGGGGTAGTCAGTGTGTCGCAAGGCCCACTGAACAGCCTCCAAACCCTTTTCATGTTCAATGCAAGTGTACAGACTGGTGACGTCAAAAGACACCAGTCTGTCACCCGCACCGAATGCCAACTGTTGGACCCTGCTGAGAAACTCAGTCGTGTCCCTCACATATGACTTCGCCCCTGTAGCTGACGTCCTCAACAATTTGTCGATGAACATAGCCGCAGGAGCAAAGACCGAATCTATACCCGCCACTATGGGACGTCCAAGTGGGTTGCATAGATCCTTGTGAATCTTTGGTAAGACATACAGGGTTGGTGTAACTGGATGTTTTTCTATCAAATAACTGTGGAGTTTTGCATCAATGATGTTATTAGCATAAGCATTATCTACCAGTATTTTTATTTTCTTCATCACTCCAAATTTCGGATCTCCATTGACCTGTCTATACACTTCTGTGTCTTGCAGTTGTTTCTCTATTTCAGCAACGTACTTAGTAGTGTTCATTACTACAATTGCCCCTCCCTTGTCGGCTGCTTTGATTGTTAACTCTTTGCGCCGACTAAGGGAGGTCAATGCAGCTTTTTCTTCCTTGGTCAGGTTAGACCTTGAGACATCATCATTCTGTCGTCTCAACCTGGTAACGTCCGACCGGACCAAGGATATAAAAGTATCTATTGCTTTATGATATACCGGGGGTTGAAAATCACTCTTAATATGTAACCCCAAGTCAGTCAAGGTTAAGATACTGTGTTCAGTATCCTCAGAGGCCGAAGGAGGTAATCCATCCCTAGGTCTCTGGGTCTGATCATTGAAAAAATCTCTCAGCTTGATACGCCTAAAGAAATGTAATAAATCAATTTCATTTTGGAACCAATCAACCATAGACGTAGGGCAAAAAGAAAGTCCCTTATTCAAAACTCTTAGTTCCAACTCAGTTAGATCATAAGAGGAAATATTTACCACCAATTGAGTCCCATTCATTGTGTCAACTTCTGTGCACCCCTCCTCCCCTGCTGTAGTACAGGAGTTTTGGTTCCCACTGGTGGTTTGGTTGATCGTGTTGAGCGAGCATTCCTGGATGTTCCTTCTATACTGGCGGTGTTTACGTCCTCCCCTGCGTCTTCTCCTGTGTCCCTTGGTAGTCCCAATCCTAAAAAAATCAGTCCCGTTGCCACGTTCAGTGGAAGAGTCCGTGTCCGTGAGATCCGTATGTCGTCCCCTTGGCCTTTGGATCCTGCGGGTCTTCTGTGATCTAAATTTGTTGATCTCGGGCTGTGCCCTCTTATAGATATTGCCCTTGGCATAATCCTCCTCATCTCTAGACCACTTTTGTCTTTTGGTCTCCTCAATGTTTAAACGGTATTTGTGCAAGTCCCCTTTAATTTGTTCAAGAAATTTATCATAGTCCTGAGTATTAGTAATCGATTTAAGTCGCTCCTCCTGTTCCTGGACCCTTGTGCTGATCTTCATTGTATCCTTTTGTAGGAATTCCATATTTAATAGCATAATATCCATGGAAAACCGATTTTCTATCTCCATGAATTTATTAAGGAATTCTTGATTCTCAGGGAACAGAATTGGCCTGAGGTGAGTCCTCAGACCCCGGGGTATGCGACTTACCCTATAGTATTCTCTTAGGGTTAGGAGATGCAATTCCGTGTTGATGAGCTGTTTTCTCTCATTTACCAGCCTGCGTTTGATGGAATCAGCAGTCGGTTCGTTCAGAAAGGCTCCCTCCCCCTCATCGCCACTCAGGATGTGAGTAATTTGTTCACTTGAATAAACAGAGCTGTTTGGTGTAGCCATTGTGCTAATGCCGCTCAAATCCATGAAAAATATATATAGAAAAAACTATTTTTCAATCCATGGACAGTGTGCAAGTCCTCAGGCCCATGCGGATCAAACAAAAAAATATGGTAGGACAGCACCACTTACTTGAATGCACTCAAGCGACTTTGCGGCGGTGCTCGTGGCGTCAGGTCTCGGCCTCAGAGACCCCCAATGTACCAGCAGAAATGAAGAAGGTCACGGCACTCCAGAAGCAAATTCAATGTGTTTTAATCCACCAAATATTCAGCAGCAACGTTTCGACAACAGTCTTTATCAAGCTACATACAAACTTGTATGTAGCTTGATAAAGACTGTTGTCGAAACGTTGCTGCTGAATATTTGGTGGATTAAAACACATTGAATTTGCTTCTGGAGTGCCGTGACCTTCTTCATTTCTGCTGGTACATTGGGGGTCTCTGAGGCCGAGACCTGACGCCACGAGCACCGCCGCAAAGTCGCTTGAGTGCATTCAAGTAAGTGGTGCTGTCCTACCATATATTTTTGTTTGATCCGCATGGGCCTGAGGACTTGCACACTGTCCATGGATTGAAAAATAGTTTTTTCTATATATATTTTTCATGGATTTGAGCGGCATTAGCACAATGGCTACACCAAACAGCTCTGTTTATTCAAGTGAACAAATTACTCACATCCTGAGTGGCGATGAGGGGGAGGGAGCCTTTCTGAACGAACCGACTGCTGATTCCATCAAACGCAGGCTGGTAAATGAGAGAAAACAGCTCATCAACACGGAATTGCATCTCCTAACCCTAAGAGAATACTATAGGGTAAGTCGCATACCCCGGGGTCTGAGGACTCACCTCAGGCCAATTCTGTTCCCTGAGAATCAAGAATTCCTTAATAAATTCATGGAGATAGAAAATCGGTTTTCCATGGATATTATGCTATTAAATATGGAATTCCTACAAAAGGATACAATGAAGATCAGCACAAGGGTCCAGGAACAGGAGGAGCGACTTAAATCGATTACTAATACTCAGGACTATGATAAATTTCTTGAACAAATTAAAGGGGACTTGCACAAATACCGTTTAAACATTGAGGAGACCAAAAGACAAAAGTGGTCTAGAGATGAGGAGGATTATGCCAAGGGCAATATCTATAAGAGGGCACAGCCCGAGATCAACAAATTTAGATCACAGAAGACCCGCAGGATCCAAAGGCCAAGGGGACGACATACGGATCTCACGGACACGGACTCTTCCACTGAACGTGGCAACGGGACTGATTTTTTTAGGATTGGGACTACCAAGGGACACAGGAGAAGACGCAGGGGAGGACGTAAACACCGCCAGTATAGAAGGAACATCCAGGAATGCTCGCTCAACACGATCAACCAAACCACCAGTGGGAACCAAAACTCCTGTACTACAGCAGGGGAGGAGGGGTGCACAGAAGTTGACACAATGAATGGGACTCAATTGGTGGTAAATATTTCCTCTTATGATCTAACTGAGTTGGAACTAAGAGTTTTGAATAAGGGACTTTCTTTTTGCCCTACGTCTATGGTTGATTGGTTCCAAAATGAAATTGATTTATTACATTTCTTTAGGCGTATCAAGCTGAGAGATTTTTTCAATGATCAGACCCAGAGACCTAGGGATGGATTACCTCCTTCGGCCTCTGAGGATACTGAACACAGTATCTTAACCTTGACTGACTTGGGGTTACATATTAAGAGTGATTTTCAACCCCCGGTATATCATAAAGCAATAGATACTTTTATATCCTTGGTCCGGTCGGACGTTACCAGGTTGAGACGACAGAATGATGATGTCTCAAGGTCTAACCTGACCAAGGAAGAAAAAGCTGCATTGACCTCCCTTAGTCGGCGCAAAGAGTTAACAATCAAAGCAGCCGACAAGGGAGGGGCAATTGTAGTAATGAACACTACTAAGTACGTTGCTGAAATAGAGAAACAACTGCAAGACACAGAAGTGTATAGACAGGTCAATGGAGATCCGAAATTTGGAGTGATGAAGAAAATAAAAATACTGGTAGATAATGCTTATGCTAATAACATCATTGATGCAAAACTCCACAGTTATTTGATAGAAAAACATCCAGTTACACCAACCCTGTATGTCTTACC
Source organism: Bufo bufo (assembly GCF_905171765.1). Lineage (NCBI taxonomy): Eukaryota > Metazoa > Chordata > Amphibia > Anura > Bufonidae > Bufo > Bufo bufo. The sequence continues at coordinate 375,626,759 of NC_053389.1, forward strand.
AAAGATTCACAAGGATCTATGCAACCCACTTGGACGTCCCATAGTGGCGGGTATAGATTCGGTCTTTGCTCCTGCGGCTATGTTCATCGACAAATTGTTGAGGACGTCAGCTACAGGGGCGAAGTCATATGTGAGGGACACGACTGAGTTTCTCAGCAGGGTCCAACAGTTGGCATTCGGTGCGGGTGACAGACTGGTGTCTTTTGACGTCACCAGTCTGTACACTTGCATTGAACATGAAAAGGGTTTGGAGGCTGTTCAGTGGGCCTTGCGACACACTGACTACCCCGCGGAATTATGTGAATTTGTTAGCTCACTGTTGGAGATCCTGCTGACTAACAACTATTTCAGTTTTGACGACAGGTTCTACATTCAAAATCGTGGGACCGCCATGGGGTCTAACATGGCCCCGACATATGCCAATATCTATATGACATATGTGGAGGAGTCGTCTATATACCCATCCACCCTGTTCCAATTTGTGTCCGGGTGGATGAGGTATATAGACGACATCTTCCTCATATGGACAGGGACGGACGTAGAGTTAGGGGAGTTTCATGATTACATCAATAGTATCCATATGCAACTGAAGTTCACTAGAGTGGACTCGCCACACTCTATGCAATTCTTGGACACATTAGTTTATGTGACTGAGAGGGGTCTCCAAACAGACATTTTTGTTAAACCAACGGACAAAAACAATATGTTGCGCTTTGATAGTGCCCATCCAAAAAACATGCTGAGTTCTCTCCCATATAGCCAACTTCTTAGGGTTAGGCGTATCATCTCAGATGATAAAAATGTAGATGACAGATTGCAGGCAATGAGCTCTAAGTTCATAGCCAGACAATATCCCAAAAAGTTGGTTAGGAAACATCTTGACAAAGTCAGGCAACACACACGGACTCAATTGTTGACCACGACCAGAACGAAAAAGGAGAACAAAAGATTACCTTTTGTGTCCACACATTCGGTTCTGAGTAATCAAATAGCGGGAACACTCAGACGAAATTGGCAAATCCTGACACGCTCTTTCCCAGACATTGTGGAGTTCCAGACACCACCGCTCATGTCCTATAGGAGATCCAAGAATCTGGGCGATCAGTTAGTACATTCTTTTCTGCAGAGGCCTGTTAAGTCATGCATCTCCAGAAAGGGGTGCTACCCTTGCCTCAATTGTTGCAACTGCAATAATATACTGAAGGGACAAACCTTTTTCCATCCACATACTGGGAAGAAGTATGATATAAAAGGTTTTTTCACGTGTTCCTCTGAGTTTGTGATCTATACATTGCAGTGCCCGTGTGGTCTCATCTATGTGGGTGAGACCACACAGGCCTGTAAATTGAGGATCAACCAGCATAGGTACTCCATCCGGAAATTGTTCACAAGGATGGAGAATGCGTCGGAAAATTTGGAAGGTGAACTTCCAGTCCCGGAACATTTCTATAAATGTAGACACAGCGTTGCACAATTGAGGTTTAGGATTATTGATGGCGTCCCCGCACCACGGAGAGGTGGTGATCGGGAACGACTATTAAAACGCCTGGAACTTAGATGGATCTTTGAATTGGACACCATTGAGCCTAAGGGACTCAATCGGGAGTTCAAGGTGGGCTCCCTCTTTTGAATCATTATTCAGGATGTGAAAATAAAGGGTTTTTTATATAAAGTGTTAGTACCCGATATTGCATCGAGATTTATTAACAGATTTTATTCTTCTTTTCTCTTTGTTCCTTTCTTTTTCTTCTTTTTTTGTTTATCACTTATAGATAAGGCTGCCATGCGGGAAACGGGCGAGGGATGGATTAAGTTGTTTTGGGAGCAGTGACCTGGGAGCCGTCCAGCAGGTTCATTTTTTCAACGCACGAATTGTGCGGCAGGTTTTGATTCTTTAGACTGGATATGCGGGACGGTAGTAACTGACATGCATGACGGGTGGTTCTCTATCCCTGATTATTCACCTGGGGAGCTGATCTGGGTATATGGGTTTTATTGAGATGTGGAGGCATAGGGTGACACCTATATAGAATACAAGAAATTATTTATATTAACAGGAGACATTGGGTATTAGCGTGGTAGGGGTCTCCCACTTAGTGGTGGGGCCCAGACCAGGCAGGGGCACGCATCGGTTGTCTCTCCTTTTATTGAGGGAGGCAATGGTTGTGGGCCCAATATCCGTGGTCCAAATGCACTCTTTAGCATATTGAGAGTATAGCACACCAAGACATCCCTGGATATTTATCTTATGGATGTAGGGGTGTGTTTGCTCTATATAGTGTGTGATCTACGGGATTTCCCCTATACGCCATTTTTGCACTCATTTTCTGAACTCATTTATTGATCAGCTCCGAATTTCTATGAAAGGGTTCCCCTTCATGTTTATATGTGACACTATACTATTCCGTTTGTCGCATTGCCAGTTGGATACTGAACCGCGATATTGATATGATTGAGGTGCCATATACCCCGCTGAAGATCGGCTCCTATGACACTGTGGAGTGAAATTATATTTTCCTTAAACAACATCATCCCCCGGTTGGTGTGCCCGTGGTGACCGGCGTCTAGATATGCAGTTACACGGATTTGACATAATGCTGGATAAAGAGAATCGCAGGAAGAGACATTTATACTCTCTCTGTAGGACCTGGGATTACTATGACAGTGACTAGACGCTTAGGCGCGTCATCAGTCAGGTGACCGGGAGTGGCGTCATTGATCACATGACTGTATAGCCGACCATGTGATGTATGAGAATCCCGTTCTAACATTCGCGCAGCCGCAGTCGCATGCGGAAGACGCCGCTCACCATGGACACACTATGGATCAACAGCCCAAGTATGAACGCTGGGTAAGCCTTATATTAATTTACACTGTGGTTGATAGATTGGATTAATTATATGATTACTTGTACCTGAGAGGAGGCGGGTCTATTGGTGGAAGCACACCCACTGATTTATTGGTATGAATTAGTACCCTTATATATATGTAATGTGAGTCACTTATAAACTTGTATGTAGCTTGATAAAGACTGTTGTCGAAACGTTGCTGCTGAATATTTGGTGGATTAAAACACATTGAATTTGCTTCTGGAGTGCCGTGACCTTCTTCATTTCTGCTGGTACATTGGGGGTCTCTGAGGCCGAGACCTGACGCCACGAGCACTGCCGCAAAGTCGCTTGAGTGCATTCAAGTAAGTGGTGCTGTCCTACCATATATTTTTGTATAAACAATTATAGCACACTTTCTGCAAATCCAATAAACTTCATTTCACTTCTCAAATATCACTGTGTGTCTCCTATATGATATATTTAACTGACATTTTTTATCGTAACAACCAACGATTTATACAGGAAAATCATGACGATTAACAAGGTTGCCCAAACCTTCGCATCCCACTGTATAAATATATAAATATATAAGGAAAACAGAAGTCTTGCTCTAGGAGGGGACAACCCGGTGTATTAAGGGCCTAATCTTGCTGCACTCTGATGTCATAGTCCCAAGCAAGGGATCGGGCCATATCAGGGAATACATTATTAATTCGTATATTCAAGGGCTTCGTTTAGGCCAAAGGGGGCCAGCGTATTAAATTTATAGATCCAAAACATTTATTTTCGAGCCAACTGTTGAAATGAGTGAGGGACCCATTCAACCACCGGGGTGACTTTCGCGAGGGTGGAATCACTATTGTGTTGTTCAAAGAAATGTCTTGAAACGCTATGAGTTAGTACTTTACAGTGGATATTCGAGCGATGTTCATTCATTCTCTGTCTTAGGGTTTGGGTGGTTCTCCCTATATATAGCAAATTGCAAGGACATGTGAGCAAATAAATTATGTTCCGAGAGCCACAATTCATAAAGTGTCTCAGCGTAATTACTTCTCCAGAGTGTGGGACATTGATAGTTCTAGTCTTATCTTTGATCATTCCACAACATTTACACCTCTTTATTTTACATCTAAAAGCCCCCTTTTCAATTAGTTTTGTCGGCTTCGTGGTCTTTCCTTTCTCTATAATTTTAGGGCAAGAGGGTGCAACCATATTTTTCAGGGTTTGGGCCCTTCTAAACGCTAAGCCTGGAACTGGGGGAAGTATATGTTTGAGGATAGGATCCTTTTGTAGTATTCCCCAATGTCTCTTAAAAATTTGCCGGATTTTAGCATGTCTCACATTAAATCTTGGGATCAGGTTGAACTGAGTCTTATCTTGGGTATTTTTATTTTTGTTTTCTTTAGGTTGAAGGGCATTACTTTGTCGAAGTAGTAGGGATATTTTTTTCGATTCCTTAACCACTTAAGGACCACAGGTTTATACCTCCCTAAAGACCAGGCCCTTTTTTACAAATCGGCACTCCACAACTTTAGCGGTTTATTGCTCGGTCATGCAACTTACCACCCAAATGAATTTTACCTCCTTTTCTTCTCACTAATAGAGCTTTCATTTGGTGGTATTTCATTGCTGCTGACATTTTTACTTTTTTTGTTATTAATCGAAATTTAACGATTTTTTTGCAAAAAAATGACATTTTTCACTTTCAGTTGTAAAATTTTGCTAAAAAAACGACATCCATATATAAATTTTGCTCTAAATTTATTGTTCTACATGTCTTTGATAAAAAAAAAATGTTTGGGTAAAAAAAAAATAGTTTGGGTAAAAGTTATAGCGTTTACAAACTATGGTACAAAAATGTGAATTTCCGCTTTTTGAAGCAGCTCTGACTTTCTGAGCACCTGTCATGTTTCCTGAGGTTCTACAATGCCCAGACAGTACAAACACCCCACAAATGACCCCATTTCGGAAAGTAGACACCCTAAGGTATTCGCTGATGGGCATAGTGAGTTCATAGAACTTTTTATTTTTTGTCACAAGTTAGCGGAAAATGATGATTTATTTTTTATTTATTTTTTTCTTACAAAGTCTCATATTCCTCTAACTTGTGACAAAAAATAAAAACTTCCATGAACTCACTATGCCCATCAGCGAATACCTTGGGGTGTCTTCTTTCCAAAATGGGGTCACTTGTGGGGTAGTTATACTGCCCTGGCATTCTAGGGGCCCAAATGTGTGGTAAGGAGTTTGAAATCAAATTCTGTAATAAATGGCCGGTGAAATCCGAAAGGTGCTGTTTGGAATTTGGGCCCCTTTGCCCACCTAGGCTGCAAAAAAGTGTCACACATGTCGTATCTCCGTATTCAGGAGAAGTTGGGGAATGTGTTTTGGGGTGTCATTTTACATATACCCATGCTGGGTGAGATAAATATCTTGGTCAAATGCCAACTTTGTATAAAAAAATGGGAAAAGTTGTCTTTTGCCAAGATATTTCTCTCACCCAGCATGGGTATATGTAAAATGACACCCCAAAACACATTCCCCAACTTCTCCTGAATACGGAGATACCACATGTGTGACACTTTTTTGCAGCCTAGGTGGGCAAAGGGGCCCATATTCCAAAGAGCACCTTTCGGATTTCACTGGTCATTTTTTACAGAATTTGATTTCAAACTCCTTACCACACATTTGGGCCCCTAGAATGCCAGGGCAGTATAACTACCCCACAAGTGACCCCATTTTGGAAAGAAGACACCCCAAGGCATTCGCTGATGGGCATAGTGAGTTCATGGAAGTTTTTATTTTTTGTCACAAGTTAGTGGAATGAGACTTTGTAAGAAAAAAAAAAAAATCATCATTTTTCACTAACTTGTGACAAAAAATATAAAAGTCTAGGAACTCGCCATGCCCCTCACGGAATACCTTGGGGTGTCTTCTTTCCAAAATGGGGTCACTTGTGGGGTAGTTATACTGCCCTGGCATTTTCCAGGGGCCCTAATGTGTGGTAAGTAGGTAAATGACCTGTGAAATCCTAAAGGTGCTCTTTGGAATGTGGGCCCCTTTGCCCACCTAGGCTGCAAAAAAGTGTCACACATGTGGTATCGCCGTATTCAGGAGAAGTTGGGGAATGTGTTTTGGGGTGTCTTTTTACATATACTCATGCTGGGTGAGAGAAATATCTCGGCAAAAGACAACTTTTCCCATTTTTTTATACAAAGTTGGCATTTGACCAAGATATTTATCTCACCCAGCATGGGTATATGTAAAATGACACCCCAAAACACATTGCCCAACTTCTCCTGAGTACGGCGATACCACATGTGTGACACTTTTTTGCAGCCTAGATGCGCAAAGGGGCCCACATTCATTTTATGAGGGCATTTTTAGATATTTGGATCCCAGACTTCTTCTCACGCTTTAGGACCCCTAGAATGCCAGGGCAGTATAAATACCCCACATGTGACCCCATTTTGGAAAGAAGACACCCCAAGGTATTCAATGAGGGGCATGGCGAGTTCATAGAAATTTATTTTTTTTGGCACAAGTTAGCAGAAATTGATATATATTTTTTTTTTCTCACAAAGTCTCCCTTTCCGCTAACTTGGGACAAAAATTTAAATCTTTCATGGACTCAATAGGCCCCTCACGGAATACCTTGGGGTGTCTTCTTTCCGAAATGGGGTCACATGTGGGGTATTTATACTGCCCTGGCATTCTAGGGGCCCTAAAGCGTGAGAAGAAGTCTGGAATATAAATGTCTAAAAAAATTTACGCATTTGGATTCCGTGAGGGGTATGGTGAGTTCATGTGAGATTTTATTTTTTGACACAAGTTAGTGGAATATGAGACTTTGTAAGAAAAAAAATAAAATTTCCGCTAACTTGGGCCAAAAAAATGTCTGAATGGAGCCTTACAGGGGGGTTATCAATGACAGGGGGGTGATCAATGACAGGGGGGTGATCAGGGAGTCTATATGGGGTGATCACCACAGTCATTGATCACCCCCCTGTAAGGCTCCATTCAGTTGTCCGTATGCGTTTTGCGGATCCGATCCATGTATCAGTGGATCCGTAAAAATCATGCGGACGTCTGAATGGAGCTTTACAGGGGGGTAATCAATGACAGGCGGGTGATCAGGGAGTCGATATGGGGTGATCACCACAGTCATTGATCACGCCCCTGTAAGGCTCCATTCAGACGTCCGTATGCGTTTTGCGGATCCGATCCATCTATCAGTGGATCCGTAAAAATCACGCAGACATCTGAATGGAGCTTTACAGGGGGGTGATCAATGACAGGGGGGTAATCAATGACAGGGGGGTGATCAGGGAGTCTATATGGGGTGATCTCCACAGTCATTGATCACTCCCCTGTAAGGCTCCATTCAGACGTCCGTGTGCGTTTTGCGGATCCGATCCATCTATCAGTGGATCCGTAAAAATCATGCGGACGTCTGAATGGAGCTTTACAGGGGTGTGATCAATGACAGGGGGGTAATCAATGACAGGGGGGTGATCAGGGAGTCTATATGGGGTGATCTCCACAGTCGTTGATCACGCCCCTGTAAGGCTCCATTCAGACGTCCGTGTGCGTTTTGCGGATCCGATCCATCTATCAGTGGAGCCGTAAAAATCATGCGGACGTCTGAATGGAGCTTTACCGGGGTGTGATCAATGACAGGGGGGTAATCAATGACAGGGGGGTGATCAGGGAGTCTATATGGGATGATCACCACAGTCATTGATCACGCCCCTGTAAGGCTCCATTCAGACGTCCGTGTGCGTTTTGCGGATCCGATCCATCTATCAGTGGATCCGTAAAAATCATGCGAACGTCTGAATGGAGCTTTACAGGGGTGTGATCAATGACAGGGGGGTAATCAATGACAGGGGGGTGATCAGGGAGTCTATATGGGGTGATCACCACAGTCATTGATCACGCCCCTGTAAGGCTCCATTCAGATGTCCGTATGCGTTTTGCGAATCCGATCCATCTATCAGTGGATCCGTAAAAATCATGCGGACATCTGAATGGAGCTTTACAGAGGGGTGATCAATGACAGGGGGGTAATAAATGACAGGGGGGTGATCAGGGAGTCTATATGGGGTGATCACCACAGTCATTGATCACCCCCCCTGTAAGGCTCCATTCAGACATGAATAAGGGTGAATAAGGGGTTAATAAGTGACGGGGGGGGGGGGGTGTAGTGTAGTGTGGTGCAACATTTTACTGAGCTATCTGTGTCCTCTGGTGGTCGATCCAAACAAAGGGGACCACCAGAGGACCAGGAAGCAGGTATAATATACGCTGTTATCAAAACAGCGTCTAATATACCTGTTAGGGGTAAAAAAAAATCACATCTCCAGCCTGCCAGCGAACGATCGCCGCTGGCAGGCTGGAGATCCACTCTCTTACCTTCCGTTCCTGTGAGCGCGCGCGCCTGTGGGCGCGCGTTCACAGGAAATCTCGGCTCACGCGAGATGACGCCAATCGGCGTTAGCGTAGCCTGGGGGAGCCGCAGAGATGACGCCTTTCGGCGTTAGCTTAGCGGCAAGTGGTTAATTAAAGTTTTCGGGTATCCTTTTTCAACAAACCTTTGACACAGAGTGTTTAGTTGTTTCAGGGTCAGGCTGTCAGAGCAATTCCTCCTCACTCTCTTCATCTGATTAAATGGTATATTCTTCTTCCATTTAGGGTGGTGGCAGCTTTTATAGTTCAAGTAGCTGTTCGCATCCACCTGTTTAAAGTGAGTTTTTGTTATAATCGTATCATTTTCTATACTTAAATGGATGTCTAAAAAAATTGTTTCACGGGGATTATGCTCCAGACTAAAACCAAGACCCCATTGGTTTGTATTTAGATTTTTTACAAAGGATATCAAATCTTCGACATCCCCTTCCCAGATGAAAATAATACCATCGATATATCTCTGATAATAACGGATTTTTGGGTGAGAGAGTAGGCCATGATGTTATTCAAATAGACCCATAAAAAGGTTAGCATATGATGGGGCGAATTTCATCCCCATCGCGGTACCTTTTTTCTGGATATAAAAGACCTCATTAAAAGTAAAAAATTATGATTTAAAATAAATTCAATGGCATCCACTAGAAACTCTTTTTGCTGTTACGGCATAGAAGGGTCCTTCCCCCAAAAATATCTAACAGCTGCAAGGCCCAGATCATGCTAAATGTTACTATATAGGGAGTTTACATCCAAGGTGACAAAAATTTAATTACTTCTCCATTCGACGGGGCTTATTAAATTAATGAGATGAGTTGTATCCCTCAAACAGGAGGGTAGCTGTATTACATATTTCTGAAGGAATTTGTCCACATAAGCTGATAAGTTGGTTGTATATGAGTCAATACCCGAAATGATTGGTCTACCCGGTGGGTTATGGAGGGTTTTGTGCATTTTAGGTAGAAAATAAAATTTTGCTACAGTGGGGTGTGCTGGGGACAAGAATTGTTTTTCTTTCTTATCAATAATACCTAAAGAAAAAACCATGTCTACCAGTTTTACTAGTGACTTCTTAAACAAAACTGTAGGATCCTCATCCAAGGTTCTATAGTAGTCATGATCGGACAGAATTCTCTTTGATTCGGCTACATAGTAGTCGTGGTCCATCACCACAATGCCACCCCCCTTATCTGCATTCTTTATTATTATTTCTTTATTCTTTTTCAGATTCTCAAGGGCTTTCCTTTCCCTGGAGTTTAAATTCTTTGTCATGTTTTTCTCCAATGAGGAGAGGGTTTTAAATTCTTCTAGCACTATATTATAATAGGTCTCCAAATGAGGCCCTCGGCTTTCAATAGGATAGAATGTTGACTTCATCTTTAGGTGAGATGGTAGGGGGGCATGGGGGTCTATTGGTTGAGTAGACGTTGGTCTGGATTCTTGCAATAGACTCTCTTGTGTGGATGCAAGAGCTTCCTTGGGGATGGAATTATTTATTGGGACAATGTGGGTAGTCAATTCCTTCAAAAAAAAGTGTGTTTTAAGTGTAAGCCTGTGTATATATTGGTTTAAATCAACAAATAATTCAAAGGGATCTGGTTCATTAGATGGACAAAAAGAAAGGCCCTTGCCAAGCAATTCTATTTCGTCGCTGGTAAGATTATATTGGGAGAGGTTAAAAATGCCATTATCTATTTCTCTGGTGGTTGGGTCTTTTTCAGTGACTTCTTCTATGGTGGTCTTATTTACTTTTCTGTCGGACTCTTTTGAGTTTTTTCTTTGTGGGTCCATCAAGATTTTCCCCGTCGGGTTCCTCTGAATCCTTTTTTGGAATGTGATAGGGGGGTGAAGAAGTGTGTTATCTTTAATGTTCTTTGATGAACTCTCCACTACAGACCCCATTGGACTCAAATAGGGGGTTAGAAATTGCTGACTGGACAGGACCCTCCTGGTCAAGGGTGTTGAATTCTGTGGGGTAACTACTGGGGATAGTACTCCTAAAAAAGGGCTCTCTGGAAGGCTCGGTGGTAGAGCTAAAAAAGGATCTGAATGGGTGGAAGAATTAGAATATATGGAGATATTGAGTGATTTTTTTAAAGGTCCGGTTTCTATTCTGATAGCCTGATCATCACGTGAGGGGACAGATCGTGAGGTTGAATTGGGTGTGGAATAAACAGAAAGGTTTTCCAAGACTGCAAGAGAAGGAGATAAGCCTGGATTCGAATTCTTTTCGGTTTGTTCATCTTTGGTGATGAAAGGGATATACAAGGTTTGGTCCCCTCTGGTTTACAATAAGGGACAGTGGGATTAATTTGTGTACTTGGTCTGGCTGGTTTGGTTATCGGTACGATCTGGACTTCAAATTTTTTGTTCTCTACAGTGATCTTTTTCCCCCAAGCATTCCAAACGTTGTATTGTAAAAAGTCCTAGTTTGTAGTATCGGTCTAATATTGTTTTCAGGGAGGAACCGTCTCTCTGAACCATTCCTCTGAGGGATTGGCCCATGTCTAACCCCAATGGGGGGGAGAAAAGGGTTACTATTTTGGTAGTGTAGTTTCCGTTCCCATGTTCTAACCTGGTCTGATTTAAAATCTCCTATATCCCTCAGTAGTTTTTTTGGATTTGAATCTAACCTCATTGTACAGTCGTGGCCAAAAGTTTTGAGAATGACACAAATATTGGAAATTGGAAAAGTTGCTGCTTAAGTTTTTATAATAGCAATTTGCATATACTCCAGAATGTTATGAAGAGTGATAAGATGAATTGCATAGTCCTTTTTTGCCATGAAAATTAACTTAATCACCAAAAAACCTTTCCACTGCATTTCATTGCTGTCATTAAAGGACCTGCTGAGATCATTTCAGTAATCGTCTTTTTAACTCAGGTGAGAATGTTGACGAGTACAAGGCTGGAGATCATTATGTCAGGCTGATTGGGTAAAAATGGCAGACTTGACATGTTAAAAGGAGAGTGACGCTTGAAATCATTGTTCTTCCATTGTTAACCATGGTGACCTGCAAAGAAACGCGTGCAGCCATCATTGCGTTGCATAAAAATGGCTTCACAGGCAAGGATATTGTGGCTACTAAGATTGCACCTCAATCAACAATTTATAGGATCATCAAGAACTTCAAGGAAAGAGGTTCAAATCTTGTTAAGAAGGCTTCAGGGCGTCCAAGAAAGTCCAGCAAGCGCCAGGATCATCTCCTAAAGAGAATTCAGCTGCGGGATAGGAGTGCCACCAGTGCAGAGCTTGCTCAGGAATGGCAGCAGGCAGGTGTGAGTGCATCTGCACGCACAGTGAGGTTAAGACTTTTGGAAGATGGCCTGGTGTCAAGAAGGGCAGCAAAGAAGCTATTTCTCTCCAAAAAAAAAGCATCAGGGACAGATTGATCTTCTGCAGAAAGTTTGGTGAATGGACTGCTGAGGACTGGGGCAAAGTCATATTCTCCGATGAAGCCTCTTTCCGATTGTTTGGGGCATCTGGAAAAAGGCTTGTCCAGAGAAGAAATGGTGAGCGCTACCATCAGTCCTGTCTCATGCCAACAGTAAAGCATCCTGAGACCATTCATGTGTGGGGTTGCTTCTCATCCAAGGGAGTGGGCTCACTCACAATTTTGCCCAAAAACACAGCCATGAATAAAGAATGGTACCAAAACACCCTCCAACAGCAACTTCTTCCAACAACAGTTTGGTTAAGAACAATGCATTTTCCAGCACGATGGAAAACCGTGCCATAAGGCAAAAGTGATAACTAAGTGGCTCGGGGACCAAAACGTTGACATTTTGGGTCCATGGCCTGGAAACTCCCCAGATCTTAATCCCATTGAGAACTTGTGGTCAATCCTCAAGAGGCGGGTGGACAAACAAAAACCCACTAATTCTGACAAACTCCAAGAAGTGATTATGAAAGAATGGGTTGCTATCAGTCAGGAATTGGCCCAGAAGTTGATTGAGAGCATGCCCAGTCGAATTGCAGAGGTCCTGAAAAAGAAGGGCCAACACTGCAAATACAGACTCTTTGCTTAAATGTCATGTAATTGTCGATAAAAGCCTTTGAAACATATGAATTACTTGTAATTATATTTCACTACATCACAGAAACAACTGAAACAAAGATCTAAAAGCAGTTTTGCAGCAAATTTTGTGAAAAATAATATTTGTGTCATTCACAAAACTTTTGGCCACGACTGTAGATACTATCACAGTTAGTGGTAAAATTAAAAACACCTCTATTGATATTTGCTAAAAAACTACTAAATTCAATGTAAAATCACTAGTAAAAGGTCTTAGGGGTCTCCATAGTTCTCGGTCCATAGTCTGTAGGAAGGAGGCTGGCCCTCAGGCTTCTCCAGCAGCCCCAATGATGGTTCAGTCCATCACAACCACCATAGAAATAGATAAGGGCATTTTTAACCTCTCACAATATAATTTTACCAGCGGCGAAATAGAATTGCTTGGCAAGGGCCTTTCTTTTTGTCCATCTAATGAACCAGATCCCTTTGAATTATTCGTTGATTTAAACCAATATATACGCAGGCTTACACTTAAAAGACACTTTTTTCTGAAGGAATTGACTACCCACATTGTCCCAATAAATAATACCATCCCCAAGGAAGCTCTTGCATCCACACAAGAGAGTCTATTGCAAGAATCCAGACCAACGTCTACTCAACCAATAGACCCCCATGCCCCCCTACCATCTCACCTAAAGATGAAGTCAACATTCTAGCCTATTGAAAGCCGAGGGCCTCATTTGGAGACCTATTATAATATAGTGCTAGAAGAATTTAAAACCCTCTCCTCATTGGAGAAAAACATGACAAAGAATTTAAACTCCAGAGAAAGGAAAGTCTTTGAGAATCTGAAAAAGAATAAAGAAATAATAATAAAGAATGCAGATAAGGGGGGTGGCATTGTGGTGATGGACCATGACTACTATGTAACCGAATCAAAGAGAATTCTGTCCGATCATAACTACTATAGAACCTTGGATGAGGATCGTACAGTTTTGTTTAAGAAGTCACTAGTAAAACTGGTAGCCATGGCATTTTCTTTAGGTATTATTGATAAGAAAGAAAAACAATTCTTGTCCCCAGCACACCCCACTGTAGCAAAATTTTATTTTCTACCCAAAATACACAGAACCCTCCATAACCCGCCGGGTAGACCAATCATTTCGGGTATAGACTCACTTACAACCAACTTATCAGCTTATGTGGACAAATTCCTTCAGAAATATGTAATACAGCTACCCTCCTATTTGAGGGATACAACATATCTCATTAATTTAATAAGCCCCGTCGAATGGAGAAGTAATTACATTTTTGTCACCTTGGATGTAAACTCCCTATATAGTAACATTTAGCATGATCTGGGCCTTGCAGCTGTTAGATATTTTTGCAGGAAGGACACTAGTGGATGCCATTGAATTTATTTTAAATCATAATTTTTTTACTTTTAATGAGGTCTTTTATATCCAGAAAAAAGGTGCGATGGGGACGAAATTCGCTCCATCATATGATAACGTTTTTATGGAGCTATTTGAAGAATATCGTGGCCTACTCTCTCACCCAAAAATCTGTTATTATCAGAGATATATCGATGATATTATTTTCATCTGGGAAGGGGATGTCGAAGATTTGATATCCTTTGTAAAAAAATCTAAATACAAACCAATAGGGTCTTGGTTTTAGTCTGGAGCATAATCCCCGAGAAGCAATTTTTTTAGACATCCATTTAAGTATAGAAAATGATAAGATTATAACAAAAACTCACTTTAAACAGGTGGATGCGAACAGCTACTTGAACTATAAAAGCTGCCACCAGCAGAATATACCATTTAGTCAGATGAAGAGAGTGAGGAGGAATTGCTCTGACAGCCTGACCCTGAAACAACAACTAAACACTCTGTGTCAAAGGTTTGTTGAAAAAGGATACCCGAAAACTATAATTAAGGAATCGAAAAAAAGATCCCTACTACTTTGACAAAGTGATGCCCTTCAACCTAAAAAAAACAAAAATAAAAATACCCAAGATAAGACTCAGTTCAACCTGATCCCAAGATTTAATGTGAGACATGCTACAAAATACTACAAAAGGATCCTATCCTCACACATATGCTTCCCCCAGTTCCAGGCTTAATGTTTAGAAGGGCCCAAACCCTGAAAAATATGGTTGCACCCTCTTGCCCTAAAATTATAGAGAAAGGAAAGACCACGAAGCCGACAAAACCAATTAAAAAGGGGGCTTTTAGATGTAAAATAAAGAAGTGTAAATGGGGAATGATCAAAGATAAGACTAGAACTATCAATGTCCCACACTCTGGAGAAGTAATTACGCTGAGACACTTTATGAATTGTGGCTCTCGGAACATAATTTATTTGCTCACATGTCCTTGCAATTTGCTATATATAGGGAAAGCCACCCAAACCCTCAGACAGAGAATGAATGAACATTGCTCGAATATCCACCGTAAAGTACTAACTCATAGCGTTTCAAGACATTTCTTTGAACACCACAATAGCGATTCCACCCTGGCGAAAGTCACCCCGGTGGTTGAATGGGTCCCTCACTCATTTCAACAGTTGGCTCGAAAATAAATGTTTTGGATCTATAAATTTAATACGCTGGCCCCCTTTGGCCTAAACGAAGCCCTTGAATATACAAATTATTAATGTATTCCCTGATATGGCCCGATCCCTTGCTTGGGACTATGACATCAGAGTGAAGCAAGATTAGGCCTTAATACACCGGGTTGTCCCCACCTAGAGCAAGACTTCTGTTTTTCTTATATATATATGTATATATATATATATATATATATATATATATATATATATTTATTTTTTTTTTTTAAATCTTTTTGTTAAATGATATCTCATATCGAACTTATTTTTATATGGATTTTCATCTAATCGTGTATATGTCCTTTTACATATATTCTTTTAGACATATATTTATTTCATGTAGGCATATATGCGTCCCTTTTACATTTTTATGTACATTTTTTATGGTGTATATATATATATATATATATATATATATATTTTGAGCTTTTTTAACGTATGAATTTTCTATAGGTCTTATATATATTTATATTCATTCTCAACTTTCACTGGAGAATATGTATTTATACTGGAGAATATTTATATTTTAATGTATTCCCTGTATTCTCCATAGGGGAAGCCTTTTACACATGTATATCATTTTGTGCTCATTCTGCACATTTGTTGACAGCTTTTTATACATATATACCCTCGTACCTATACTTTCCTTGGAAACATTCGTTGTGCAATCTATTTACCGTTATACCATCCAGCTACGCTATATATCTTTTTAGAAAAACTGCTTCCTAGAACATGAACATGCCTTGTTATATTTATATCTATATTTGTCTCAGAAACTCTGAATATCTTAAAAATCTTAAAAATCTAATCTTTATATATTTTTTTTGTCCTTTTCCCTGATATATATTTCGTTCCCCTTCCTTTCCACACAGCTAGTAGTAACTGATGCCCTCTAGTGGACAACAGGGGCATCGGGATCATGTAACCTGAGGCCGCCCATTTCTTCTATATAATATTGCTAAGATATTTATAAGATCCTGCTGACTGGCCCCTAAACCCACTAATGTGAACATGATGGGTTGAAATCTCGGCAAAAACCCTATAAAGGGCTGCCAATTGAGTGTTACCATATCGGTTGCGTTCCACTGTGAAACGCATGGGCACTTCCGGTTCAGTCCGAAACCGTAAGTGACGATCGGCAAGCTGCCACAAATAGATCTGACCCTCGAGCTGTAAGTGTGCTTCCCTCTTCAATCGCACACCACAAAGGGGATCTTGTTGAATGTTCTCTGTAAGACTGGGTCATTATATGGCCATTTCTGAATTCTATCCATTGCGTTCCACTGTGGAACACATCTCCACTTCCGGTCCATACAGGAACCGGAAGTGACGTTATTCTAAGCGTGGCTGTGTTTGAAAAGACTCTCTTATATATAAGAAGCAACTGTATCACTGTATATTATTGCTCCTGAGGAAGGGGTGTTTGAAAGACCCCGAAACGCTTTGAGCCTACTGTTTTGCCTATACTTTGAATAAAGGAAGTTTCAAGAAGATCCGAGTGTGGACCTGCTGTTTCATCCTGTGACTCTACGTGTGATCCAGGCGAGGGGGGTGTCTTGAGCTTTATCCCATCGGATTCCTCCCTGGTAAAGTAAGTTCCTCTATTTTTGCTGCTAATTAAGTAATTTTACGGATGATCTATGATGAAGTCCTCTGTCTAAGGTGTCGGTACGCATCCTGCACTTTATTTATTTATTTATATTTACATTTATTATTTATATATATTAACATTTTTTATATACCTATTACTAGTGATTTTACGTTGAATTTAGTAGTTTTTTAGCTTATATTAATAGAGGTGCGTGGCGCCGGACACCTTTTCGGTGGTTATGGTTATTTTTTCTTGTTGTTTAAATTTACCACTAACTGTGATAGTATCTATACTTCACACTGATGACCAACACTGGCAGCCTGCTCCATTCCTCTTTCCTAAATCACTCCTTTCTTTCCTAGACTCTTTTCCAAATCCTAGTCCGATCTCTGGCGCCCTCCCGTGCCCTTCACTCACAATCCCCCTTGGAAGTATTTCACCAAAAGGGGCAATCTGGTTGATTGACACACTCTGTTTTCTTTTTTTCCTCTCTTCTGTACTACAACTACAAGATACAATAGCCAGGGTGGCGAAAGCCGGAGCAGATTTACCATGTGAATTTACTCAAACCGTGGAAAGATAGGCAAACCTGCATAGAAGACAGCCCATGGCCGGGTTTTCTAGGAGAAGAGGTACCGGCCCCTCTGTCTGATGCAACAGAGGCAGCTGCCACAGTAAAAATTGCTGACAGCCTCTCCTCAGGAGCCTAAGGAGTTCGTTAGTCGGAACACGGATGTGTTCTCAGACCTCCCTGGACACACTTCCATAATCCAGCATGACATTGTCACTGAGCCTCAGGCAAAAGTCTGATTAAAACTATACCAGGTGCCCGAGGCTCAGCGAAAAGCCATCTCGGGGGATAATGCTGCAACTGGACGTTATTGAGGAGTCTAAAAGTTAGTGGGCCAGTGCTATAGTTTTAATATCCAAACTCGATGGGACGTTACGGTTCTGTAACGATTTTCGTAAACTAAACTTGATTTCCAAATTCGATTCGTATCCCATGTCCCGGGTGGATGAGCTTATCGAGAGGTTAGGACAAGCTGTTTTGGACCTCACCAAAGGTACTCTTGACGGAGGCTGCCAAAGAGAAAACTGCCTTCATCACACCAGAGGGGCTGTACAATATAAGGTGTTACCCTTTGGTCTGCATGGCGCCCCTGCCACTTTTCAACGACTTATGGACATTGTGCTTCATCCGCATCGTCAGTACGCTTCGGCTTACCTGGACGATATTGTCATCCACAGTTCCAGGAAAATCACCTACCCAAATTGCAGGCCGTAGTGGACTCCCTTCGGAAGGCTGGACTAACCGCTAACCCAAAAGAATGTGCGATAGGGTTAGAGGAGACTAAATACATGGGGTATGTCATTGGGCGCGGAGTCATCAAACCCCAAGTGAACAAAATAGAGGCAATTCAGAATTGGCCCCGACCTGTCACTGCTAGGCAAGTAAAGTCGTTTTTGGGAATGTCCCCCACTTTGCTACGGTGGCTGCGCCATTGACAGGGCTCTTGAAGGGACGCAGGTCAGTGATGGTTCGCTGGGATGATCAGGCGGAAGGCTTTGAAGTCGGCCCTGTGCGGGTCCCCGGTTTTGGTGACGCCTGACTTCAAAAAGGAATTTATAGTACAGACCGATGCCTCTGAAGTACTCCGAAGTAGGCTTCGGTGCTGTACTGTCTCAGGAAATCAACTGGGAGGAGCATCCCGTTGTCTTCCTCAGCCGTAAGATCACCCCAGCCAAGACCAGGTACAGTATAGTGGAGAGAGAGTGCCTGGCTATCAAGTGTCTCTCCGTTATTATTTGTTGGGGAAAAATTCCACCTGGTTACCGACCACTCCCCTCTCAAGTGGATGAGCCAGGCCAAAGACAGAAATGCCCGGGTCACCAGATGGTTCCTTTCCTTACAGAACTTTAAATTTACAGTGGAAAACAGGGCAGGTGGTTGCAGGGAAACGCGGATGCCCTGTCCCGAGTACATTGTCTGGCGAGTGTTCACCCCCTCAGGGTTGAACAAAGGGGTGTATGTGACACAATGAGGGGAATGGTTTGGGAAAACAGGTATTTTCCTCCCAGCGTCTGCTGCTGGGCTGATTTGCAGCCAGGTGGGGTCAAATACCAGACTGGATTTTAATTTCCAGTCAGGGTTTATGGCAGCACCTGGCTGTCCTTAAATATAAAGCTGGGCTTAGCAGCAGGATCTCTGTGTTGGGATCTGAGGCTTGGTGCCAGGTTGCAGGGCTAAGACCCATGGACCGAGGATACAGGCCCCCTTAAGCCTGCCGTGGACTGCTGGAGGCAGAACTGACATGAAGGTGACTTGTCTTATATGAACTTTCCAATTTGTGTGAAGTAACACCAAGATGTACTTTCCATTGTGTGTGAAGGAAACACCAAGACTGCAAAGTAACGCATTGTTTTGTGCATTTGCCTCAAGTGTGAATAAAACACTGAAGTTTTGCGCTAAGAACTTGTCTTTTGCCTCTGTACTGCGTCCGCTTACCCTATCTACCAGAGCGAAACCCTACAATATATATATATATATACATACAGTACAGACCAAAAGTTTGGACACACCTTCTCATTCAAAGAGTTTTCTTTATTTTCATGACTATGAAAATTGTAGATTCACACTGAAGGCATCAAAACTTTAGCATCCACACATGTGGAATTATATACATAACAAACAAGTGTGAAACAACTGAAAATATGTCATATTCTAGGTTCTTCAAAGTAGCCACCTTTTGCTTTGATTACTGCTTTGCACACTCTTGGCATTCTCTTGATGAGCTTCAAGAGGTAGTCCCCTGAAATGGTTTTCACTTCACAGGTGTGCCCTGTCAGTGAGATTTCTTGCCTTATAAATGGGGTTGGGACCATCAGTTGCGTTCAGGAGAAGTCAGGTGGATACACTGGTCCTACTGAATAGACTGTTAGCTGCTTTTTTCTTGCCATAATACAAATTCTAAGTAAAGAAAAACGAGTGGCCATCATTACTTTAAGAAATGAAGGTCAGTCAGCCGAAAAATTGGGAAAACGTTGAAAGTAAGGGCTATTTGACCATGAAGGAGAGTGATGGGGTGCTGCGCCAGATTACCTGGCCTCCACAGTCACCGGACCTGAACCCAATCGAGATGGTTTGGGGTGAGCTGGACCGCAGAGTGAAGGCAAAAGGGCCAACAAGTGCTAAGCATCTCTGGGAACTCCTTCAAGACTGTTGGAAGACCATTTCAGGGGACTACCTCTTGAAGCTCATCAAGAGAATGCCAAGAGTGTGCAAAGCAGTAATCAAAGCAAAAGGTGGCTACTTTGAAGAACCTAGAATATGACATATTTTCAGTTGTTTCACACTTGTTTGTTATGTATATAATTCCACATGTGTTAATTTATAGTTTTGATGCCTTCATAGTCATGAAAATAAAGAAAACTCTTTGAATGAGAAGGTGTGTCCAAACTTTTGGTCTGTACTGTATATATATATATATATATATATATATATATATATATATACACATACACATACATACACGTTCCAAAAAACGAGGCAGCACTTCCAGACTTCAGTGAAAGGGTGAAGACCCCAAACTTTATTCCCCAGCAATGTTTCGGCCTGCTCAATGAGGCCTTTGTCAAGCTATACAACAGTGCAAAACAAAGGGTATATATACCCACAAGCCAGTGCAATCACATTATACAATTAGTGGATACACATTTGCAAATTATCAGTCACATGATCACCATCCGTGCTCCGTCATATGACACTCTCTATGACATTTCCATAAACGTGAATAAATACATGTTAATACAAAAGTGTGGAACAATTCCAGTAGTGATATAAGTTCAAGTATACTGTGCATAATTTATGTCTTATACATAAGTCTATACCCCTTTTCATCCAACATATCAGAGCCAAGGCCCTGTATAGATCATACTACAAAGGTGCTAGGTGTATTAAGGGGTAAAAACATCTCTTAACAAAAGAGATACAGCTGTATCTTATAAAGTTTTAAAAACGTAGCGCCTACCATCAATGTTTCAGCATGTCAGCGAGTATTGGCGTCCATCTTTGCTATGCGCTTGCGCCGGGCCCGACAGTCACCACCCTTTCCCGGCCGTTGTCACGTGCCCACGCTCTCACGTTCACTGGACCGCAGGGTCTTACCGTGGAGCGCATCGCACGTGTAGCAGCGCCAGGAGGAGGGGGGAGACCATGTGACACAGCCACATCCACTCAGCTGCAAGGGGCGTGCCTATGGTCATGGTAACCTGGAATGTACACTGCGTGCAGAATTATTAGGCAAATGAGTATTTTGACCACATCATCCTCTTTATGCATGTTGTCTTACTCCAAGCTGTATAGGCTACTACCAATTAAGCATATTATGTGATGTGCATCTCTGTAATGAGTAGGGGTGTGGTCTAATGACATCAACACCCTATATTAGGTGTGCATAATTATTAGGCAACTTCCTTTCCTTTGGCAAAATGGGTCAAAAGAAGGACTTGACAGGCTCAGAAAAGTCAAAAATAGTGAGATATCTTGCAGAGGGATGCAGCACTCTTAAAATTGCAAAGCTTCTGAAGCGTGATCATCGAACAATCAAGCGTTTCATTCAAAATAGTCAACAGGGTCGCAAGAAGCGTGTGGAAAAACCAAGGTGCAAAATAACTGCCCATGAACTGAGAAAAGTCAAGCGTGCAGCTGCCAAGATGCCACTTGCCACCAGTTTGGCCATATTTCAGAGCTGCAACATCACTGGAGTGCCCAAAAGCACAAGGTGTGCAGTACTCAGAGACATGGCCAAGGTAAGAAAGGCTGAAAGACGACCACCACTGAACAAGACACACAAGCTGAAACGTCAAGACTGGGCCAAGAAATATCTCAAGACTGATTTTTCTAAGGTTTTATGGACTGATGAAATGAGAGTGAGTCTTGATGGGCCAGCTGGATGGGCCCGTGGCTGGATTGGTAAAGGGCAGAGAGCTCCAGTCCGACTCAGATGCCAGCAAGGTGGAGGTGGAGTACTGGTTTGGGCTGGTATCATCAAAGATGAGCTTGTGGGGCCTTTTCGGGTTGAGGATGGAGTCAAGCTCAACTCCCAGTCCTACTGCCAGTTTCTGGAAGACACCTTCTTCAAGCAGTGGTACAGGAAGAAGTCTGCATCCTTCAAGAAAAACATGATTTTCATGCAGGACAATGCTCCATCACACGCGTCCAAGTATTCCACAGCGTGGCTGGCAAGAAAGGGTATAAAAGAAGAAAATCTAATGACATGGCCTCCTTGTTCACCTGATCTGAACCCCATTGAGAACCTGTGGTCCATCATCAAATGTGAGATTTACAAGGAGGGAAAACAGTACACCTCTCTGAACAGTGTCTGGGAGGCTGTGGTTGCTGCTGCACGCAATGTTGATGGTGAACAGATCAAAACACTGACAGAATCCATGGATGGCAGGCTTTTGAGTGTCCTTGCAAAGAAAGGTGGCTATATTGGTCACTGATTTGTTTTTGTTTTGTTTTTGAATGTCAGAAATGTATATTTGTGAATGTTGAGATGTTATATTGGTTTCACTGGTAAAAATAAATAATTGAAATGGGTATATATTTGTTTTTTGTTAAGTTGCCTAATAATTATGCACAGTAATAGTCACCTGCACACACAGATATCCCCCTAAAATAGCTAAAACTAAAACAAACTAAAAACTACTTCCAAAAATATTCAGCTTCGATATTAATGAGTTTTTTGGGTTCATTGAGAACATGGTTGTTGTTCAATAATAAAATTATTCCTCAAAAATACAACTTGCCTAATAATTCTGCACTCCCTGTATACATCCAGGCTAAACATCAGTGGGAGAAACCGAGATGATCGCCTAAGTAAACATGCACCCAAACATTACATATGTCTCCGTGGATATCAAGGAGGGCTAAGGGGGTGCACTAAGCTGCCGGTGGCGACCACAATAGTCTCACCGTTCAGCACCGATCCCCCGGCTTCCCAGTCGACAGTCTGGGGGCCCGTAGTGACACCCTCTACCACCCCCCACCCACTTCACTCTCACAAGTAGGTAACTTCAATGGGTGTAAACCACTACCATTCACATACAGTGTATCATGGTGTGTGTAATTCCTGCTGACTGGAATTACACACACCATGCAGGAATTACACACACCATGATACACTGTATGTAAATGGTAGTGGTTTACACCCATTGAAGTTACCTACTTGTGAGAGTGAAGTGGGTGGGGGGTGGTAGAGGGTGTCACTACAGGCCGCCAGGCTGTCGACTGGGAAACCGGGGGACGGCCGGGGGATCGGTGCTGAACGGTGAAACTATTGTGGTCGCCACCGGCAGCTTACTGCACCCCCTTAGCCCTCCTTGATATCCACGGAGACATATGTGATGTTTGGGTGCATGTTCGCTTAGGCGATCATCTCGGTTTCTCCCACTGATGTTTAGCCTGGATGTATACATTCCAGGTTACCATGACCATAAGCACGCCCCTTGCAGCTGAGTGGATGTGGCCGTGCCACATGGTCTCCCCCCTCCTCCTGGCGCTGCTACACGTGCGATGCGCTCCACGGCAAGACGCTGCGGTCCAGTGAATGTGAGAGCGTGGGCACGTGACGCGGGCCGGGAGAGGGGTGGTGACTGTCGGGCCATGCGCATAGCAAAGATGGGGACGCCAATACTCGCTGACACGCTGAAACATTGATGGTACATCACATAACGCGTCGCATATGCGACCTGCTATGCGACACATTATGCGACGCGTTATGTGATGTATCACTCGGGATCATGTGATTTTCCCCTGAGTGACATCATGGATATGCGCAGTTCCAGTTCCGGGACGCCGTATCCATGCGGCGCAGTCTGCAACACTGTATCCTCCTACCACTGAGCTTGCCTGATTCCATACCTGGCCCTCCTACGTTGGCACATATACAGGTGATGATTATTCACTGCTGATTACCACTTGTGCAAAATATGAATTTATTTATGAATTAATATACCTCGATGTTTTAGTTATATGAATTTATGTATCTAATCACATTGTCTTCCGGGTATGATGTTTTGATATATTCACATGAGATGTTTTGTAACACATTTTGAATATTATTGTTAATTACCACTAATGTATGTTAATTTGATATGACCACATAAAAACTCACAGTTGTTTATGATGCATTGCTTGAGAATGGTCCCAGCAAGCGGACCGAAACGTCGCATGGGTGAATAAAGGATCCCACTGTTTTCTCACCATTGGATGTGCTGCGTTGTATTTATTTATCCTGGATTTAACACTTTGGTAAAGTGCTAACATCGCTGGCACCCATTACTCGCTACAAGGTGTGCTGCCCTGAACTCCCGTTACTATAGCATACCGCAGGAGCTGGCACCCATCTACATTCCCAGTGCATTTATTATCTACTTTTTTCTGGCAACATGGATCCGCTGCTAAATCAGTTTTCACCTGCTATTTTTTCGTACACTGAAGCCGACAAGGACAGAATAGTGGAGACGTGTGGGGGCAATGTGGACTTTCTTTTGGTTCCCTCAGTATTGGACATTAAAAAGAGGTATGAACGCGATGTAAAAAAAATGCCTAACTTTAGAACTACATTCTACAACTTTGGTAGAATATGTCAAAACTAATTGCATACCCCGAGGGATGCGTACACAACCTGGATCTTCCATGCATTCACATGATTTGGAATTCCGTTCCAAATATGAACAGATTTCCAACAAATACTCATTGGACTTAATGCTCCTGAATATAGAATTTATGCGCAAAGACCTGCTCTCCACAATAGCAAGCAAGATGGAGGAGGAGGCTTTATTGAAGGCAATTTTGTCCCCACAGGACTTTGATAATTAATACAAAAACTTTCATCCCCACCTGAATAAACTTAAAAGCGAGATCCAAGAAACAAAAAGAGGAAAATGGCAACGCGACACAATGGACTATTCCACGGGACATGTGTGCAACTGGGCCGACGGCAATTGACCTAATCCAAATCAGAGTAAAAAAAGACCAAAGAAAAAGGATGATTCCAACACCAGTAAGGCTACTTTCACACTAGCGTTCAGAGCGGGTCCGTCTGATGTCTGCTCAGACGGATCCGCTCCTATAATGCAGACGTTTGTATCCGTTCAGAACGGATCCGTCTGCATTATAGTTTGAAAAAGTAGTCTGAAAGTAGCCTGAACGGATCCGTCCAGACTTTACATTGAAAGTCAATGGGGGACGGATCCGTTTGAAGATTGAGCCATATGGTGTCATCTTCAAGCGGATCCGTCCCCATTGACTTCCATTGTAAGTCTGGACGGATCCGCTTGCCTCCGCACGGCCAGGCGGACACCCGAACGCTGCAAGCAGCGTTCAGGTGTCCGCTTGCTGAGCGGAGGCTGAACGCCGCCAGACTGATGCATTCTGAGCGGATCCGTGTCCACTCAGAATGCATTAGGGCTGGACGGATGCGTTCGGGGCCGCTTGTGAGCCCCTTCAAACGGAGCTCACGAGCGGACACCCCAACGCAGGTGTGAAAGTAGCCTTATCCTGCCACTTTTTTAGGGCCTCCAACAACTACTGGAAAAAAGCCACAAGAAGGGGCGGTCGGAATAGACATCGACATCGTAAAAACAAGAAGTCAGAAATCCTTGCGAAAGACCAATGCCTGATTGAACAGACTGTGGTAAATATATCTGCACACATTTTGACACCTGTACAACTACAATTGCTGGAGAAGGGTTTAAGTTTTTGTCCAGCCAGTGCTATTAATTGGTTCGAGTTAGAAGCTGATTTGCTGTATTTTTTCAGATTGATAAAACTTAAAATTCACTTTCAGGACGTACATAGCTCTGTCACTAAACCTATGCATGAGTTACGTTTATCTGATTGGGGGTTAAGATTGAAAAAGGATTTTTCCCCTCAAATATCCTCTAAGGCTTTTGAAGTGTTTTCAGATGCAGTGTTGAGAGACATACAAGAGTTAAAACAATCTGGGCTTTGTGATCATATTCAACACCCGATTATGACCAAACAGGAATTGCAGGCACTGAATCAGTTAATCCATGACCACTCCCTCACCATCAAATCAGCTGATAAGGGTGGTGCGGTAGTGGTCATGGATACTTCTATGTACATGGCAGAAGCTGCCCGTCAACTATCAGATGTTGCGGTTTATGTCAAACTCCAAAAGGGACCCCAGATTTGACATACAACGTGAATTAAAATCACTCGTTAGCAGGTATACACAAATAGGCCTCATTGATGAACAACTTAGTGAGTTTTTGCTGATAGATTACCCAGTCACTCCTTTATTTTATTTGTTACCAAAGATTCACAAAAATTCACACAGTGTCCCCCCGGCAGACCAATAGTTTCTGGCCGTGGTTCTTTACTAAGTAATGCTTCCATCTTCTTAGATAAAATTCTTCAAACTTATGTAATAAAATCCAAATCTTACATAAAAGACACCACTGATTTTTTGGGGAGGTTAGCAGACGTGACGATGCCGGAGGACGCCATTTTGGCCTCTTTCGACATCGTTAGTCTGTATACTTCTATACAGCATAATATCGGAATGGCAGTTGTGGAATCTGCCTTGGCAAACTCAGATTACTCTATTGAGGCAAAAACTTTTTTTCTTGCTTTGCTACGATTGATTTTATATAATAATTATTTCCTATTTGGAGATGATTATTATATGCAAATAAGGGGGACGGCCATGGGGACGAATGTGGCCCCAACTTACGCCAACATGGTCGTCTCTCATTTGGAGGAGCAATATGTCTATGTGTCCCACCACTTCAGCCATGTGCTGAGGTGGTGGAGATACATAGACGATATTTTTGTCATTTGGACTGGTACAGTAGCCGAGTTGAAATTGTTCCACAATTACTTGAATAGTCTAATTCCAGATATACAATTTACTTTAGAATTCTCCACCAACACATTGCATTTTTTGGACGTCAGTGTCCGGCGTACTGGTTCAACGCTAAATACTGAGGTCTATACGAAACTCACTGACCGCAACACCGTCCTTAGGTATGACAGTGCTCATCCCCGGACGATGGTGCGGTCACTGCCGTATAGCCAATTCACTAGAGCCAAGAGGATAGTTAGTTACACATCCATACTGGATGAAACTCTGGAAAAGATGATACAATGTTTTAAACAGAGGCGGTATCCAGTATCTACATTGCAACAGCAACTAAATCGTATCAATCAAAGAGAGAGAAGTGAATTGTTTTAGGGCACTAGGAGGGACCAATCCCAAAAAATACCCTTCGTATCCACCTTTTGTGAAACCAGCCCACATGTCAGTAAAATTATCAATAAATACTGGTCGATTCTAAGTACAGAACACAAGAATATCCCAGAATTATCTAACAGACCCATAATGTCATATAAGAGGGCCTGTAATTTAAAGGATAAATTAGAAAAAAATGACACAGGCTCACAAAAAGGTGTATATCAGTCATTTTTAGCCCCTAAGAAGTGTGGCAGTTATCCGTGCCTTCACTGTGTGAACTGTAAGCACATGGTGAAGGGACGTGAATTTACTCATCCAAGAACTGGTGTTTTTTATCCCCTTAAATTCTATTTAACTTGTGACTCGTGCTATGTCATTTATGTTTTATGGTGCCCATGTAAGTTATTGTATGTGGGGGAGACCACATGCGATTTTAAATCCCGTTTCAATCAGCACCGTTTTTCTATACATAAAAAAACGTAAAGATTTGCCAGTCTCACACCATTTTGCGGATATGGGCCATGGCGAAGGTAATCTCAAGTTTATGATCCTTGACCATGTTTCATTGCCGCGAACGGGAGGTAACCGCATAAAAATGCTTAAAAAACGCGAGTCTGAATGGATTTTTAAATTACAAACTGTTAAACCGGGGGGGTTTGAAAGTGGAGTATAAACCATGGTTATTCATATGATCTCTTACTGTCTTGTCTTTGTCGGCGTAAGTGTTGAAAAATTTGTTTCATTTTTTTAACCATAAATATATTTGGATAATATATTTTTTTATTCTCACATATAGGCCCTATGGATGGAAGGGCCTAGCTCAACAGGAGGTTGGATGCCTTGGACACGTGCGGTTTATCCCGTGACATGTTGTATTCACATTAGATTTATACTTGATGCGTTTCTGAATGCGTTTTTTTACTAATTACGGCCATTTTGGATGTTTTTGCCTGTCAAGGGTTAACACGTAAGCGGGGTGGGAGGGCAACAGCTGCCGCTGGTTCCCGCCTCCTCCACTTGCATACTTCGGATGACAGTGCATCGCAAGAGAGCACGTTACCCGGTAATATACCCTGGGTGAATTATCCTGAATTATATTTGGCTTTTACATATTGTTATGACGCATGCACCTATATTATACGTCTTACTTATGCGACCTGCTATGCGACGCGTTATGTGATGTATCACTCGGGATCATGTGATTTTACCCTGAGTGACATCACGGACAGTTCAAGTTCCGGGACACTGTATCCATGCGGCGCAGTCTGCAACACTGTATCCTCCTACCACTGAGCTTGCCTGATTCCATACCTGGCCCTCCTACGTTGGCACATATACAGGTCATGATTATTCACTGCTGATTACCACTTGTGCAAAATATGAATTTATTTATGAATTAACATACCTGGATGTTTTAGTTAGATGAATTTATGTATCTAATCACATTGTCTTCCGGGTATGATGTTTTGATATATTCACATGAGATGTTTTGTAACACATTTTGAATATTATTGTTAATTACCACTAATGTATGTTAATTTGATATGACCACATAAAAACTCACAGTTGTTTATGATGCATTGCTTGAGAATGGTCCCAGCAAGCGGACTGAAACGTCGCATGGGTGAATAAAGTATCCCACTGTTTTTTCACCATTGGATGTGCTGCGTTGTATTTATTTATCCTGGATTTAACACTTTGGTAAAGTGCTAACATCGCTGGCACCCATTACTCGCTACAAGGTGTGCTGCCCTGAACTCCCGTTACTAACTATATATATATATATATATATATATATATATATATATATATATATATATATATATATATACACACAGTTGCAAGAAAAAGTATGTGAACCCTTTGGAATGATATGGATTTCTGCACAAATTGGTCATAAAATGTGATCTGATCTTCATCTAAGTCACAACAATAGACAATCACAGTCTGCTTAAACTAATAACACACAAAGAATTAAATGTTTCCATGTTTTTATTGAACACACCATGTAAACATTCACAGTGCAGGTGGAAAAAGTATGTGAACCCCTAGACTAATGACATCTCCAAGAGCTAATTGGAGTGAAGTGTTAGCCAACTGGAGTCCAATCAATGAGATGAGATTGGAGGTGTTGGTTGCAGCTGCCCTGCCCTATAAAAAACACACACCAGTTCTGGGTTTGCTTTTCACCAGAAGCATTGCCTGATGTGAATGATGCCTCGCACAAAAGAGCTCTCAGAAGACCTGCGATTAAGAATTGTTGACTTGCATAAAGCTGGAAAGGGTTATAAAAGTATCTCCAAAAGCCTTGCTGTTCATCAGTCCACGGTAAGACAAATTGTCTATAAATGGAGAAAGTTCAGCACTGCTCCTACCCTCCCTAGGAGTTGCCGTCCTGTAAAGATGACTGCAATAGCACAGTGCAGACTGTTTAAAGAGGTGAAGAAGAATCCTACAGTGCCAGCTAAAGACTTTCAAAAGTTTCTGGCATATGCTAACATCCCTGTTAGCGAATCTACGATACGTAAAACACTAAACAAGAATGAATTTCATGGGAGGATACCACAGAGGAAGCCACTGCTGTCCAAAAAAAACATTGCTGCACGTTTACAGTTTGCACAAGAGCACCTGGATGTTCCACAGCAGTACTGGCAAAATCCTCTGTGGACAGATGAAACTCAAGTTGAGTTGTTTGGAAGAAACGCACAACACTATGTGTGGATAAAAAGAGGCACAGCACACCAACATGAAAACCTCATCCCCACTGTGAAGTATGGTGGTGGGGGCATCATGGTTTGGGGCTGCTTTGCTGCGTCAGGGACTGGACGGATTGCTATATTCAAAGAAAAAATGAATTCCCAAGTTTATCAAGACATTTTGCAGGAGAACTTAAGGCTATCTGTCCACCAGTGGAAGCTCAACAGAAGATGGGTGTTGCAACAGGACAATGACCCAAAGCATAGAAGTAAAACAACAAAATGGCTTAAACATACGAAAATACGCCTTCTAGAGTGGCCCAGTCAGAGTCCTGACCTCTACCCGATTGAGATGCTGTGGCATGACCTCAAGAAAGCGATTCACACCAGACATCCCAAGAATATTGCTGAACTGAAACAGTTCTGTAAAGAGGAATGGTCAAGAATTACTCCTGACCGTTGTGCACGTCTGATCTGCAACTACAGAAAACGATTGGTAGAAGTTATTGCTTCCAAAGGAGGTTCAACCAGTTATTAAATCCAAGGGTTCACATACTTTTTCCACCTGCACTGTGAATGTTTACATGGTGTGTTCAATAAAAACATGGTAACATTTAATTCTTTGTGTGTTATTAGTTTAAGCAGACTGTGATTGTCTATTGTTGTGACTTAGATGAAGATCTGATCACATTTTATGACCAATTTGTGCAGAAATCCATATCATTCCAAAGGGTTCACATAATTTTTCTTGCAACTGTATACAAACCGGATTCCAAAAAAGTTGGGACACTATACAAATCGTGAATAAAAACTGAATGCAATGATGTGGAGGTGCCAACTTCTAATATTTTATTCAGAATAGAACATAAATCACAGAACAAAAGTTTAAACTGAGAAAATGTACCATTTTAAGGGAAAAATATGTTGAATCAGAATTTCATGGTGTCAACAAATCCCCAAAAAGTTGGGACAAGGCCATTTTCACCACTGTGTGGCATCTCCCCTTCTTCTTACAACACTCAACAGACGTCTGGGGACCGAGGAGACCAGTTTCTCAAGTTTAGAAATAGGAATGCTCTCCCATTCTTGTCTAATACAGGCCTCTAACTGTTCAATCGTCTTGGGCCTTTGTTGCACCTTCCTCTTTATGATGCGCCAAATGTTCTCTATAGGTGAAAGATCTAGACTGCAGACTGGCCATTTCAGTACCCGGATCTTTCTCCTACGCAGCCATGATGTTGTGATTGATGCAGAATGTGGTCTGGCATTATCTTGTTGAAAAATGCAGGATCTTCCCTGAAAGAGATGACATCTGGATGGGAGCATATGTTGTTCTAGAACCTGAATATATTTTTCTGCATTGATGGTGCCTTTCCAGACATGCAAGCTGCCCATGCCACACGCACTCATGCAACCCCGTACCATCAGAGATGCAGGCTTCTGAACTGAGCGTTGATAACAACTTGGGTTGTCCTTGTCCTCTTTGGTCCGGATGACATGGCGTCCCAGATTTCCAAAAAGAACTTCGAATCGTGACTTGTCTGACCACAGAACAGTCTTCCATTTTGCCACACTCCATTTTAAATGATCCCTGGCCCAGTGAAAACGCCTGAGCTTGTGGATCTTGCTTAGAAATGGCTTCTTCTTTGCACTGTAGAGTTTCAGCTGGCAACGGCGGATGGCACGGTGGATTGTGTTCACTGACAATGGTTTCTGGAAGTATTCCTGAGCCCATTCTGTGATTTCCTTTACAGTAGCATTCCTGTTTGTGGTGCAGTGTCGTTTAAGGGCCCGGAGATCATGGGCATCCAGTATGGTTTTACGGCCTTGACCCTTACGCACAGAGATTGTTCCAGATTCTCTGAATCTTCGGATGATGTTATGCACAGTTGATGATGATAGATGCAAAGTCTTTGCAATTTTTCGCTGGGTAACACCTTTCTGATATTGCTCCACTATCTTTCTGCGCAACATTGTGGGAATTGGTGATCCTCTACCCATCTTGGCTTCTGAGAGACACTGCCACTCTGAGAAGCTCTTTTTATACCCAATCATGTTGCCAATTGACCTAATTAGTGTTAATTGGTCTTCCAGCTCTTCGTTATGCTCAAATTTACTTTTTCCAGCCTCTTATTGCTACTTGTGCCAACTTTTTGACACACCGTGAAAATTGGAATCAACGTATTTTTCCTTTAAAATGATACATTTACTCGGATTAAACGTTTGATCTGTCATCTACGTTCTATTACAAATAAAATATTGACATTTGCCATCTCCACATCATTGCATTCCGTTTTTATTCACAATTTGTTTAGTGTCCCAACTTTTTTGGAATCCGGTTTGTGTGTGTATATATATATATATATATATATATATATATATATATATATATATATATAAATCTATGTTACTGACTGTATTAAAATAATATAAAAAAAAGAACTCAAACAGAAAACAATGACTATTAGGTGATAAATACTAAGTAGAAAATATTCCTGGGCTAAATTACTGGACAGGCCCACATCCATTATAGAAGATGCAAAGGGAAGAAATATTGCCCTCTAGTGGTATAAACAGGAAATACCATAGAAATATCACAAGCTCTGCACTAAGTTATGGTTATGAGTGATTTCCCCCCTTGCGAACAGCATCAAAGATCCATCCCTGTAGTGTGAAATCTCCAGCTTTATAGTGCATTATTGTACGTTATTTTAAATAAATTGCGTGCATGAATAAGATATTACAGTTTTTAACTTTTAAAAATTCCAAAGAAATATTAAAATACCTAATAAGTAAAGGTAATATTAAATAATTTCATTAAAGCCATGTTCACATCAGCGTTAGCATTTCCATTGTTCTGTTCCATCAGAGAAGCAGAACGACTAAGGCTACTTTTACACTTGTGGTGTTAATTCCGTTACTGAGATTTGGCAGAGGACCTGTCACTAAATACATTGAAAGACAATGAGTGACGGATCTAGTTTTTTAGGTTCCTAAAAAAACGGATCTGTCACCATTGAATTACATTTCTTTTAGTGCCGGATCCATTTTTTTGCGCTTTTATGACCAGTCACAAAACCGCAGCTTGCAGTGGTTTTGTGTCCGGTCACAAAATGGAATGCTGTCGGAACGGAAGACATCCTGAACGGATCTCTTTCCATACAGAATGCATGAGGACCAAACTGAAACGTTTTTTTCCTGTACTGAGATCTCAATATTGGAAAACAACAGCACAAGTGTGAAAGTAGCCTAAAACAGAAGTGCAGAGTTTGCCACATGTAGAGGGAAGTCAGGTGGGTGTATGGATATATTATATATATATATATATATATATATTATATATATATATATATATATATATATATATATATATATATATATATATATATATATAAATGGTGATTAAAGCTTCTTTTACTTCTTCACTACTCGGATGTGCTGCGGAGTTCATTTATTCTATATTGTTTGGAGGTGGATCGCCGACTCAGCCGCTGGCACTCCGTCTGTACCTTTCAGACAGTGGTGCTGCCCACATTCCTTGGTCTAATATATATATATATATATATAATGTGCACCTTCTTTGATATGTGTATACACTCACCTAAAGAATTATTAGGAACACCTGTTCTATTTCTCATTAATGCAATTATCTAGTCAACCAACCACATGGCAGTTGCTTCAATGCATTTAGGGGTGTGCTCCTGGTAAAGACAATCTCCTGAACTCCAAACTGAATGTCAGAATGGGAAAGAAAGGTGATTTAAGCAATTTTGAGCGTGGCAAGGTTGTTGGTGCCAGACGGGCCGGTCTGAGTATTTCACAATCTGCTCAGTTACTGGGATTTTCACGCAAAACCATTTCTAGGGTTTACAAAGAAGGGTGTGAAAAGGGAAAAACATCCAGTATGCGGCAGTCCTGTGGGCAAAAATGCCTTGTGGATGCTAGAGGTCAGAGAATGGGCCGACTGATTCAAGCTGATAGAAGAGCAACATTGACTGAAATAACCACACGTTACAACCGAGGTATGCAGCAAAGCATTTGTGAAGCCACAACACGCACAACCTTGAGGCGGATGGGCTACAACAGCAGAAGACCCCACCGGGTACCACTCATCTCCACTACAAATAGGAACAAAAAAAGGCGACAATTTGCACGAGCTCACCAAAATTAGACTGTTGAAGACTGGATAAATGTTGCCTGGTCTGATGAGTCTCGATTTCTGTTGAGACATTCAAATGGTAGAGTCTGAATTTGGCGTAAACAGAATGAGAACATGTATCCATCCTCTGATGGCTACTTCCAGCAGGATAATGCACCATGTCACAAAGCTCGAATCATTTCAAATTGGTTTCTTGAACATGACAATGAGTTCACTGTACTAAAATGGCCCCCCACAGTCACCAGATCTCAACCCAATAGAGCATCTTTGGGATGTGGTGGAACGGGAGCTTCGTGCCCTGGATGTGCATCCCTGAAATCTCCATCAACTGCAAGATGCTATCCTATCAATATGGGCCAACATTTCTAAAGAATGCTATCAGCACCTTGTTGAATCAATGCTACGTAGAATTAAGGCAGTTCTGAAGGCAAAAGGGGGTCCAACACCGTATTAGTATGGTGTTCCTAATAATTCTTTAGGTGAGTGTACATGTATATATATGGGCCATTTAATTCCAGCAAAATCAATAGACATTGATATAATGGGGATAAGTATATAACAAAATATCCAGCGTTGAACAATTAAACCCCTAAAAATTACTTTATTGGTATGCGTTAAAAGGATCCCCAAAAGGCTCCACTAGATACAGACTAGTTAGTATACATCCAGAATGAAAATAAACCTGGGGTATGGGAAAGTATATCCCTAAATCTACCCCTATCCTATAGACCTCAGCCCAGGGAGGGCTCCTGATGGTGGAGGCCCCCTGTCCGCGTACCTACACTGCTACCCCTACCTGTACCCTACAGGGGTGCCGCAGAGATGGCAGACAGTTAAACCAGGTATGAGATATGGATAATAAAATACCAACTATATGAGTAAACTGGATGGGAAAAGAAACAAAAAAGAGACACAGAACATAGTACAGACAAACACAAAAATACACTTAGTCAGGCATGACATTATAGTCATACACCTCAGTCACCTCGACGCGTTTCACCCACGTAAATACTGTGGGATCATCAGGAGGTGTAGTTATATAGTTAATCTATACAATATTTAATAAGTGACTCTATAGGTACCGGTACAGAACCGGGTCACACAGGAAAAGTGCTCCAAGATATATGCCGGCTGAAAAGCCAAATCGCAAAATTGAAATGAACGCTCTACATATGGTTAAAATTAAGAAGATGGGGATATATTTAAAGATACTTATGCCTGCTTCAGACTCCATCCAGTACAGATAATGTGATCCACGTCCTATACGGGGCAGGAAACAATCATAAACCGTGGTCAATATTGATGTCTAATATGGCCAATAGGGATATATATTTCCTGTATGGTCGTGTATATATTGGCCCTATATGGCAAGTGGGGACATATGTATGTCCCCTGTATGTGATGCCCCAGGTATATGCGAGTGTGTGTGTGTGTGTGTGTGTGTGTGTGTGTATGTATTTGCACACATGTCTATGTATATACACTGTGGGGATCCGCTCTGGTAGGCAGTGGTAGCGAGTGCAGTATAGAGGCAACACAGACCGGTCTTGGTGTAAAACACAATGCTTTGTTTATTCACACGGTGCATATTTGTGAAAGACGGTGCAGTTCATAGGGAGGGTGGTCACACACCACAGCAAAATAAAAGTTCAAACACAGCAAGTCCCTGCTGCAGGCTGCTTGAGGCCTGTTTCAGTCACATAAAGCAAAGTCTACTTAAAGCCAGGAGTAATGTCACCTTTTCTCCTTGGTGAAGTAAGTCCATGAGTCCGGCTCCTAGCCACGGGACATGGATCCCTCCTGGATTCAGCTGCAGGTCCCTGCACACTTCTTTACAGTCCTCAGCACGCAGCCCAGCTCACCTCCACTCCTCACTCTCACAGCCAGAGAACACAGAAGCTCCACACTGACAACCACACCCTTGTTGCTGGTCAGGTTTTAACCCTTCCCTGCAAAACCTGGCCTGGACCGTGGGGAGACAGGCACCCGCCCGCATATCTGCCTGCTCCCAATAAGAGCCGGCCCGGATCCGTTGTTAACAGCGTAACCGCTGCAAAATGCACTTTTCCGGCTCTTACTCCAGCGGGGCCAGGACCCCCGCTGGCACGTACCTCCCGTTTACGACCACCCCAGGTACTCTCCTACAACACTTTTAAGTCAGCATGACAGTATGTATGTGGGCTTATTGCTGCCCATTCATACCCCTGGTTTTGTATGTATGTATGTGTTTATAGATGTGCCCCAAGCATCTGTGGATATATATATATATATATATATAGATTAAGGCTGACATGTCAGCCTGCATTTGTGGGAGGGGCGCAGGCACACATAAAACAGAGGCACGGCCTCATTGTACTTGCGTGCGTTTCCGGAGCCATATTCCCGCCACGAATGTCACACCCTTTGCAGCAGCGCAGCTCGTCAGGTAATTAGGTCCCGTCAGGTCCCCCGTCTTCTGCAACCTGCCGGCCGGGTAAGTAAAAAACCACCTCCACCTCATTCGTTCCCCGTCCACGCCACAGCGCAACCTGCGTCTCTTACCTACTCCCGGCTGGGCTCCGCCACTGGTTCCCGCTTCCGGCACGGGGCGCAGGGGGGTCACATGGGACGCCAGGCTTGAGGTTCGCCGCGCGGCGTCCCTGTTACCCGGCAACGCTGTTGGCGTCCTCCCCCCTGCTGTCACGTGGCCCGGCTCCCTCTCTCAAGCTCCCTCTCCCAAGCTCCGGTCTGCGCTTCCTTCCGACTCCCGTCGCTTCGCTGGTCCTTCACTTGCCCGGCACACTCGGTGGGGGTGGGGCGGAGCCAGTGATGCGGCGGGGGGGGGGAGGTGCTGCTTTCACGGGGCTGTTCGGGCTCGCCGGCATGGAAGGGTGCCACTTGAAAAAAATATATAATAATAATAAATAAATAAATTTTCACAATATAAATAATAAAATTAAATCAAACATAAACCCTTCATACCGCACGGTAGCAGTCACACGCTACCACTCCGCATCGGGTCCTAGAATACAAATAACTCATAAAATCTAACACCACGTCCCGTTGCCACTTGCCCATACATCAGGCCTTTAGTTGATTAGATGCAGGTTACTAATAGCATGACAGGAATTTCCATAAGATCACAGGGGCACACCAGGATCGCTAGGTCATGGGTGGGAAATAAATGGCGCAGTCTCTGGACATTCACGTGCCCCCCTTGCGATACAGATTATTTTGCAGACCCTGGGGGCTCTACTGTTCTAGCTACATATCGTCAGCCAAGGTTTTCTCAAACAGTTCCGTCTGAGCCGACCGGCGCTATTCCACTCTGCTACATCTGCGGACGTTTTCGGTAAATACTTATTTTTTCCTACCACGCTCTCATTCCATCTCTCAGTCCTACGTGGTAATGTCACTGTCAGTCACCGTTGGCCTCCCCATGGTGGGTAGCTTCCGTTCCTATTGTCGCCCGCTTTGGGCTCCCTTTGTAGTCACCGTGTCTGTCACCTGTCACGCTGCAGGTTCGCTTCATTGTCATACCACAATGTTCATTGCCGGTTCACTTCTGTCAATATCATGTTGTTTGCCTGTTACGTTCAGGCTTACTTTCAAGTGTCGTCTGTTGCCTGTTACGCTTCAGGCTTACGTTATATCATACCATGTCTGTGGCCTGTTCCGTTTCAGGCTTACGTATTATTTGCCATTTGTTGCCTGCTACGTTTCATGCTTACGTTTTTTAATTTATCATCTGTTGCCTGTTACGCTTCGGGCTTACGTTTATATCATACAATGTCTGTTGCCTGTTAGGTTTCAGGCTTACGTTCTCATTTTGTCTTCTGTTGCCTGTAACGCTTCGGGCTTACGTTTATAACATTTTCATGACTATGGCCTATTACGTTCGGGCTCACGTTTGTCATTTACCTTATCTGGTGCCTGTAACGCTTCAGGCTCACGTTTCTCACTGTTGCCTAACACGCTCAAGGTTTTTTTTATTTTTCATCTCTGTTGCCTGTTACGTCTCAGGTTCACGTTGTTAATTACTATTTCTGTCGCCTGTCATGTTTTCAGACTCTAATCCATATTCTCTTTCTCCGGTACGATTTCAGGTTTGATGTTCATTTTCTTCTGTTTTTCAACTCCCTGTCTGGGGCCACGTCCTTGTAGCTTCCTTACGTCATTTCACGCTCTAGTCTGGCCAGGTCCTCCACAGTAGCGCCCGTTTTAGAGCACTAGGCACTCGCCCACTCTCTAGTTCTCCTTCAACCACCATTCACGTCTCGGGTGTCGCTTTCGAAATACAGGGCCTCCAGCTCAGCTATTAATTTTCTGTTTGTCACCTCACAGCTGCAGTATGTCGAGGAAGCCCTATCGATTCCTGAAACACCCGCATCCGAACTTAACAGGAGAGGGATCCAACACCCTGCTTCCGGCCGAAAGGCAGAATTATATAGACTGCTGATGGCTGAACCAGCAGCCCCGGATTTGGAGCAAGTCTCCATGTCCACTCTTCAAATATCCCTGACACAGCTGCATTCCATGATGAATAACATTGCCTTCTCAGTTTTGGACGTGCAGTCCAGACTCCTGGCTGTCAAGACCTACCAGGGGCTGGCATCTGACCAGTCCGCTTCACCCTTGCCTGTAGCCTCCACTTCAGGGCCCGTTCCCCCAGGTAGGGTCCTAAGCGCGCCTAAAGTAGCTCTCTCGCATTTCATCCCTAGCAACATCAAAAAAGACATTTTAGAGGGTAAAGACGTCAATCTAGCGTCCATTCTAATAGCTTCTCATGACACGATAGATAGTAAAACAATCGCTTGCGGCGACGTGTCCATCGTCCTTAAGGCCAGGGATCCCCGCCTAAACAAGAAGCTGACCATCACGGAGTTCGTCCTCACGTTTAGTTTATTCAGGGATGTCATTTGCTCTGTCCATCCTGAGAGGCGGGAGGAGTTGGACACTTACCTTTACAGAGTCACGGACTTGGGCCACAAGTACGGTGGTAAGGCGTTCTATGATTACCATCGCTCTTTTTCAGCCAAAGCTGCCGCCGCACTGGTCCAATTCCAACACATCACAAACTGGGCTGCCATGGACATGGAGCTTTATTGCCGGCACTTCGCAGGGCTCAAGGCCCCGGCATGTGCCTCTTGCCAATCTATTGCCCACTCCGCAGATTGGTGCCCCAATGCAGGACCCTCTACGTCCCAGGGCAGATCCTTTCCCAGTAGTTCCGGGTCTCTACAACGGTCTGGCCCAACCATGGATAAGCTGGGGCCCCCATAGTTTTCCTGGGCAACAGCCAGGTGTGTAACAACTTTAACCAGAACGCCTGTTTCTATAACAAATGTAGGGCCCTTCACGTATGTGCTGTATGTTTCAGGGCTCACCCCCAAATGGCTTGTCCTCAAAGGTCCTCCAGGCCATCCTGACTAACCGGGGTCAACTTGGATTTACTAGCATCCCTTCTGCAGAACCATCACAACCCGCAGTTCGTTCAATTCCTGGTCTCCGGGTTCGCTACAGGCTTTCATATAGGTCTGGTAGCTCTTCCATAGTTCACTTGGGAAGGTCCCAACCTCCAGTCAGCAACCAGGGATCCTGAGCCGGTGGGGACCCTAACAAAGTCAGAATTAGAGAAGGGATTCCTCATCGGTTCTTTTTCCATTGTTCCGTTTGACCTCTGGAGAATAAACCCCATAGGTATTGTGTCAAAACAATTCACTAATAAAAAACGTTTGATCTATGACCTGTCTGCACCTCATGGCTCCAGCATACCCAGCTTAAATTCCTTAGTCCCCTCTGAGAAGTTTTCCATGCGCTATTCTTCCATAGACGAGGCCATTCAACTCATCCTTCAGGTAGGCAGGGGGGCATGGTTGGCCAAGGCGGACATCGCTGACGCTTTCAAATTGCTGCCCATCCAGCCGCAGCTTTGGAAGTTCTATGGCATCAAGTGGCAGGACCAGTACTTCTTTGCAAATCGCCTGGTTGTTTGACCAGTTTGAGCAGGCTTTGCTCTGGATCCTGGTCAACCACTGGGACTGTCCGCTGGTCATCCATTACCTGGATGACTTTCTTTTAATAGACAGGCCAGATTGCAAGCCGAGCAAGCTCCAGGCTCTGCTCCAGCTGTTTTCAAACCTCAATGTACCGGTGGCGCCCTCAAAAATAGAAGGCCCCACGACGGTAATCACCTTCCTGGGCATAATCTTGGACACAGAGAAAATGGAGGCCAGGTTACCAGCTGAGAAGCTCGCAAAGATCAAGGAGGCTAT
This sequence comes from Bufo bufo, assembly GCF_905171765.1. NCBI lineage: Eukaryota > Metazoa > Chordata > Amphibia > Anura > Bufonidae > Bufo > Bufo bufo. The sequence goes on from NC_053389.1 coordinate 375,666,647, forward strand.
ATCAAAGGCAGTGGGCAGTAGGACGTGTGTCAAGGTAGAGTTGCAGTCCCTACTAGGAATGCTCAATTTCGCCACCAAAATCATGCCCCAAGGTAGGGCCTTCATGTCCAGGCTCCAGCAGCTACTTCCCTTAGCTCCCGAGCAAGACAGCCTCATTACCTTAGATGCCCAAGCCATGGCCAACCTGGCCATGTGGAGGGACTTCATGGCCGAATGGAACGGAGTCTCCATGTTCGTTCCGCAACTGGGGCCAGCATCCACCTTGATTTTCTCGGACGCCTCCGGGGGTTTCGCGGCAATCTGTGGAAATCAATGGTTTGCGGGCGCCTGGCCATCGGAGGTTTCATCGGCCAGAGCCGCATTGAAATCATCCCCCTTGTTGGAGTTCTATCCAATCGTGGTGGCGGCCCAGGTCTGGGGTAGTCAATGGGCCAACTCTTCCGTGGCGTTCGTCACCGACAACCAGACAGTGGTTGACATCGTCGCCAAGGGCAGATCAATGTCACCCCAGATCATGTCTTTCATCCGCAGGCTAATTTGGGTTGTCGCTGCAATTTAACTTCCATGTGTCATGCAGGCACATTCAGGGAATACGTAATATCGCCGCAGACGCTTTGTCTCGTTTTAATTTCAATACTTTTTTCCAGGTCATGCCGGAGGCAGACCGAGTGGGGCTACCTCCTCCGATGTATCAAACTCTCGTGATGGATTAAAATCTTTCATTTCTTCAGCAAAGTCTTTGATGCAGAAGTCTCTGTCTGTTAACACGGCCAGGAATTACAGAACCGCTTGGAACACTTTCAACAGTTTCACATTCCTACATCCAAGAAAGGACACTGACAAGACCACTTACATCACAGCTTTCATAGCTTACTGTCATACTGATCTCCAACTGTTGTTCAACACTATCAAGTTATACTTGGCCGGAGTCCAGCATTTTTCCATGTTGGAGGATCCAGAAAGTAGGTCGGTTTTCCTGTCCCAGGCAGTTAGGGCGACACTCAGGGGTGTTCAGAAGAGTAGCGGAGGGGCCATCCCGAGCAGGCAGCCTGTGTCAGGGGAATTATTTAGGAAACTTTCCACCTCCCTAGATGGTCTTCCTTTTGGGCTCTATTCCAGCACAGTCATCAAGGCTGCCATGTACCTTAGTTTCTACGGGTTCTTAAGACCCGGCGAATTCACCATCGTTTCGGCCAGGACCAAGGGTTTAACCAGGGGTCAGCTGGTATGGCGCGGCAACCATTTCTCCCTATACCTCCTCACTTCCAAAACTTCTCAGGTGGGGCCACCAGTAGAGGTAAAGTATTTTCAGACTTCCAATGCATGGTGCCCAGTTCAAGTCCTCAGGAGTTTGCTGGCAGCTTTGGGGGACCGCCCCGGACAGTCCTTTGCTCCCGTTTAAAGTCAGGGCCATCACGGCTTCCCAGTTCATTTTACACATTTGTATACTGGCTTCTGGTTTGGGCTCCGACCCCAAGGTAATTTCAGGGCACTCCTTCCGTATTGGAGCGGCATCCGATGCTTCAAAGCATAACGTCCCCGGCCATGTTATCCGTAAAATGGGCCGCTGGCGCTCCTCATGCTTCGCACGTTATATACCGAACCCCCAGGCTGAGATATCTAAGGCTTTTCGCAGTTTGGTGTTGTAAGTTGGTCAGCTGCAATAAAGGTACACTCTACCCTACTTGGTTGTTTCTGCCCCCTTTTAGGCCTACCCACGGCATGGCTAAGGGCACCCCTTCAGCCATTTAGTTAGGGCAAGTAGACCATTCTCTCAGTTAGGTCCCGGTCCTTCGAGGCACCAGCTCTCTTCCGTAGCCATGACCACAAATAGATTAAGGCTGACATGTAAGCCTGCATTTGTGGGAGGGGCGCAGGCACACATAAAACAGAGGCACGCCCTCATCGTACTTGCATGCGTTTCCGGTGCTCCACCCTCCCTCCCCTTTTCTCTCCATATTCCTCAGGGTATGCCCCCTTATAGGCCTACCCGCAGCATGGCTAAGGGCACCCCTTCAGCCATTTAGTTAGGGCAAGCAGACCATTCTCTCAGTTAGGTCCCGGTGTATATGTATATATATGTCTAGTGTGTATGTATATATATATATATATATATATATATATATTGGCCCTGTATGGCCAGAGGGGGGAAGGTCATAGTGTTATGTGTGTATATGTGGATATGTCTGTATGCCCCTGTATTTGCACACATGTCCATATATACTTACATTAGAGTTGGGTATATATAATATTTTTAGATATGCCCCAATTGTCTTATATGCATGTAGCCAGTTATGTCCCCCAGTCGCGGCGCCCCCCGCCTCCTCCTGCATACCCTGTAGGGATAGTTTTTAGTCCAGGTTGGCTCGGGCTGCTAATGTATGTGTGTGTGTACTGTATAGTTAGTTTGTGGGTGGAAACTTGGGATTGAATAGTGTATTTAGTGCTGTATTTATGGTGCTGTATTGTGTGTATTGTGCATTGTAGGTTGATAATAAATATCTTGTATTATTTGTATTATACCTACTGTGTAATGTGTGGTTATTAGCGGTAGCTAGCTCAGTTAGGCGCTTGCAGCTAGTTTAGTGATTAGCGTAAGGCAAAGTGAAAGTATTATTCTTTATTTAAGGTATAAATAGGCGGAGTCATCACTAGACGACTCCTCCTATTTATGAATATTAATTATTAATATTTGCATAAATATTGGTAATTAATATTCCCCTTTACATTGGTGAGCCAGGCCCACTGCTTGGAATTTGAAATCTGCATTTGGTCTTGAGGCTAGAGGTCGCTTATACTGTGAAATGTCAGGCAAGAGAGATGCGGTCAGCGGTCTGAGCGTCTAGTACCTGATAATTCGGACAGGTAACGCAATTCTTTCTTATAGTACCAAACGCTGATCAAAATCTCTAGCAGAGAATCTATAATCTATCTGTGTACTAATATTTTGCTGTTTGCTTTACATGGTCACTGCATCGTTCGAGTGTTGCAAGGGAGAAGAGGACACGTCACTGGAGGAGATCCATCTTCGTTGGAGCAGCATACAAGTCCGGCTGGTCGGGAAGAAGCGATCCGGGAGAAAAAGGACTTCTTCCAAGCAGCTGCGTAGGACAAAGAGGTACGGCACCAATGAGAAGATAGACGCTCAGCAAAAAGTGAGTATGGACTTCTCCACACTGCAACACTTGAGCAGACACAGCACTTTCAATCCCATCCTCCCCACCACATACAAGTCAGCAGAAATGCTGTGGTCCGATTTGTTGGCACAGGGTTGTAGCTATGACAAGCTATGTGTTAACAAACGGACGGTGTTAAATAAATCCACCAAACGGCTTCAGATGCTAGCCAAACTTGTGCATATATTTGAGGCTAGCATCTGCAAGCCAAAGGAAGTTGCGCTGGTGTCTCTGTCAACTGAGTCAATTCCTCCGACCATTCACTGCCAGTGCTGTGCCAGTAATTCGGACCAGGTTTCGGCATTGCGGGCACAGCTGGCAGAGAATGTACAGTCTACCGTAGACCGAGATGCGCAGGTGGCTAGGTTAGAGTCACAGTTAGTTGAGCTGCAGAGGCAGAAGGAGGAAATTGCCTCTACTGATGTGACGGTAGCCAAATTGAAGGTTCAGGTTGCTGTAAGCTCCCAGATAATGACTGGCATGCAACAGGTCATCACCAATTTGGTGCCGGCCCTTTCTTTTTCCGTAAAGTCAGGGCCGGAATCTCCCAAAACCTTGCCCTGTCTATGGCAAAAAGGGGGGAGAGTAGTCTGTGACAGGCCAAATCACCAGACCAAGTCTGTCCAGACTAACAGAGATTTTTCCCTGACTTTTGGAAAAATAAATATTATGAAAAGTGCCTCCCTGAGGATGGAACAATTCAGGGAGCGCGGTTGCAGTGTGGACGGACCTAAGCCATGCCGAGCAAACATCAGATGCTTTGCATGTGGTGGCTTGGGTCATATAGCGAAGCACTGCAAAACAGGTAAGGAAAAAACACGAAGGATAGGAAGCCAGGTCAGGTGCTTCAGGTGTGGGAACAAGGGACACATTGCAAAGAATTGCCCTTGTGCAAGTAATTGCAATGTGTCCGATAGTGTTTGCCAGGTAACAAATCGTGCAGTGGGGTCTAGTCAGGCCATAAAGGGGTTACCTCTCAGCGACACATGCCTCACCAGGCGCTGAGGGGTCAGAATGGCCAATCTAGGCTGGGCAACATTTGAAACCCCTGTACTATTTGTTACACCGTTTGTTCCCCGTGTATGTCCATGTTGTGTGTTTGTTTCCTGTTTGTATGTTTTTTATGTGTACGGCAGAGGTCCTTGTCTATGAATGTGTCTCACCCTGCTAATTGCAGTAGTTTACATTCCCTGCTGTGAGTCCAGTCGCTGCTGTTTCGATTCATTCTTGTGTCCCTTTGGAGTGGAACAGTGTTATACTGTGGATCGGGAAAGTATAGGTTCGCGAGCAGATAATTTCACACGGTAATTCCTGCTGGTCGGGAGAAGGCGTTCCGGATTAAAGGACCTTCTCCATGCAGCACACAAAGGATGGTGTGATATTATTCTGGGCAACCAGGGTCTCAGATCGATACAGATAACACTGTTGTGCTCAAGGTTTTCGGTGGGGCTGTGTTATACTGGGGACTAAGGCGGACAGGCAACATTGGTGTGATGTTGCGCTGCGCACTTAATTCTGGTCCAACCAGGTGGCACAGCTCTGATTGGGATTGAGCGCAGGGTGATTGGCAGCGGAGTGTGGACTGTTCTGGTATTGTGAAGAGTCTAGGCAGGACTTATGCCATGGATTCTGCCGGCCTCCACAAAACAGGATGACAGGGGGAAATCAGCTCGAGTACACATGAGTGGACAGGGATACAGTGCCATCAATTACTAGATGGTGCTTCATCCGCAGCTCCCCTCTGATATCCTAACTTAGTAAGGTACCCACCCTGATCTGTTGAAGCAAAGGGATGGGGAGACGCGGTAGGGTGTTCTCACACCAGTGTTGGGATAGTGAGGGGTCCTGTGAGATAGAGGTCAGCTCAATGCCTTTCTCTTCATGGGTCAAAGGTATAGGGGCTGGGGTAGTGCAACTAACTGTACCAGAGGGGAGAAATCCCCCAGGAGCACCTGGTATTTTCTTCTGTCATAGGTATATTTACTATGGAGCAGAGGAAAAACCCAGATGCCACAGAAGATCCGCCCAGACACTTGTGAGGTTCCTGAGGTAAAGGTGTTCGGGTGGAAGAACCTGTCCGGATCCACTTTTTAATACTTAGAGGTGTTCAGGTGGAAGAACCTGTCCGGATCCACATTTTAATACTTAGAGGTGTTCGGGTGGAAGAACCTGTCCGGATCCACATTAGGTGTTCGGGTGGAAGAATCTGTCCGGATCCATCTCTTGATTCTGGTCATCGTTATCCACATGGGACTATGCACCGGAGGGTCTAGAGACTGGTTGACCAACTGAACCAGAACCAGACCGCACCTTACGAACTCAAAGTCCTGAAGCCTAAGATCCAAGGGACATTTCAGTTTGTGTGGGGGTTCAGGATGAAAAATCAAATTATCCTGAGACCCCATGAAATGGATATTGAACTGGTTCATATGAGGTTTTGGGAGGTACATCCTATGCCTTCCTGAGACCTCATAGTATTGTGTCATAAATGTCCTCGGGTTTAGGTGGGTTGGGGAGGGGAACTGTGTAAATAGGATGTATTTTGTGTGAATGGGGATAAGAGTAGGGCACACTAGGGACAGGCCCCCTCTGTTCGCCATTTGCCACCTTGAACCAAGGAACGGTGAAGTTCACAAGGGAAGGACTGGATGGGTAGTGTGGCAGAGTTATTTCCCGCAGGTAGAATTTACATACCATGACATCACCTCACTTAGTAAAAAATCTGACCTGCCTTGTAAAGACCTACTCATCTGTCCATGGGAGAACCACACTCATCCTTCAATCAATACGGAACAAGGGATGTCGGACGAAAGTCTTGCTTAAATTGGCACAGATGGAAAATTTAGACTGTGAAGGTGAACCCGCTCCAGGTTCCTTGGGGGTGGACGACACCTAAAGATCGGCATTAATACCGAGAGACTGTGGGGGTGTGGCCACTCCAACATTGGGGGTGGCCTACACCGGAAGATGGTTCCCAGAAAGAAAGGCCTGTTCTGTGAGCGTCAAGCCGCTCCGGAAGTCAGGAAAAGACGACAGTAGGAGGGGCTGATACCGGAAGATGGAAGCAAAAGACGTCCAGAAAGTTCCTGCGAAAAGAAGAAGACGACGGTATATCCTGTGGATGGGGGAGGCTGGTTACGGTGAAGAGCAGGTCGTGATAGGTGATGTCTATGTACCTAAGGACCAAAGTGTACTCCAGTTCTTCCTGAACTGTCACCAAGAGTGGGGTTAAGGGGGCAAATACATCCTAACCATTCCCTCAAGTTATTGTCATGTAATTCGACAACAGGTTGTAGAGCAGTGGTTCTCAACCTTTATAAAGCCGTGACCCCTTAATACAGTTCCTCATGTTGTGGTGACCCCCAACCATTACATTTTTTTCCTTGCTACATCATAACTAATTTTGCTACTGTTATGAATTGTAATGTAAATATCTGATATGCAGGATGTATTTTTATTGCTACAAATTGAACATAATTAAACATAGTAATTAATCACAAAGACATCCACAGATCCCCCCCTAAACAGATGGCACTGCCATCCACAGATCCCCCTACAGTGCCATCCACAGATCTCCCTCCCCGACGCTCACAGCAGTATATTTATAAACTAATCAGTAACTACTTTAACTTTAATCATTGCTCATTGCTGAGCTCTTTACTTGGATTATAATTTATTTGGATATGGGATATTTTATTTTGTCTTAGCTCCGGTAATAGCAGGCAGTGCGGGGGGGCGGCGCTCACTCACTGACGTCACGCGCCTGCGCCGCCCAGTGGGAGGAGCAGGCGCGTGACGTCAGTGAGTGAGCGCCGCCCCCCGCACTGCCTGCTATTACCGGAGCTAAGACAAAGTAAGATATCCCATATCCAAATAAATTATAATCCAAGTAAAGAGCTCAGCAATGAGCAATGATTAAAGTTAAAGTAGTTACTGATTAGTTTATAAATATACTGCTGTGAGCGGCGTGGCCCTGTATATTCTAACCCCCAGGCAAGCGTCCCTGTCACCATGGGAACGCCTGGGCGTTAGAATATACCATCGGATTTGAGTTTTTACGATCTCACTGAGCTCGTAAAACTCAGATCCGATGGTATATTCTAACCCCCAGGCAAGCGTCCCCGTCACCTTGGGAACGCCTGGGGGTTAGAATATACCATCGGATGTTCTGAGTTACTCAGCCGCAAAACAAGCACCGGCGACCCCCCGGAAAGGGCCGATCGACCCCCAAAGGGGTCGCGACCCCTAGGTTGAGAACCGCTGTTGTAGAGGGAAGTCAGGTGGGTGTATGTATATGGATATACAGTACAGACCAAAAGTTTGGACACACCTTCTCATTCAAAGAGTTTTCTTTATTTTCATGACTATGAAAATTGTAGATTCACACTGAAGGCATCAAAACTATGAATTAACACATGTGGAATTATATACATAACAAACAAGTGTGAAACAACTGAAAATATGTCATATTCTAGGTTCTTCAAAGTAGCCACCTTTTGCTTGGATTACTGCTTTGCACACTCTTGGCATTCTCTTGATGAGCTTCAAGAGGTAGTCCCCTGAAATGGTTTTTACTTCACAGGTGTGACCTGTCAGGTTTAATAAGTGGGATTTCTTGCCTTATAAATGGGGTTGGGACCATCATTTGCGTTGAGGAGAAGTCAGGTGGATACACAGCTGATAGTCCTACTGAATAGACTGTTAGAATTTGTATTATGGCAAGAAAAAAGCAGCTAAGTAAAGAAAAACGAGTGGCCATCATTACTTTAAGAAATGAAGGTCAGTCAGTCAGCCAAAAAATTGGGAAAACTTTGAAAGTAAGGGCTATTTGACCATGAAGGAGAGTGATGGGGTGCTGCGCCAGATGACCTGGCCTCCACAGTCACCGGACCTGAACCCAATCGAGATGGTTTGGGGTGAGCTGGACCGCAGAGTGAAGGCAAAAGGGCCAACAAGTGCTAAGCATCTCTGGGAACTTCTTCAAGACTGTTGGAAGACCATTTAAGGGGACTACCTCTTGAAGCTCATCAAGAGAATGCCAAGAGTGTGCAAAGCAGTAATCAAAGCAAAAGGTGGCTACTTTGAAGAACCTAGAATATGACATATTTCAGTTGTTTCACACTTGTTTGTTATGTATATAATTCCACATGTGTTAATTCATAGTTTTGATGCCTTCATAGTCATGAAAATAAAGAAAACTCTTTGAATGAGAAGGTGTGTCCAAACTTTTGGTCTGTACTGTATATATATATGTATCTGCCCCTTCTTTGATATGTGTATATATGTATATATATGGGCCCCTTTATATGGCCAATAGGGATATATATTTCCTGTACAGCGGATCCATTCAGAATGCATCAGTTTGGCTCCGCTCCGGCTCCATTCACTCTGGAGGCGGACACCAAAACGCTGCTTGCAGCCATGCGGTGCGGAGCCAAACGGATCCGTCCTGACCTACAATGAAAGTCATTGGGGACGGATCCGTTTACATTGACACAAATATGGTGCAATTGTAAACGGATCCGTCCCCCATTGACTTTCAATGTAAAGTCAGGACGGATCCGTTTGACTTTACTTAGACTTAGACTTTTTTTGACTAAGTGTATGCAGACGGATCCGTACTGAACGGATACCATCGTTTGCATTTATAGGTGCGGATCCGTCTGTGCAGATACCAGACGGATCCGCACCTAGCGCAGGTGTGAAAGTAGCCTTACTAGACTATTTTATCTAAATCTTTTAATAATGTTTTAAACTTTAATTTTGGAAACTACAGGTTTTTTAAAGTTATCCTCCATTAATGTTTCTCTACCTTTAAGAAAGTAGATTATTTAACAACTAATATTCTCCAAACTTAAAATTTAAAGGGGTTGGCCACTTTCTGAAGAAATCTCTAAAATGCCATAAATAGGTGGGAACTGGCATAGGAAAACCTTACTCTCACTTCTTACTGTGGCACCTCAGTTCATGGCACCTCCAGCCCATTGATCCAATGTGTAAACTGTGGACGGCAGATGCAAATGGCAAACATGCAAGTGAGTATGTGTCGTTCAATTGCTGGACGGGCATGTTTACACTAGCCAATGATTGTAAACAGTTGTTCATGCAAACAATCAATCAGCCAATTATTGGAGGAGGACCTGGGGGATGGAGCAAGGATACAGTAAAGATGGACGCGAGTTTGGACAGACTGGTTCAGGGTTTCTTTGCACAGTACATGTCACCAGACTGTCATAGACCATGGAAGATCAGCTGGGAGATGCCGTTTTTGCAGTACTCAAGTCTTATAGTGTGCACAGGAAGTATTCAAAAAAGAAGTATAATTCAGGGGTCAATAAGCTTTGGCACTCTAGCTGTTGTGACTAAAACTCCCAAGTTTCACAACAGCTAGAGTGATGAAAGTTGCTGACTCCTGATACATTCTGACCACCTCATTACAAGCCATGCTTTGTGAAAACCAAAGTGTCACTAGAAAGAAAAATTCAATTGTTGGCAACTATAACCAGGGAAGAATAGAGCAGCCAGAACTGTGTAGTGTAGAAAATATGATGAAATTAGGGGGTGGAGAGCAGGTGAGAGGTTTTTTTTGTCGTTTTTTATGCACATACCATGTCTGGCCACAATTTCTTTTTTTTCAGGGACCAAATAATCCCTTTAAGTACTGCCTTTTTTTATGGTGCTCATACAGTATATATACCATAATCACCAAAAAATGAAGCTGACTTTCGAATATATATGAAAATCCAAAAAGCTTTATTGTAAATAAGATGGTGTTTTTTGAGTTCGTTCTTGAGGTCCCGTGTCTGCCGACCATCTACCTCCTCACCAGTGCTCCCACCATTGTTGAATAGATCTTCTGCCTGTGTGTGCCATAGAGCAGTGCGCGTCCGGAATTCCATCTCAAGTGAATGCTTGAGGATACAAAAATGCACTCTGAAGATACAAAGGGCATACAATGGTCAACCGATATTAACCGGACAGAATGATATAAAAAAAACGGACCCACAAGGAGTCATAATAATCACCAAAAAATGAAGCTGACTTTCGTATATATGAAAATCCAAAAAGTTTTATTGTAAATATATATAAACAATACATACATGTATTATAAAAAAGGCAGCACAAGGCGGGACACACAGATAAGGAGCAGGACCCAAGGAGAGGCCGGGAGATCAGTGCACGAAAAAACAGGGAAAAAGAATGCTAGCTGAAAGAGCATACCTCAAAACCTCATAGCAGCAACGCCCCAAACACGATGCAAAGGAGGCGATTATAGAGATTGAGGTTGAGATGAAAGGAACACAATTAAACATACCCTGAATGGTGCAAAGATCTCTCGGCCAACTCTTGACCCAATGCCGTTTCGCCAGTAGACCTGGCTTCATCCGGGGATATGGAAACATATAAAAACATCTCCCCTATATAGTGCCCACACAGGTGTGTGGAAGATAATTAAGGTTGCAGGACCTAAATGACGTCAGTACCAATGGAATTGGAGCCCCAGTACTTGAGAGCCAATCAGTAGAAGCAAAAGCACCTAATGGGGGCGGGACTAGGCTGACAGAGCGATCATGTGAGCAAACACATAACCGCAGTGTCAGAGGTGCATCATAAGACACACCCTGACCATACCAGGAAAGCCAATCAGTGGCCCATATAATCATATGGAGGAGGAGCCGGGGGCGGTGCGGTAGGTGCGGCCAAACGTCTGAGTGACAACGGCACCAGCAGACACGAGGCCTCATTTTTTCGTCATGTGGCAGGGCCCACAATCTGGATTCACCGAGTTGGTGGGGTTGCTCAATCGCAATTACCGTAATATTGTATTAACATCTAGGATCAACAAGACGTACTTAGACTTTCTCGATGTACAGATCCGCGTAGACAAGTCCGGCAGGATATCGACAGACCTATTTCGCAAGGCAACGTCCACCAACTCTGTCCTACACGCGCAGTCTTGCCATCCGCAGAGCCTTATCCGTAGCATCCCATATGGCCAGTTCTTAAGGGCCAGGAGAATCTGTTCGATGGAAGAGACATTCAACAGTCAGTCTCAGGACTCGCAAAAAAGATTCTCGAATCGTGGATATTCAGCGGCGAACATCAAACAGTGTCACCAGAAAGCGAAACAAGCACAGAGACATCCTCTTCTGGCATACAACCACAAACGACGCAATCCAGTGGACAAGGTACGGTTTATCACCTCGTTTAACCCGCAGTGGAAACCGATCCGAGATACACTAGCCAAGTACTGGGAGGTCCTACAACTAGACCCCATTTTGGCAAAAATCTTACCTACGCACCAAAAATCTAAAAGATCTGTTGGTAAACAGTTACCATCCAGGCCATCAGACCAAATTGAACCCCGACTCAAAAGGTTCCAAGTGGGAATGCACCCCATGCGGGAGGTGCGTGGCATGCCCCAATATCGACAGGACCACTTCCTTTAGAAATCCACTCACCAACAGTAAACAATACACTATCACACATACTATTACCTGTAATATCCCAGGTGTGATATATGTGGGGAAGTGTCCATGCCAACGCATTTATGTTGGGTTGACATCCAGGGAGCTTAAGAGGAGGATACGAGAACATGTCCTGGGTATTGAGGCTGCCAAAGATGAAAATGATGTGACCCTACTAAAAACGATTCACAAACATTTTAAATTGTTTCACAACTGTGATAGCTCGCAATTTAGAATCTGTGGGATTGATAGGGTATACATGACACCACGTGGTGGTAACTGGAGGAAGATCTTAGCGCAAAAAGAAGTACGCTGGATTCATGAATTAGACAGCATGACACCTAGGGGGTTAAATGAGGACCTCTCTTTTGCTCCGTTTCTATAACTTATACATCACGTGATGGATGTCTTTAACAACATTCCCTGTTTTTGAGTTCCCTTGGGGTCCCTCTGCTCATCCCAGGTCCCTTGTTTTTAATCTTCTGTCTGTCATTCCCCTGTTTTTTAACATACTGTGCTTTCTTGACTTATCTTTAGCACCACCGATGACGTCTGTGGCAGTGGAGGACCATACTAGTGGAGTCATGGTTTCATACAGAGTTATGTCTTTGTGCATGGTGCCTTTTGGATACATTCTGGACTTCTTCGGGTCATATGCTCGCTATACAACTATGATTGCTCCACCAATATTACATAATAACTCCCTCTTCTTGAGATGTTCTGACCATATATACTCACCATGATGTATAATTTTATAGTTTCCTTCTGTCTCCTTTTCCTTTTATCACTGCACCGAGCACTCTTTTCACCTGCTTTTCACTTGCGCCCTTTTTCCCTTTTTAAGTATATAATTACCTTGATTGTGCTTTATCATAATTTAACTTGTACCCCATTGGCAACTATTTTTCCAGCAATTGTGTATGATCTAATATTGTAATAATTCAGCCCCTAAGCTTGGGTGCTCTCGTCAATATTTATGTATATATATATTATATTTGTTTTATGCATTAGCACTTTATGTCAAACTAAGTCAGTTGTTGTTTTGGAATACTGGCATTTGTGCCATTATTCCTCCTCATAATATATGGTATGCACCTTTTACACTGTACACGGTGTGATTATAATGAGTCTGAACATGGTCTTTCAATATAACATCGCGGTGTGGTGGGGTGTAATTCACCTGTCCACAGCGCGATGTAGTCACTTGCCGTCCATTAGTGTAATGAGGGGTTAATTGTGTGCTCTCTTATACCATGTCATCTTACTTTATGTCCAGCTCCCAGCCACTGGCCTGGTACCTTTTACCCTGACTTAACTAAATAAGCTACCATGCATTTTGATCATCTGCCCATATTTGGAGGAGTCTGTGGGCTGGCATGTGTATTTCTGCACTGTGTGCCGCCGCGGTTGTGTGCTGTATCACGTGACCGCTCCGTCACTAAAGCTTTGCCTGCGTTGCCGGGGTTGGGCGTTCACCACTGCTTGTGGCTCTGCAGTGGGGGCGTTGCTTCGCCGGCGCTTGTGACGTCGCGGTCACGTGCTGCGTCACATGATCGCCGCGTCACTATCCCTCCGCACCTTGGAGTTTTGAGGCCTCATGTCTGCTGGTGCCGTTGTCACTCAGACGTTCGGCCGCACCTACCGCACCGCCCCCGGCTCCTCCATATGATTATATGGGCCACTGATTGACTTTCCTGGTATGGTCAGGGTGTGTCTTATGATGCACCTCTGACACTGCGGTCATGTGTTTGCTCACATTATCGCTCTGTCAGCCTAGTCCCGCCCCCATTAGGTGCTTTTGCTTCTAATGATTGTCTCTCAAGTACTGGGGCTCCAATTCCATTGGTACTGACGTCATTCAGGTCCTGCAACCTTAATTATCTTCCACACACCTGTGTGGGCACTATATAGGGGAGATGTTTTTATATGTTTCCATATCCCCGGAAGAAGCCAGGTCTACTGGCGAAACGGCGTTGTGTCAGGAGTTGGCCGAGAGATCTTTGCACCATTCAGGGTATGTTTAATTGTGCTCCTTTGTGTTCCTTTCATCTCAACCTCAATCTCTATAATCGCCTCCTTTGCATCGTGTTTGGGGCGTTGCTGCTATGAGGTTTTGAGGTATGCTCTTTCAGCTAGCATTCTTTTTCCCTGTTTTTTCGTGCACTGATCTCCCGGCCTCTCCTTGGGTCCTGCTCCTTATCTGTGTGTCCCGCCTTGTGCTGCCTTTTTTATAATACATGTATGTATTGTTTATATATATATTATTTACAATAAATCTTTTTGGATTTTCATACACTGCGTGCAGAATTATTAGGCAAATGAGTATTTTGACCACATCATCCTCTTTATGCATGTTGTCTTACTCCAAGCTGTATAGGCTCGAAAGCCTACTACCAATTAAGCATATTAGGTGATGTGCATCTCTGTAATGAGAAGGGGTGTGGTCTAATGACATCAACACCCTATATCAGGTGTGCATAATTATTAGGCAACTTCCTTTCCTTTGGCAAAATGGGTCAAAAGAAGGACTTGACAGGCTCAGAAAAGTCAAAAATAGTGAGATATCTTGCAGAGGGATGCAGCACTCTTAAAATTGCAAAGCTTCTGAAGCGTGATCATCAAACAATCAAGCGTTTCATTCAAAATAGTCAACAGGGTCGCAAGAAGCGTGTGGAAAAACCAAGGCGCAAAATAACTGCCCATGAACTGAGAAAAGTCAAGCGTGCAGCTGCCAAGATGCCACTTGCCACCAGTTTGGCCATATTTCAGAGCTGCAACATCACTGGAGTGCCCAAAAGCACAAGGTGTGCAATACTCAGAGACATGGCCAAGGTAAGAAAGGCTGAAAGACGACCACCACTGAACAAGACACACAAGCTGAAACGTCAAGACTGGGCCAAGAAATATCTCAAGACTGATTTTTCTAAGGTTTTATGGACTGATGAAATGAGAGTGAGTCTTTGATGGGCCAGATGGATGGGCCCGTGGCTGGATTGGTAAAGGGCAGAGAGCTCCAGTCCGACTCAGATGCCAGCAAGGTGGAGGTGGAGTACTGGTTTGGGCTGGTATCATCAAAGATGAGCTTGTGGGGCCTTTTCGGGTTGAGGATGGAGTCAAGCTCAACTCCCAGTCCTACTGCCAGTTTCTGGAAGACACCTTCTTCAAGCAGTGGTACAGGAAGAAGTCTGCATCCTTCAAGAAAAACATGATTTTCATGCAGGACAATGCTCCATCACACGCGTCCAAGTACTCCACAGCGTGGCTGGCAAGAAAGGGTATAAAAGAAGAAAATCTAATGACATGGCCTCCTTGTTCACCTGATCTGAACCCCATTGAGAACCTGTGGTCCATCATCAAATGTGAGATTTACAAGGAGGGAAAACAGTACACCTCTCTGAACAGTGTCTGGGAGGCTGTGGTTGCTGCTGCACGCAATGTTGATGGTGAACAGATCAAAACACTGACAGAATCCATGGATGGCAGGCTTTTGAGTGTCCTTGCAAAGAAAGGTGGCTATATTGGTCACTGATTTGTTTTTGTTTTGTTTTTGAATGTCAGAAATGTATATTTGTGAATGTTGAGATGTTATATTGGTTTCACTGGTAAAAATAAATAATTGAAATGGGTATATATTTGTTTTTTGTTAAGTTGCCTAATAATTATGCACAGTAATAGTCACCTGCACACACAGATATCCCCCTAAAATAGCTAAAACTAAAAACAAACTAAAAACTACTTCCAAAAATATTCAGCTTTGATATTAATGAGTTTTTTGGGTTCATTGAGAACATGGTTGTTGTTCAATAATAAAATTAATCCTCAAAAATACAACTTGCCTAATAATTCTGCACTCCCTGTATATACGAAAGTCAGCTTCATTTTTTGGTGATTATTATGACTCCTTGGGGGTCAGTTTTTTTTTTTTATATCATTCTGTCCGGTTAATATTGGTTGACCAGTATATATACCATGCAAACGATAGACATGCTCAGTATGAGATGACCTGGGTGCCCCGGTCACAGCTCTCATATTCCTAAATACCTCTTATAAATTGTTTGGACAGTGCCGAAGGAAGGTATTAGAAGAGAATAGAGACTTACTAGAAAAAATATTTCAGAAACATATAATTCATATATGGTTGATATATACAGGCATGTGTGCACACACACACACACATAAATACATGACTGTATAAATGCTCACACATACATTTATTTAAAATATGTAACATTCTGTACCAACAGCCTATGAGCTTTATCTGCACTGTAACCCAGTTTAGAAAGCACTGCAAAGGTAAGCATGGATGAGCAGGAGTTGGATCAGAACTATACAGGTGTCCAGGAACTAATATATTATAGGACATGGGACAGCTATATTTGAAATGATTTCTTATTGATTTAAATGAATCAATGACTACTTCATTATTATTATTAATTAAAAAGGGTTTTCCGAGATTTTAATACTGATGACTTATCCTCAGGATAGTTCGTCATTGTCTGATTGATGCCGACCAGTGTCAGACTGGGGTGCCTAGGGCCCACTAGTAAAATTTATTTGGGGCCCACCGTACGGGAACATTCAAATATTACCTGCTCACACAGCAGCAAGATGCTACCAGATGATTGAATATGGCGGTTCCTGCAGCAACTCTGAGAAGGTAGGTCCTGGGGAGAAGACGATACTGGCTAGCTTTCCTCTATACCTAGGAGTCATCTCAGCTATCTGATAATGTCTATAATAATAAACTGGGTAGTTTCTAATAATCTATTAAGTTTTTTATATCAACATAGGCTGGCTGAGGTGCTGTACATTGAATATATGTATGTAGCGCAGTAAGTCTACTGTGTTATGTGCCACTAGGGGCCCACTGGGGGATTCACCTGTACCCCTGTGGGCCAGATCGAGCCTGGGTCTGACACCTGGGACCTCGCTGATCAGCTGTTTGAGAAGGCACTCCTGTGAGCACCGCAGCGTTCTCTGTGCTCACCAAGCACAGCACCGTACATTATATAGAGGCTGTGCTTGGTATCTCACTCAGACCCATTCACTTCTATGGGGCTGAGCTGGGCCTAAGCCACGTGACCGATATACATGTTATCACTGGCCTAGGGAAAGCAGTGAGAAGGCAGTGGAGCTACTGTGAGCATCGGTGTCTTCTTAAACAGCTGATCGGCAGGCGTCCCGGGTGTCAGACCCTCACCGATCACATACTGATGACCTATCCAGAGTATAGATCTGACAAACACAAGGTGCAACAGCACACTACAAACCAAAAGTAGAGTACAAAAGTATATTACATTTCAAATACTATGCTAATAACTTAGAGATGCTTAGCAAATACATTTTGTACAAAATCATTTGAGCCCGTCTGCCGAACGCCAAGGCGACCTCTATAAGACGGGTCCTAACACTAAAACTCACCTGTTGGGTGCCATAACTGCGACCATGGATCCAGAGAGTGCAGGTCCCACATGCGTGCTGGGCCCCCTTGATTTAC
This sequence comes from Bufo bufo, assembly GCF_905171765.1. Taxonomy (NCBI): domain Eukaryota; kingdom Metazoa; phylum Chordata; class Amphibia; order Anura; family Bufonidae; genus Bufo; species Bufo bufo. The sequence continues at coordinate 375,683,788 of NC_053389.1, forward strand.
GTCTGTGTGGAGCCAAAATGGCCTTCATTGAATCCAGGGGCTACAAGTACCAGCATGCATGCTGAGCAGACTATATACTCAATCTGATTAAAATCAGCCTGCGAGGCAGAGGAGGGGCAGGAGGGAGTGCACGACCCAGCATATAGGAGTCAGCCACTACTCTCATATATAACATTAGAAACAGTGTTTCTACTATCCAGAGTATAGGTCATCAGTTCTAAAGTCTCAGAAAACCGCTTTAATAATAATTTAATGTTAATGTATTGAGTTATTTTATTGTTTTAGTTTGTTGTTTCAGAGTCTTGTATGGGAAGAAGGTGGTATGAATACTGCACTGGCAGACTCTCAATTCGTCATCAGTCAAGTTTTTTAAATCTGCCATGTGGCATAGTACCCATGGCTTAGTCACGCATTCCTACTGTTTGCAGTTCTCACAAAATCACATCACTGTGCAAAATGGTGTGATTTTGCCATGTTATTAAAAGCATTTTGTGAAAACTATCAAATGTAAGTAAGATGTAAGTACTGTATTTGATGGCAGATGCCACAGACTGTCATCTGATGAGAGTGAGATAGTGGTACTGCTAAGCAGCTGTTGTATTCCACGATAGGTGGCTTCCTCTTTGTTCAGTGCACCGTGTGCCGCTACTGATATGTAATATTGTACAGCAGCCTCTGAGAAGTGCTGCTCTCTCACTGGATGTGTGTCTTTTTCTAGCGAGAGGATCATCTTCCTCTCATACTGGGTTCCATTGTCTGCTCCCTGTTTCTGAGGGCCACCAATTTTGCTCATCCTCCTTGCCAGTCTCCAAGCATTTCTGATCAGTCGACCTCATAGAGACTATAGTTTATAAGCCCCATACATCCGTCTAGTAGTGGCCCACTATTCACCAGCTCATCAGGCGTTTGCCTCAAATGCCAAATGGTCAGACCGTCCCTGTCTATAATCAGGGGCATAAACAAATCTCAAAGGGCCCCCTTGCACCACCTATTTCCCAGTATGCATGAATCAAACACTCCCAGAGAATGCACAACGCAAAGCCCAGTGGCCCAGATTTATGAAAACTGAATGCTGTTTTCATTAAAGGGAACCTGTCATCTTGATTTGGGGTATAGAGCTGAGGACATGGGCTGCTAGATGGCCGCTAGCACATCCGCAATACCCAGTCCCCATAGCTCTGTGTGCTTTTATTGTGTAAAAAACCTGATTTGATACATATGCAAATTACCCTGAGATGAGTCCTGTCCCTGACTCCTTTCACATACAGGACTCATCTCAGGGTAATTTGCATATGTATCAAATCGTTTTTTTTTTACACAATAAAAGCACACAGAGCTATGGGGATTGGATATTGTGGATGTGCTAGCGGCCATCTAGCAGCCCATGTCCTCAGCTCTATACCCCAAATACAGGTGACAGATTCCCTTTAAGTAGAAGAAATTTTAATTAAAAAAATTGTATTACAAATTCTCCCTCTACCTTATCCACTGAGGTCTATTTTGGAAAAGGTGGAACTGGTGGTTCAAAAATACGGAGCTCATCCTGAACACCATATTTCTCAATGTACATACTCCAGAGAACTGGTATAACTAAAGTGATAAATCTCCTGCATCTACCAGTAGGTAGAGCTCAGTGAACAGCAGTTTCCACCGTTACCATTGTCTGCAATGAAAGCTGTAATCCTCCCTTTGCACTGAGCTCCTCCTAATGATGGCTGCATGAAAATGCAGTGTTTTCACATCAGGAACAGAAGAAGGAGTTCAGCACTGGGCCCCACCATAGCAGTTACATGGTCTGCCTCCATTGAAGGTACGCCACTGGCTACAACATTATTTTGAGTCTTTTTTTCTTGGCGGGTCTACATTTACCAACGTGAGTGCACCTGCATTATGGCATAAAATGTGGCGCAATTTGGTGCAAAAAGGGTGAGGCTTTGGGGAAAAAGGTACTTGGCCTAAGATGCATCACATTTCACTAAAATGATGCCACAATTTTGACAAAAATTCTGTTTCAAAGTAAGCCAACCAATAGTTGGTATGAAGTTAGACAAAACTGTCTAGCCATGCACCACATTTATCATCCAGCCTGAACCACTGTGATAAATTTGGTACTTTGCAAAAAAAGGACACGAGTCCCACCTCAGGGTGACCCAGGGCTATTGAAATCACATTCTTTATTTCCTCTTTTGGAACCAATGACTTTGCAACCTGTGGCTATCTATTGATGCTTGATATTTTCTTGTGTATCTCACACTTCAGAAACTGGAACTCCGGATTACCAGTTTGGCATTAATTGCACAGGGAGCACACCTTATTTAAAACTGTACCACGCTCAAGCTCTTGCTTTGTTAAATCCCACCAATGACATTTAAACATGTCAGGGGGACATTGTTTGATCACTATATTGTTTTAAGTAGCGTGTGCTCCCTTTGCAAATGATGCAGAACTGGTAATCTGGAGTTCCAGTATATACAGTTGCAAGAAAAAGTATGTGAACCCTTTGGAATGATATGGATTTCTGCAGAAATTTGTCATAAAATGTGATTTGATCTTCATCTAAGTCACAGCAATAGACAATCACAGTCTGCTTAAACTAATAACACACAAAGAATTAAATGTTACTATGTTTTTATTGAACACACCATGTAAACATTCACAGTGCAGTTGGAAAAAGTATGTGAACCTTTGGATTTAATAACTGGTTGAACCTCCTTTGGCAGAAATAACTTTAACCAAATGTTTCCTGTAGTTGCAGATCAGAAGTGCACAACGGTCAGGAGTAATTCTTGACCATTCCTCTTTACAGAACTGTTTCAGTTCAGCAATATTCTTGGGATGTCTGGTGTGAATCGCTTTCTTGAGGTCATGCCACAGCATCTCAATCAGGTTGAGGTCAGGACTCTGGCTGGGCCACTCCAGAAGGCATATTTTCTTCTCTTTAAGCCATTCTGTTGTTGATTTACTTCTATGCTTTGGGTCGTTGTCCTGTTGCAATACCCATCTTCTGTAGAGCTTCAGCTGGTGGAGAGATGGCCTTAAGTTCTCCTGCAAAATGTCTTGATAAACTTGGGAATTAATTTTTCCTTCGATGATAGCAATCCGTCCAGGCCCTGACGCAAAGCAGCCCCAAACCATGATGCCCCCACCACCAAACTTCACAGTTGGGTTGAGGTTTTGATGTTGGTGTGCTGTGCCTCTTTTTCTCCACACATAGTGTTGTGTGTTTCTTCCAAACAACTCAACTTTGGTTTCATCTGTCCGCAGAATATTTTGCCAGTACTACTGTGGAACATTCAGGTGCTCTTGTGTGAACTGTAAATGTGCAGCAATGTTTTTTTTGGACAGCAGTGGCTTCCTCTGTGGTATCCTCCCGTGAAATCCATTCTTCTTTAGTGTTTTACATATCGTAGATTCACTAACAGGGATGTTAGCATATGCCAGAGACTTTTGTAAGTCTTTAGCTGACACCCTAGGATTCTTCTTCACCTCATTGAGCAGTGTGCACTGTGCTCTTGCAGTCATCTTTACAGGAAGGCCACTCCTAGGGAGAGTAGCAGCAGTGCTGAACTTTCTACATTTATAGACAATTTGTCTTACCATGGACTGATGAACAGCAAGGCTTTTGGAGATACTTTTATAACCCTTTCCAGCTTTATGCAAGTCAACAATTCTTAAACGTAGGTCTTCTGAGAGCTTTTTTGTGCTAGTCATCATTAACATCAGGCAATGCTTCTTGTGAAAAGCAAACCCAGAACTGGTGTGTGTTTTTTTATAGGGCAGGGCTACAGTAACCAACACCTCCAATCTCATCTCATTGATTGGACTCCAGTTGGCTGACACCTCACTCCAATTAGCTCTTGGAGATGTCATTAGTCTAGGGTTCACATACTTTTTCCACCTGCACTGTGAATGTTTACATGGTGCGTTCAATAAAAACATGGTAACATTTAATTCTTTGTGTGTTATTAGTTTAAGCAGACTGTGATTGTCTATTGTTGTGACTTAGATTAAGATCAGATCACATTTTATGACCAATTTGTGCAGAAATCCATATCATTCCAAAGGGTTCACATACTTTTTCTTGCAACTGTATATATATATACACTGCTCAAAAAAATAAAGGTAACACAAAAATAGCACATCCTAGATCTGAGTTAATTAAATATTCTTCTGAAATACTTTGTTCTTTACATAGTTGAATGTGCTGACAACAAAATCACACAAAAATAAAAAAATGGAAATCAAATTTTTCAACCCATGGAGGTCTGGATTTGGAGTCACACTCAAAATTAAAGTGGAAAAACACACTACAGGCTGATCCAACTTTGATGTAATGTCGTTAAAACAAGTCAAAATGAGGCTCAGTAGTGTGTGTGGCCTCCAAGTGCCTGTATGACCTCCCTACAACGCCTGTGCATGCTCCTGATGAGGTGGCGGACGGTCTCCTGAGGGATCTCCTCCCAGACCTGGACTAAAGCATCTGCCAACTCCTGGACAGTCTGTGGTGCAACGTGACGTTGGTGGATAGAGCGAGACATGATGTCCCAGATGTGCTCAATTGGATTCAGGTCTGGGGAACGGGCGGGCCAGTCCATAGCATCAATGCCTTCGTCTTGCAGGAACTGCTGACACACTCCAGCCACATGAGGTCTAGCATTGTCTTGCATTAGGAGGAACCCAGGGCCAACCGCACCAGCATATGGTCTCACAAGGGGTCTAAGGATCTCATCTCGGTACCTAATGGCAGTCAGGCTACCTCTTGCGAGCACATGGAGGGCTGTGCGGCCCTCCAAAGAAATGCCACCCCACACCATTACTGACCCAATGCCAAACCGGTCATGCTGGAGGATGTTGAAGGCAGCAGAATGTTCTCCACGGCGTCTCCAGACTCTGTCACGTCTGTCACATGTGCTCAGTGTGAACCTGCTTTCATCTGTGAAGAGCACAGGGCGCCAGTGGCGAATTTGCCAATCTTGGTGTTCTCTGGCAAACGCCAAACGTCCTGCACGGTGTTGGGCTGTAAGCACAACCCCCACCTGTGGACGTCGGGCCCTCATATCACCCTCATGGAGTCTGTTTCTGACCGTTTGAGCAGACACATGCACATTTGTGGCCTGCTGGAGGTCATTTTGCAGGGCTCTGGCAGTGCTCCTCCTGTTCCTCCTTGCACAAAGGCGGAGGTAGCGGTCCTGCTGCTGGGTTGTTGCCCTCCTACGGCCTCCTCCACGTCTCCTGATGTACTGGCCTATCTCCTGGTAGCGCCTCCATGCTCTGGACACTACGCTGACAGACACAGCAAACCTTCTTGCCACAGCTCGCATTGATGTGCCATCCTGGATAAGCTGCACTACCTGAGCCTCATGCTACCACTAGAGTGAAAGCACCGCCAGCATTCAAAAGTGACCAAAACATCAGCCAGGAAGCATAGGAACTGAGAAGTGGTCTGTGGCACCACCTGCAGAACCACTCCTTTTATTGGGGGTGTCTTGCTAATTGCCTATAATTTCCACCTGTTGTCTATCCCATTTGCACAACAGCATGTGAAATTGATTGTCACTCAGTGTTGCTTCCTAAGTGGACAGTTTGATTTCACAGAAGTGTGATTGACTTGGAGTTACATTGTGTTGTTTAAGTGTTCCCTTTATTTTTTTGAGCATTGTATATATATATATATATATAAATATATATATATATATATATATATATATATATACACATAAGTGCGAATGAGAAATGTACGTGCTTCTAAAATTAATTTTAGAAGCACATACATTTTTCTTTCTCACTTATGCTAATTTACGTGTCTATTATTTGTAACATTCTAATTTTCATCATATATACCGTATTTTTCGCCCTATAAGATGCACCGGCCCATAAGACGCACCTAGGTTTTTGGGGAGGAAAATAAGAAACACATTTTTTTTAACCAAAAGGTGTGCTTTTGGTGGGTTTGGAACTAATGGTGGTCTGTGGATGGCACTATTACTGTGGATCTGTGGATGACGGACACTGTTATGGGGGGATCTGTGGATGACGGACACTGTTATGGGGGGATCTGTGGATGACTAACACTGTTATGGGGGGATCTGTGGATGACAGACACTGTTATGGGGGATCTGTGGATGACTGACACTGTTATGGGGGGATCTGTGGATGACGGACACTGTTATGGGGGGATCTGTGGATGACGGACACTGTTATGGGGGGATCTGTGACGGACACTGTTATGGGGGGATCTGTGGCTTGCACTGTTACAGGGGGATCTGTGGCTGGCACTGTTAGAGGGGGGATCTGTGGGTGGCACTGTTATATATGTGCCATCCACAGACCCCCCAACCCATAACAGTGCCATCCACAGACCCCCCCAGCCCATAACAGTGCCATCCACAGACCCCCCCAGCCCATAACTGTGCCATCCACAGATGTCCCCCAGAAAAATGTCATCCACAGATCCCCCCCCCCCCTGCCGCTCCAGTATACAAATATAAAATGTCTTATTCAATTAAAAGTTATTACACATGCCCCCCAACTCCTAATAGTACCGTACATCCTAACCGCTTCAGTACAACTTCTTCATTCATAAAGTAGGCGGCGCAGGCACGTGACATCAGGGAGTTACACTGCCTGCCTGCATTCTACTGAAGCGGTTAGGATGTAAGGTACTATTAGGAGTGAGGGGGCATGTTTAATAACTATTAATTGAATAAGACATTTTATATTAGTATACCGGAGCGGCGGGGCTATAGTACACTGACTGCACCGCCCCGCCGCTATTGTCGGCTCCCAGCTCCTCCTCCCAGTCCCTCCCCCCGCTCTAGCATACATCGCAGCCAGCGATGTAAAACTGCCAGCATTCGCCCCATAAGACGCAGGGACATTTTTCCCCCATTTTGGGGGGAGAAAAAGTGCGTCTTATGGGGCGAAAAATACGGTATATACAGTACAGACCAAAAGTTTGGACACACCTTCTCATTCAAAGAGTTTTCTTTATTTTCATGACTATGAATATTGTAGATTCACACTGAAGGCATCAAAACTAAGAATTAACACATGTGGAATTATATACATAACAAACAAGTGTGAAACAACTGAAAATATGTCATATTCTAGGTTCTTCAAAGTAGCTACCTTTTGCTTTGATTACTGCTTTGCACACTCTTGGCATTCTCTTGATGAGCTTCAAGAGGTAGTCCCCTGAAATGGTTTTCACTTCACAGGTGTGCCCTGTCAGGTTTAATAAGTGGGATTTCTTGCCTTATAAATGGGGTTTGGACCATCATTTGCGTTGAGGAGAAGTCAGGTGGATACACAGCTGATAGTCCTACTGAATAGACTGTTAGAATTTGTATTATGGCAAGAAAAAAGCAGCTAAGTAAAGAAAAACGGGTGGCCATCATTACTTTAAGAAATGAAGGTCAGTCAGTCAGCTGAAAAATTGGGAAAACTTTGAAAGTAAGGGCTATTTGACCATGAAGGAGAGTGATGGGGTGCTGCGCCAGATGACCTGGCCTCCACAGTCACCGGACATGAACCCAATCGAGATGGTTTGGGGTGAGCTGGACCGCAGAGTGAAGGCAAAAGGACCAACAAGTGCTAAGCATCTCTGGGAACTCCTTCAAGACTGTTGGAAGACCATTTCAGGGGACTACCTCTTGAAGCTCATCAAGAGAATGCCAAGAGTGTGCAAAGCAGTAATCAAAGCAAAAGGTGGCTACTTTGAAGAACCTAGAATATGACATATTTTCAGTTGTTTCACACTTGTTTGTTATGTATATAGTTCCACATGTGTTAATTCATAGTTTTGATGCCTTCATAGTCATGAAAATTAAGAAAACTCTTTGAATGAGGTGTGTCCAAACTTTTGGTCTGTACTGTATATACAGTTGAAACCAGAAGTTTACATACACTATATAAAAAAGACACATATGCATTTTTTCTCAATATCTGACATGAAATCAGAACAAACATTTCCTATTTTTAGTCAATTAGGATTACCATAATTATTTTTATTTGCCAAATGCCAGAACAATGAGAGAGAGAGTGTTTTAAGGTATTTTTCTTACTTTCTACAAAGTCCAAAGTTTATATACATTTCATTAATATTTGGTACCATTGCCCTTAAAATGTATGACTTGTGTCAAACGTTTTGGATATCCTTCCACAAGCTTCTCACAATTGTTGGTTGGAATTTGGGCCCATTCCTCCTGACAAAACTGGTGTAACTGAGCCATGTTTGTTGGTCGCCTTGCTCGCACCTGCCTTTTGATCCTTGCCCATAAATTATCAATAGTTTCAAATCAATAGGCCACAGCACTCTTTCAAAAAATGGCAAGTGTGGGTGTCGGCTATACACAAGTTGTGGTCCCACTAGTGCCTGATGAAGGGCGTATGTTAGCCCGAAATGTTGCAACTGATGTACCACTGTTTCCGGCTGAAATAATATGAAATAAATTATCATTTATTATCATCATCATCACGGAGTGCTGTCTGAATATTTGTGCCATAAATTATCAATAGGATTGAGATCAGGGCTTTGTGATGGCCACTTCAAAACATTGACTTTGTTATCCTTAAGCCACTTTGTAACCAGTTTGGCAGTATGCTTCGGGTCATTGTCCATTTGGAAGACCCATTTCCGCCAAAGCTTTAACTTCCCAGGTGATGTCTTGAGATGTTGCTTCAGTATTTCCACATAATCTTCTTTTCTCATGATGCCATCTATTTTGTGAAGTGCACCAGTCCCTCCTGCAGCAAAACAACCCAACAACATGATGCTGCCACTCCCGTGTTTCACAGTTGGGATGGTGTTCTTAGGCTTCCAAACTACTCCCTTTTTCCTCCAAACGTAAGGATGGTCATTATGACAAGTTCAATTTTAGTTTTGTCAGACCACAGGACATGTCTCCAAAAATGTAGGTCTTTATTCCTTTGTGCATTTGCAAACATTAATCTGGATTTTTATGTTTCTTTTGGAGTAATGGCTTCTTCCTGGCAGAGTGGCCTTTTAGCCCATGTTGATACAGTACTCGTTTTAGGGGTGGGCGGTATAGGCGATATAAATTTGTGCCACGATATGGATTTTGTGCATATCGCCTATATCGCCGGACTGCGATATGACCACGGAGCGGCAAGTACGATCGGAGTCCCAGCAGTGTAATGCTGGGGCTCCGATCGGTTACCATGGCAGCCAGGAGTCACACTACTGAAGTCCTGGTTGCCATGGTATGTCAGTGAGCAGCATTAGACTCACGTGCGCCATGGCCGCCGGGCGCTCCTTCTCATAGGTCTGTGCGGCGCATTGCTAATGCTGCTGCTCACTGACATACCATGGCAACCAGGACTTCAGTAGCGTGACTCCTGGCTGCCATGGTAACCGATCGGAGCCCCAGCATTACACTGCTGGGACTCCGATCCGATCGGAACTGCTACTGCCACCAATGATGTGGGGGGGAAGGGGGCCCCTGCCACCAAGGATCAATACTGGGGAGGGAGGGAGGGGGACACACTGCCCACAATGATGGGGGTGAGGAGGGGAACCCTGTGGTCACTGCCACCAATGATCAATACTGGGGAGGGAGGGGGGGCGCACTGCCCACTGCCACCAATGATGGGGGGAGGAGGGGGACCCTGTGGCCACTGCCACTAATGATTAATACTGGGGAGGGAGGGGGGGTGGGTTTGAATTACCAGAGGGGGCTGATAAGAGGGAGAGGCTGGGGGCCACATGAGAGGCTGGGGGGGCACATGAGAGGCTGGAGAGCAGATCAGGGGGCACATGAGGCTGGGGGGCACATGAGAGACTGGCTGCCATGGTCAGCTCCCTGCTGTTGTGTGCACAAAGCACAGGACACACCCTCTGGCAGCAGGGAGAGTGTAAAGTCCTATTCACCCTAATAGAGCTCTATTAGGGTGAATATGACAAGGGTTCTAGCCCTTAAGGGGGCTAATAGTTATTAAATAAAAAGTAAAAAAAAAAAAAAATGTTTAAACCTCCCCTCCAAATATAGAAAACAATATATCGCGATATATATATCGCATATCGCACATGCTTGAAATTATATCGCAATATAGATTTTAGGCCATATCGCCCACCCCTAACTCGTTTCACTGTGGATATTGACACAATCTTACCAGCTTCCGCCATCATCTTCACAAGGTCTTTTGCTTTTGTTATTGGGTTGATATGCACATGTCAACATTCACGTTCATCTCTGGGACACAGAACCCGTCTCCTTCCTGAGTGGTATGATAGCTGGACATTCCCATCTTGTTTGTACTTGCGTATAATTGTTTGTACAGATGAATGAGGCACCTTCAGGTATCTTGAAATTGCACCCAAGGTTGAGCCAGACTTGTGCAAGTCCACAATTCTCTTCCTGATATCTTGGCTGATTTCTTTCGACTTTCCCATGATGCTGCACAAAGAAGCAGTGTGTTTCAGGTGTGCTTGTGAATACATCCACAGGTGTGTCTCTAATTAACTCAGATGTTGCCAACAAACCTAACAGAAGCTTCCAAACAAAGGACAGCATCACATGGGCAGTCCAGAATTGTTTAAAGGCATAGTAATCTTAGTGTATGTAAATGTTTGATATTGCAGAAAGTAATAAAAATGTCTTAAAACATTCTCTCTCTCATTATTATGGCATTTGGCAAATAATAATAATTATGGTAATCCTAATTGACCAAAAACAGGAAAGGTTTATTCTGATTTCATGCCAGATTTTGAGAAAAACATGCATCTGTGTCTTTTTATATAGTGTATGTAAACTTCTGGTTTCAACTGTATACAATCATAGTGTGAAGTACACAAGAAAATATCAAGTATTAATAGATAGACACGGGTCGCACACTCATTGTTTAAATTCACTATAGATAGACCAGTTTACATAGGTTATTTTAATTGCCTGTTAGTGAAAGCCTTTAACAGGCTATTCCCCCACCCCCACCGCATTCATATATCCTATATGTTGGGGGAAAAATGTGTGCAGAAATGTTGCAATGTTTTGTGCCGGGGGCGGACTGGCCATAAAACCTACAGAGAAATTTTCTGGTGGGCCAATGCCAAAGGGGCTGCCCGAGCCTCACAGCTACCCATCTGGTATATAACGATCTGATTCTTAAAGCATTAATTGATGCTAGAAGCATCAGGTACTTATGCACCTGGCCTACTGTCACAGGTCCCCTTCTGAACTCAACTGTATCACTGACTTAAGGATGAGGCGAAGGCAGCAGTATTTTGTGCTTCTCTGTGGTATTTGTTTCTGCTGGGAAGGTAATTTGTGCTGTACTATAGTATTGCAGATGACACGTACTTGTGTTGTCCCTGCCTACCTGTCTTGCCCCACCTTCTGTCAAGTTGAACTTGTCTACAACATGGGGCCACTTTTAGAATTTTTTCCTAGGGCCATGTTAAGTTCCCAGTCCACCCATGTTTTGTGCTGTGTTCACATTTTTTTTTTTACATTTTAATTTACTACTGTACTTTTATTTTCACAATTTTGCTTCTGTACTTTATTTTCACTTCTTTACATGCATTGCCCAAAAGGTCAGCAAAGAAAAATTGGGAGACATTATAATTGTATTGTTTTTTCTTAGGAACCTGTCTTTCCTCTATAGTTGCGGCTGCCATAGAAGCCCCAGTTACAGTGGTAAACTCTTTTCATAGCGTGATGATCATATTTATGCTGGTTCTAGTAAGATCCAGCTGCTATGCCTTACAAGAGCCTAGGGTAAATACATAAGGTGGTATTAAAGAGGACCTTTCACCAGAATAAAACATCTAAACTAACTATACAGACATGTAGAGCGGTGCCCAGGGACCCCCCTGCACTTACTGTTATACCTGGGCGCCGCTCCGTTCGCCCGGTATAGCCTCTGGTATCTTCATAGTTAGGCTCCACCCAGGGGAACCTGCTGGCGTCTCTTTCTCCTATGCTGTAGCGCTGGCCAATCACAGCGCTCAGCTCATAGCCTGAGAGTTTTTTTTTTCTATGGCTATGATAACAGGAATTGCAGGGGGATCCCTGGGCGCCGCTCTACATGTCTGTATAGTTAGTTTAGATGTTTTATTCTGGTGAAAGGTCCTCTTTAAATCTTTATTTTTATAAATTGCAATTCCATACACTATGTTACACTTATAAGTGAACCTCTGTGATGTATAAAGTTGCTAAATGACCTGTAAGTGGTATATTAATATACTAGGTGCTTCAGTAAAATAGATTTGACTGGAGAACCTCTTTGATATTAAAGGGAGTTGAATGAGATAATTAAAAATCAGGATTAGTACTTTATTTTACACTCAAATTAACAAACTTGTTATTCGTATACTTTACCTGTTGTATGCAGTAATCTTCATGCTTACAACCATTTTATATATGTTCCTTAATTTTTTGTATCTTACTGTGAATTACTTGGAAAACAAAATTCAAGTATAATAAAAATCATAAACCAACGCTGAAATAAGTTAACATAAAAACCACCTTATAACTACCCCTTTCTCCAGCATTGTTCTCTGCGCTGCTACGGTCTTTACAAATTGATGTGGAAACATGCCAGTATACAGCACGTGACTGCTGCAGCCAATCACTGTCCTCAGTAGTCTAATGCAGAGGACAATGATTGGCGGAAGCAGGGACATTCTGTACACCCTACATGTCAGTCACTGTGCACATCACAATGTCGGTGTGAACATGGCCTATAGGGATGAAATTGGAGTGGGCTCATACTCACTTGCTTTATCTTCATTTTTATGCTCAATGCTTAATGGTAGCCTAAAGGTGATCTACTAAAGAATATCTTTACGCACACATCAACAATCTTAAACAGTGTTGACGAAAATTTATATGGGTAAAAGCAATCATAAAATTTGACAAATTTAACAAGTGCTAAATTTTTATAAAAATTAATGCTGTATACTATATACTCACCAATCATAAGGTGATGTAAATGTGCCTAACGTGTGGCAAATTGTGCTAAATATATTCTCCCATGTGCACCATTATGTTACATTTGGTTCAATTTAGGCTACTTTCACACTAGCGTTCGGGGCTCCGCTTGTGAGTTCCGTTTGAAGGCTCTCACAAGCGGCCCCGAACGGATCCGTCCAGCCCTAATGCATTCTGAGTGGATGCGGATCCGCTCAGAATGCATCAGTCTGGCTCCGTTTGTCCTCCGCTCCGCAGGCGGACACCTGAACGCAGCTTGCAGCGTTCGGGTGTCTGCCTGGCCGTGCGGAGGCAAACGGATCCGTCCAGACTTACAATGTAAGTCAATGGGGACGGATCCGTTTGAAGTTGACACAATATGGCTCAATTTTCCCCCATTGACTTTCAATGTAAAGTCAAAACGGATCCGTTTGCATTTTTTTTTTTGTTCATGGTAATGCAAACGAATCCGTTCTGAACGGATCTAAGCGTTTGCATTAGGCTACTTTCACACCTGCGTTAGGTGCGGATCCGTCTGGTATCTGCACAGACGGATCCGCACCTATAATGCAAACGCTTAGATCCGTTCAGAACGGATCCGTTTGCATTAGCATGAACAGAAAAAAAAATATAATAATTTTATTAATTTTTTTCATGAAAATGCAAACGGATCCGTTTTGACTTTACATTGAAAGTCAATGGGGGACGGATCCGTTCGAAAATTGAGCCATATAGTGTCAACTTCAAACGGATCTGTCCCCATTGACTTACATTGTAAGTCTGGACGGATTCGTTTGCCTCCGCACGGCCAGGCGGACACCCGAACACTGCAAGCTGCGTTCAGGTGTCCGCCTGCTGAGCGGAGCGGAGGACAAACGGTGCCAGACTGATGCATTCTGAGCAGATCCGCATCCACTCAGAATGCATTAGGACTGGACGGATCCGTTCAGGTACGCTTGTGAGAGCCTTCAAACGGAACTCACAAGCGGAGCCCCGAACGCTAGTGTGAAAGTAGCCTTATAGGTGCGGATCCGTCTGTGCAGATACCAGACGGAGCCGCACCTAACGCAGGTGTGAAAGTAGCCTTACTGTACAACATTTTTTTACAGACTCCTAAATTCTTGCATCTTATAAAACTATTGATAAATCTCCAATATGCACATTTAGAGGAATTTTGTTGCGTGCCTGTGTGCGTGCACTTTGCCCTAGTTATTTTGACTCTTGGAAAAATGTCAATCCTACAAAAGTTTTGATCTCGTACCCAAATAAAACAATTTGTGCATTTATTAGTTGTAGAAGTTTAGAGTTAAGGAGCTCAGAAGATTAGCTCTGTCCAAGGTGCTAAAGGCGCATGTGATCGTATAGGGCAGGCATGCTCAACCTGTGGCCCTCTAGCTGTTGCAAAACTACAATTCTCAGCATTCCCAGACAGTCTACAGTTATCAGCCTGGAGCAGGGCATGGTAGGAGTTGTAGTTTTACAACAGCTCGAAGGGCCAAAGATTGAGCATCCCTGCTATTGGGCATACCTTGCACAAGACCTACAGTCAAAATCTCCAATTATACATGCTGCAAATGAAGTGTTTCCTCTACTAGAAATCTATAAGCGTTTTGGTGACTTTTTGGGTGACTTTATTGATCATATACACAAATCGCCAGGACCGAATGGCATACACCCCCGTATCCTAAGGGAATTAAGTAATGTCATAGCCAGACCCTTATTTCTGATATTTGCGGACTCTATACTGACAGGAAATGTTCCACAGGATTGGTGCATAGTAAATGTGGTGCCAATATTCAAAAAAGGTCCAAAAACAGAGCCTGGAAACTATAGGCCGGTAAGTTTAACATCTGTTGTGGGTAAACTGTTTGAAGGTTTTCTAAGAGATGCTATGTTAGAGCATCTCAATGGAAATAAGCAAATAACGCCATATCAGCATGGCTTCATGAGGGATCGGTCATGCCAAACTAATTTAATCAGTTTCTATGAGGAGGTAAGTTCTAGACTTGACAGCAGTGTATCAATGGATGTCTGGACTTCTCCAAAGCATTTGACACTGTACCACATAAAAGGTTAGTATATAAAATGAGAATGCTCGGACTGGGAGAAAACGTCTGTATGTGGGTAAGTAACTGCCTCAATGATAGAAAACAGAGGGTGGTTATTAACGGTACACACACTTAGATTGGGTCACTGTCACTAGTGGGGTACCTCAGGGGTCAGTATTGGGCCCTATTCTCTTCAATATATTTATTAATGATCTTGTAGAAGGCTTGCATAGTAAAGTATCAATTTTCGCAGATGACACTAAACTGTGTAAAGTAATTAACACTGAAGAGGACAGTATACTACTACATATGGATCTGGATAGATTGGAGGCTTGGGCAGATAAGTGTCAGATGAGGTTTAACACTGACAAATGTAAGGTTATGCACATGGGAAGGAATAATGCAAGTCACCTGTGCATACTAAATGGTGAAACACTCGGTAACACTGACATGGAAAAGGATCTAGGAATTTTAATAAACAGCAAACTAAGCTGCAAAAACCAGTGTCAGGCAGCTGCTGCCAAAGTCAATAAGATTATGCCCCTTTTGATGCAACCCATTGACGCCCGTGATAAGAACATATTCCTACCACTTTACAAATCGCTAGTCAGTCCACACATGGATTACTGTGTACAGTTCTGGGCTCCTGTGAACAAGGCAGACATAGCAGAGCTGGTGAGGGTCCAGAGGAGGGCAACTAAAGTAATAACTGGAATGGGGCAACTACAGTACCCTGAAAGATTATCAAAATTAGGAGAGGAGATCTAATTACTATGTATAAATATATCAGGGGCCAGTACAGAGATCTATCCCATCATCTATTTATCCCCAGGACTGTGACTGTGATGAGGGGACATTCTCTGCGTCTGGAGGAAAGAAGGTTTGTACACAAACATAGAAGAGGATTCTTTAGGGTAAGAGCAGTGAGACTATGGAACTCTCTGCCTGAGGAGGTGGTGATGGTGAGTACAATAAAGGAATTCAAGAGGGGCCTGGATGTATTTCTGGAGCGTAATAATATTACAGGCTATAGCTACTAGAGAGGGGTCGTTGATCCAGGGAGTTATTCTGATTGCCTGATTGGAGTCGGGACGGAATTTTTTATTCCCCTAAAGTGAGGAAAATTGGCTTCTACCTAACAGGGTTTTTTTTTGCCTGATCCTCTGGATCAACTTGCAGGATGACAGGCCGAACTGGATGGACAAATGTATTTTTTCGGCCTTTTCTTCTGTGCCGTTTCCCACATTTTATAATATAGTAACATATTACTATATTATAAAATGTGGGAAACGGCACAGAAGAAAAGTCCACATCTTCTTCTTTAAAAGAGTTTAAGTCTTTGGGGGGAATCTATCATGAGTAGACTATTTGACGTCCGTTTTGAGTCTGTGTTGGAGTACTTTGTGCCACGTGTATCAAATGTCACAGGTTGTTTGATAAATTTGGCTTGTCTTTAAACCTAACAGTTCTGTCTAGAGAAATTACTCCAGTTTTCCTACTCCACCTCCTACTGGAGTGAAATTGTGACTTATTCTGCTTTTTTTTTTTTAAATCGCAATGTTAAATCTGGAGTGAAATTCATTAACATAGCTAACCACACCCACGTTTCCACCCATATTACAAAACGTGAGTGAGTGCTGTAAAAATTCAAAAATTCACAAAATTTTGTGCAAGTGAATGTAAAAAGTTCTACATTTTTGCTCAGGCAATAACATTTTTGCGAGTGAGTGCAAAAAAGTTGCAAAAGCCCTTTTTGACGCTAGAAATCTGGAGTGAAGGTATGATAAATCAGGTCTTTTGTGTCTGCACACTAAAAAAGTAAATCTGGCATATTCCACTAAAAGTCACTCACCAACCTTAACCGCCTCAGGACCGCCGTACGCAGGATTGCGTCCTGGCGGCGGCCCTGTTATTCCTCCTGGACGCGCCGGCGCGTCCTCTCACGAGAGGCGAGATTTCCTGTGAACGCGCATTCACAGGAACCGAAGGTAAACGAGTGGACCTGCAGCCTGCCAGCGGCGATCGTTCGCTGGCAGGCTGTAGATGCGATTTTTTTAACCCCTGAAGGGTATATTAGACGCTGTTTTGATAACAGCGTCTAATATACCTGCTACCTGGTCCTCTGGTGGTCCCTTTTGCTTGGATCGACCACCAGAGGACACAGGCAGCTCTGTAAAGTAGCACCAAACACCACTACACTACACCCCCCCCCCCTCGTCACTTATTAACCCCTTATTAACCCCTGATCACCCCATATAGACTCCCTGATCACCCCCTGTCATTGATCACCCCCCTGTAAGGCTCCATTCAGACGTCCGTATGTGTTTTGCGGATTCATGGATCCACAAAACACATACGGACGTCTGAATGGAGCCTTACAGGGGGGTGATCAATGACAGGGGGGTGATCACCCCATATAGACTCCCTGATCACCCCCCTGTCATTGATCACCCCCCTGTAAGGCTCCACTCAGACGTCCGTATGTGTTTTGCGGATCCGCAAAACACATACGGATGTCTGAATGGAGCCTTACAGGGGGGTGATCACCCCATATAGACTCCCTGATCACCCCCCTGTCATTGATCACCCCCCTGTAAGGCTACGTTCAGACGTCCGTACGTGTTTTGCAGATCCGCGGTGTCCGTGTTTTGCGGATCCATGGATCCGCAAAACACATACGGACGTCTGAATGGAGCCTTACAGGGGGTGTGATCAGTGACAGGGGGGTGATCACCCCATATAGACTACCTGATCACCCCCCTGTCATTGATCACCCCCCTGTAAGGCTCCATTCAGACATCCGTATGTGTTTTGCGGATCCATGGATCCGCAAAACACGGACACCGCGGATCTGCAAAACACGGACATCGGCAATGTGCATTCCGCATTTTGCGGATCCGCACATTGCCAGAACTATATAGAAAATTCCTTTTCTTGTCCGCAATTGCAAGAATTCCTTTTCTTGTCCGCAATTGCAAGAATAGGACATGTTCTATAGACTCTACAAAAAAGCAGTGTTCGCCCGATTAGGCCTGATCTTGTGCACACACTTGCGTTCAGTCCGCCCCACCGCAGTGACAGAATTTTTTTTTTTCGGATCACTACAAAAACACCGTAAAATCGCTGCGGCGCTATAAAAAGATCACTTTTGAGGGGCATGGCGAGTTCATAGAAGATTTTTTATTTTTTTTTGCCACGAGTTAGCGGAAATTGATTTTTATTTTTTTTTGTTTTTTCTTACAAAGTCTCATATTCCACTAACTTGTGACAAAAAATAAAATCTCATATGAACTCACCATACCCCTCACGGAATCCAAATGCGTAAACATTTTTAGACATTTATATTCCAGACTTCTTCTCACGCTTTAGGGCCCCTAAAATGCCAGGGCAGTATAAACACCCCACATGTGACCCCATTTCGGAAAGAAGACACCCCAAGGTATTCGCTGAGGGGCATATTGAGTCCATGAAAGATTGAACTTTTTGTCACAAGTTAGCGGAAATGGAGACTTTGTGAGAAAAAAAAAAAAAAAAAAAAATTTCCGCTAACTTGTGCCAGAAAAAAAAACTTCTATGAACTCGCCATGCCCCTCACGGAATACCTTGGGGTGTCTTCTTTCCAAAATGGGGTCACATGTAGGGTATTTATACTGCCCTGGCATTTTAGGGGCCCTAAAGTGTGAGAAGAAGTCTGGAATCCAAATGTCTAAAAATGCTCTCCTAAAAGGAATTTGGGCCCCTTTGCGCACCTAAGCTGCAAAAAAGTGTCACATATGTGGTATCGCCCGTACTCAGGAGAAGTTGGGCAATGTGTTTTGGGGTGTCATTTTACATATACCCAAATATATATCTCAAATGACAACTTTGTATAAAAAAAATGGGAAAAGTTGACTTTTAGAGAGATATTTCTCTCACCCAGCATGGGTATATGTAAAAATACACCCCAAAACACATTGCCCTACTTCTTCTGAGTACGGCGATACCACATGTGTGACACTTTTTTGCAGCCTAGGTGCCCAAAGGGGCCCAAATTCTAAAGAGCACCTTTAGGATTTCACAGGGCATTTTTTAGGCATTTGGATTCCAAATTACTTCTCATGCTTTAGGTCCCCTAAAATGCCAGGGCAGTATAACTACCCCACAAGTAACCCCATTTTGGAAAGAAGACACCCCAAGGTATTTCGTGATGGCATAGTGAGTTAATGGAAGTTTTTATTTTTTGTCACAAGTTAGTGGAATATGAGACTTTGTAAGAAAAAAAAAGAAAAAATCATCATTTTCCGCTAACTTGTGACAAAAAATAAAAACTTCTATGAACTCACTATGCCCATCAGCGAATACCTTAGGGTGTCTACTTTCCGAAATGGGGTCATTTGTGGGGTGTTCCTACTGTCTGGGCATTGTAAAACCTCAGGAAACATGACAGGTGCTCAGAAAGTTAGAGCTGCTTCAAAATGAGGAAATTCACATTTTTCTACCATAGTTTGTAAACGCTATAACTTTTACCCAAACCAATAAATATACACTTATTGCATTTTTTTTTTATCAAAGACATGTAGAACAATAAATTTAGAGAAAAATTTATATAGAAATGTAGTTTTATTTGAAAAAGTTTACAACCGAAAGTGAAAAATGTAATTTTTTTGCCAAAATTTTGATAAATTTCGATTAATATCAAAAAAATTAAAATGTCAGCAGCAATGAAATACCACCAAATGAAAGCTCTATTAGTGAGAAGAAAAGGAGGTAAAATTCATTTGGGTGGTAAGTTGCATGACCGAGCAATAAACGGTGAAAGTAGTGTAGTGCAGAATTGTAAAAAGTGGTCTGGTCATTAAGGGTGTTTAAGCTAGGGGGGCTGAAGTGGTTAATCTCACAGACGGTAAAATGATATCTCAATGTTGTAGTTCTTGCACCTTCCCTTTGGCATACATTGTTTACAAGTGCTTGCTCATTTGTCAGCTGATCAATGGACATATCTATACAGGGCAGTGTTCGGAAACATACGTAGGTCATAAGACCACACTGAGACTTTTTGTAGATGTACTGACCGATTTTTTATTATTGGATGTCAACAGTAATCCACTAGATTGCATTAAAGTCATTGGGGAATTTTTAGACACGTTTCTTGACTCATCTGAAAAGGGGTTGTGACTTTGCGACAACGTGCACCAAAAAATGCTCCAAAATTTGGTGCACAAGTCTACTATAGAGTAAGCGCTCGTGGACAGGGTTCTCTTTCCTTCTGTAACAGTTTGTAATGTGTCTTGTTCATGCTTATAGTACCTATTTTTTATTATGTTTGCATACTCCTTTTCATATGTACAGTGCCATGGAATGAATGATGCTTTAATCATCAATAATAATAATAATAGGAGGTGCAAACTTAGACTATAGTCCAAAAGTGTGCCAGATTTATTATACAGCTTCTGAAAGTTTGGCTAAGTTTATAGTGTCTAAAAATTACACTGGATTAGTAAATCTGCCCCAATGTATTTTTTTGGACTACAACTGTACCACTGTAAGAAGTCTCCATGTAACCTTAACCCAGTGCTTGAGAAAGACCCTCTCACAGGGTGCATATTTGGTGAATAAAGCTCAACACATAGTTAGCATATTTGCCATCAGTGATTCTTTTGCTTCATGTCTTTGGGGTTCGGTAGGCTGGAACCTATCACTATTTATACCATAGGACTAGTAATGTAAGAATATTCCCCTTAGGCTCCATTCACACATCCGTAATAATGGGTCCGCATCCGTTCCGCAAATTGCAGAACGGGTGTGGACCCATTCATTCTCTATGGGGACGGAACAGACTATGTGCTTTCCGCATCCGCATTTCCGGAGCGCACTGCAGATCTCACCTGGGAAAAAAATAGAACATGTTCTATTCTTGTCCGCAATTGCGGACAGGATTAGGCATTTTCTATTATAGTACTGGCGATGTGCGGTCCGCAAAATGCAGAACGCACATTGCCAGTGTCCGTGTTTTGAGGATCTGTGGATCTGTAGATCCGCAAAACACATACGGATGTGTGAATGTACCCTGACACAGTTTTGTAGATTAAACTACAGTATAACTAACAAAATTGTGCATCCAAGTAACAAGCTATATGAAAATTAGATGGTTGGGTTTTGGGACACCTTTGGTCAGCGCAATGTGTGTTCTTATTCTTTTATCAGCTTGTGCTTGACAAAGCTAATTGTACATTTGTAATGATGCTATGAAACACTAGAAATACAGTACATATGGAGTTAATGCATTATTCTTGATGGCAGACAATTTTCAACGGACAGAAAAATAAAGTGATTGTGCATACTTTTTCAGCTAAAACCATGGTTTCTGTCTATAATATTTAGGGTGGAGAAAGAGAATGCTGCTAATTGAATCCCCTAGAGACCAATGAGTTACATAATGTGTAATTCATATAAGACATGTAATAGTTGCTACCACATAAATACTTCCACAAAACATCAATTTGCAGAATTAGGCAGAATTGCGGGCCCATGTCTTCTTCTGCAAACATCTCCTCCTACAATAATACTGTATTCTATAAGAACAGTCATAGAAATAATGCTATGAGTTTCATATTGTGGCGAAACCGACCTCGCCACTGGGTTTTGGAGAGGACTGACTGCTGGCCTCTTGCCCCTGGATTATGGGCCATATACTAACTTTTGAACCCCTGGTCTGATTCATGCCATTTTTTAATATGTTGTTCCCCTGAATGGATTGATTGTGAATATGTAATTTTTATGTGAATGTGATGTATGGTTTTAGAGTTATGAAAGTTGGGTAGAAAGTATGTTTAACTGTATGTATAATTGAGTCTCCTCTCAGGATAAGGGGAGGGAATATGCTGGGTGTGTTTCCATTGTGCCATTGTCCCATTGTGTGTTTAAAGGGTGATGTCTGTCCTGTTGTCTCTACATGTGTATTGGTGATCTCCCTTTGTTCTGAGAGATAATTGGATTGCTCCTCAGGTTGTCTCCAGACAGAGGGGAGGAGACCATGATGCATTGTGGGGATATGTTGTCCTATGTCCCAGTCTTCATTCTGGTCCTCTGGGGGCGTGAACGATTGGTTGCTGTAGTTACATTGTATGTGTTGTTAATTACTGATTGGTTGTATTTCAAACCCCTGTGGGCAGTACTATGTTTCTGGTTTGTGAATAAAAGAGGCTGTACGTGAAGTACAGTCAGTTCCTGTTTCACCTTCAACATAGAGCCTCGTCTCATGTGTGTGGGGATTGCTATACGTGTATACTCCCCTGGCTATAACTACTAGCTCTTTTAAGGGCTGTTCCTGATCTCTGGTTTTAGGAGAGGTCCACCCACTGGAGCCTGGAGCCTTGTCGTAGGTCCAGGGTGGGTAGGAGACGGTGAGACCTCAACCAAGCTTCGGCAGTTCGTGGGGTCTGCAGTGCGTACGGTGTCAAGTGGAGTGCTTGGAGTCCTCGGAAAGCACTAGGAGCATTCATTCAGGGCAAGAGGCCAGCAGTCAGTCCTCTCCAAAACCCAGTGGCGAGGTCGGTTTCGCCACACATCTCCCCCTCCCAGGGAAGACTAACCAGATACCTGACCTCACGGTCAGTACCTGAGTTAGTCTGGCAGTCCAACCACAACCCAATACTGGACCTGTTGAATCTTGGGGCCTGGCTCTGTTCTGTATGTCCCCAGCTGTTGAGTGGGCATCTGCTACTCCTCGCTTCCTTGTGGTTCTCCAGCTTGGAACTGTAGGTACTTGGTGGGCAGAGGCCGACTGCGCTCTGCCCAGATGCCAGCTCTTCCGCTGGGGTAGCCTGTGGGAAGTCCGGCTCTGGAGAAGAGGATAGGGGAGGGCAGAGGCCGACTGCGCTCTGCCCAGATGCCAGCGCTTCCACTGGGGTAGCCTGTGGAAAGTCAGCCTCTGGAGAAGAGGATAGGGGAGGGTAGAGGCCTACTGCGCTCTGCCCAGATGCCAGCTCTTCCGTTGGGATGTGGTCAGGGAATCCTATCCCCAGGACCTTGTTGCAGATCGGCTGTGGAGAGGAGGAATCGCTTACCTCCTCCTCCTGGCATTCCTGCAGGGTTGGTGGGGGATCTGAACCGGCCGTCCAGCATCCCGGTAGGCCTGGTGCAGAGACCGCGGTCCCATCTGCACCATCGGAGTTAGGGGTGCTGTCCCCCTCCTCCTCCTGGTATCCCTGCGGAGATGGCTGGAGATCTGGACCGACCGTCCAGCATCTCTGTAGGACTGGTAGAGAGACCTCGGTCCCATCTCCACCTGCCATCTGTGGGTCCTCCCAGGACCAGTGTGTGAGGTCCCTCAACATTTGCGAGTAAGGACCACCTGCGTCCACACCTGGCAACTCCGGCTGCTGTTGAGGGTCTGGGCCAGCTGCCCAGCATCCCGGTGGAGAGACCTCGGTCCCGTCTCCCCCTGCCTGTTGTGGTTCCTCACAGGACCAGTTTATGAGGACTTCTACCTCTGTAGCTGGTACTGAAGCAGGGGATACTTCAGTCGGGTCTTCCCAGCTGTAGGGTTGTAGGTCTGGGACTGCCACCCAGCTCTCTGGCAGTGTATATTGGGACCGAATTGAGCTGAAGAAGTATTGGTAGTCCTGCTCCAGCTCCCACTCCTTTGTCACTAGAGATGCCAGGTCTTGTCTCACCTCTCTCGCTGTAGCCCAATCATGCATAGCCTCCCTGTAGTCATAGATATCCCAGAACCGGGACCCTCCAGCATCTCCGAACTCCGGTTCTGCGAAGGCCTCAAACAACAGGCCAGGGCCATCAGAATTCTCACCCTCGGGTCTGTCGTGCTCAGCCATCCAGGGGGAGTGCCGAATCACATACCACCAGAGTGCCTGGTAGGCGTCATCTAGCCAAAGCTCCTTCCATACCAGGCTCTCCAGTTCTGTCACCCACTCATTCAGGGGCTTCTCTCCCAGAAGGGGCATTCGCAGGGCCACTCGCATCCGCAACTGCTGTTCCTCACTGGGGAGACACTCGCCCCGCTGCCGCTGGGCATTTTCCAGGGCATCATACCAGACGCCTTTCCGGACTGCATCCCTCCAGTCCGGGTCATCCTCATCCTCGTAGTGGAACGCTGTTTGAAGAGTAGCCGATTCCATCCTGCTGTAGCCAGGGGCGCTGTACGGATACTAGCGTTACCCTCAATTTAGTAAATCCACGAACGGTGTCTCCGAGCTGCTTCTCCTCACACTAGGACGCCATCCCACCGCTGCCACCAATGTAACGGATCACCTGGCACCCCGACCGGGTACCTCCGTTGAATGAATGCTCCTAGTGCTTTCCGAGGACTCCAAGCACTCCACTTGACACCGTACGCACTGCAGACCCCACGAACTGCCGAAGCTTGGTTGAGGTCTCCCCGTCTCCTACCCACCCTGGACCTACGACAAGGCTCCAGGCTCCAGTGGGTGGACCTCTCCTAAAACCAGAGAGCAGGAACAGCCCTTAAAAGAGCTAGTAGTTATAGCCAGGGGAGTATACACGTATAGCAATCCCCACACACATGAGACGAGGCTCTATGTTGAAGGTGAAACAGGAACTGACTGTACTTCACGTACAGCCTCTTTTATTCACAAACCAGAAACATAGTACTGCCCACAGGGGTTTGAAATACAACCAATCAGTAATTAACAACACATACAATGTAACTACAGCAACCAATCGTTCACGCCCCCAGAGGACCAGAATGAAGACTGGGACATAGGACAACATATCCCCACAATGCATCATGGTCTCCTCCCCTCTGTCTGGAGACAACCTGAGGAGCAATCCAATTATCTCTCAGAACAAAGGGAGATCACCAATACACATGTAGAGACAACAGGACAGACATCACCCTTTAAACACACAATGGGACAATGGCACAATGGAAACACACCCAGCATATTCCCTCCCCTTATCCTGAGAGGAGACTCAATTATACATACAGTTAAACATACTTTCTACCCAACTTTCATAACTCTAAAACCATACATCACATTCACATAAAAATTACATATTCACAATCAATCCATTCAGGGGAACAACATATTAAAAAATGGCATGAATCAGACCAGGGGTTCAAAAGTTAGTATATGGCCCATAATCCAGGGGCAAGAGGCCAGCAGTCAGTCCTCTCCAAAACCCAGTGGCGAGGTCGGTTTCGCCACACATATACTTCCTGCAAGTTCTGTGAAACTGACCAGAGACCATGGGGTAGTCAGATGCTTCTCTGTCTTCACGGCTGGGTAGAAATTGGACCGCAAAACAATGTACGTTATATTGTGAAGCAGAGGCCTTGATTGGTGAAGAGCATGTCATGATTTATTTAGAGCATGACAGGGCACAGCTAGTATGGGGTCTGCCTACAGTCATTCTCTTCCCTCAGCAGCAGATTAAGGCCGGGTTCACACGAACGTGTGTGACCCGTGCCTGTGAAGCGGCCCGCAAATAGCGGGCCGCAATGCTCGATCGCCGGCCGTAGGTCAGCCGCCACTTTAATGGGTCCGCGATCCGGCCGTTCCGCTAAAAGATAGGACTTGTTCTATCTTTTAGCGGAACGGAAGTGCGGGACGTAACCCCACGGAGGCACTCCGTAGTGCTTCCGAGGGGTCCCGTCCCGTGCGGCCGTTCCGCGATTCCGGATTAGCGGACCCATTGAAGTGAATGGGTCCGCATCCGTGATGCAGAATTCACACGGAACTGTGGCCGTGTATTGCGGCCCGCGATTTGCGGGCCGCAATACGGCCACAGATCACACACGTTCGTGTGAACTTAGCCTAAGTGAAAGGCGCAGCGGCCTACAATGACCTAAAATAGCCTGCAATAAATGAACTTAAGGTCATTTTTTTTCATGCTTTCTCCTCATGGCCTTAATCCCAACTAATCTTCTTTATTTATTATAGGATGTTATATGCAGTTATCATCATAGTGCCATCCTCTCAGAATATGAGAGTAGAGCCGAGACTTGAAAGATTTAATGATTTGGGCTAACATTCAACTAATTATTTGTGAGCAAATCAAAGCTGAAATGAGTCCCAGCATTCTATATTCACTATGCTCAAATAATGACAAGACTTTGCTTACCCTCTGAATATATTATGACATTCTGATATTATACAAGAGCTAATCTTATTCATATAGCTCCCATGCTGTGCACAAAGCACGTTCCAAAATGATGACATGCATAGAACAGAATTTCACATAGGGATATTGTAATATCACTAAACGCTGGGTCACGATGAAGCACTGAGATGACATCATATTGTGACTTGCCCTAATGTTTTATAGAGGGAACCAATAAGCATATCACTGTCATTACTATTGTCGGCCTATGGGCTCTCTGCCCTCTAGCAAACAATTAGAAAGGGTGAAGTATGTTAGTAAAACAGCTGTCTAATGTGAAGACAGAAGGTCGCATTCACAAACTAGATACACAGATGTACAGAACATGTTCACTGACATTTATATGTATGCAAAATCTGTGGTTTCATGGAATGGAATAAAACCAAACTGACCTGAATCTTGTCAGCTGACTAAAATATCACTGAATCTGCCATGAACATTTACATTTTGCTTTCAGATTGCGTTTAATTTTGTGGTGACAGGCCCTTTTAAAAGGGCTTTCCAGCCTTTACTACATGATGGCCTATGCTGAATTACACAGCACTGTAAAACTTGTATTGGAGGCAGAGGTGCGCCGCCAATAAGGCGAGGCGAGGTGATTGCCTCAGGCAGCACCAGGTAGGGACAAATGGGGGGCAGCGGAAAGGCTTTGGAGTGCTTTCATTGTGGAAGCAATCATCTCTGCATATTCAACTGTAACCAGTATGTTTTGTAGCACTATATGTAATGTTTTCCAAGTATGCCTTTAACAGTAAGGCCCCTTTCACACGGGCGAGTATTCCGCGCGGATGCGATGCGTGAGGTGAACGCATTGCACCCGCACTGAATACCGACCCATTCATTTCTATGGGGCTGTTCAGATGAGCGGTGATTTTCACGCATCACTTATGCGTTGCGTGAAAATCGCAGCATGCTCTATATTCTGCATTTTTCACGCAACACAGGCCCCATAGAAGTGAATGGGGTTGCGTGAAAATTGCAAGCATCCGCAAGCAAGTGCGGATGCGGTGCGATTTTCACGCACGGTTGCTAGGAGACGATCGGGATGGAGACCCGATCATTATTATTTTCTCTTATAACATGGTTATAAGGGAAAATAATAGCATTCTGAATACAGAATGCATAGTAAAATAGGGCTGGAGGGGTTAAAAAAAAATTTAAAATTTTTTTACTCACCTTAGTCCACTTGCTCGCGTAGCCCAGCATCTCCTTGTGTCTCCTTTGTTGAATAGGACCTGTGGTGAGCATTAAATACAGTTACAGGACCTTTGATGACGTCACTCCGGTCATCACATGGTACGTCACATGATCTTTTACCATGGTGATGGATCATGTGATGACCGGAGTGACATCATCAAAGGTCCTGTAACTGTATTTAATGCTCACCACAGGTCCTATTCAACAAAGGAGACAGAAGTAGATGCCGGGACGCGATCAAGACTAAGGTGAGTTAAATTATTTTTATTTTTTTTTAACCCCTCCAGCGCTGTTTTACTTTGCATTCTGTATTCAGAATGCTATTATTTTCCCTTATAACCATGTTATAAGGGAAAATAATACAATCTACAGAACACCGATCCCAAGCCCGAACTTCTGTGAAGAAGTTCGGGTTTGGGTACCAAACATGCGCGATTTTTTTTTACGCGCGTGCAAAACGCATTACAATGTTTTGCACTCGTGCGGAAAAATCGCGGGTGTTCCCGCAACGCACCGGCACATTTTCCCGCAACGCCCGTGTGAAACCAGCCTAAGGCTGGAGAGAAGGGATTAAGTTGAGAATTTGGCATGGGGAGTGTGTGTGTGTTGGGGTGTAATGTCATTTCCATTTTCGCCTTAGGAAGCAGAAAGGCTAGATGCACGCCTGAGTGGAGGGAGCTTGCTACTAAAGCGCTGCTGTAATTGACTTCAATGGGAGCAGTTCTGTAATAACAAGCTCCCTCTACTACAAGGACATAGCCATGTAGTTCTGGTGCCGCCTGGCAAAAGGAGCTACACCCAAACCGCTAACAGGTGGGGGCGTGGAGTGTCGGACTCCTGACTATCAGCTAGTGATGGCCTATACTGAGGATAAGTCATAACTTAGTAAAGGCTGACAACTCTGGCATAGGATGCCAACAATGCCACAGGTCAGTTTGCAACATTTTCAATCTTCTAGATCTGGTATCACATACACAATAAGCTCTACGAAGATCATGACAACATAAAATTTGGAGATGCACCAGCATCTGGTCTTGCCTTGATCGATGTTACACAACATTGTACATACTACATGTGTAAGTGCAATTAACTGTGGCTTATGTGGGAAATATTATAGTACTGGTAGTGCTCCTCCCTATATCACATTACATACACTGTCAGAGCTGGACCGCACATTCAGCACTAACAGATTGTCATCTTAAATCATACAATGTGTCGATCGGCACTGTGGTTTGAAATGGAGTACCTGTGCACGTGTCTCAGGGCCGGCGTCCCGTATAGATAAGGAGAAAAGAGACCAGCACTCGCTTGTTTAGATAATCTTGCTGTGATTTATTGTCACATTCCAGTGACGCGTTTCGGCATACAATCTGCCTTTGTCAAACTGTGACATAGTTTGACAAAGGCAGATTTTATTTCAAGACACGGAGGCTCCTATTGCTTAATCTCTCTTTACTGACAGCCACAGCAGCAAAGAAAAATGAACCACATTAACATATTGCCATAGCAACAGTCCCTCCTCACACAGTTGCCCCCTATATAATGTCAACCAGCCCTCAGTACTTCCTCTTTCTTTGCTGCTGCCACAAGATAAGTATCACACTGGTTTAGCAGCATATTTCTCCCCCCTCTGTTTTTCCTACTCACCCAGCTTTCCCGACTGCATCTTGTGCTGTGGCCGTAATCTCGCGGGATTTCGGCCGGCAGCGTTGTTTCGGTGGCCATCTTGGTGTAGCCTCTCTGTATAGGCTCCTCTGTTGCTCAGTCTGTTTTTCCCTCTAGTGCAGCTTCTTCCTTATTCCGGTTTTAGCCACGCCTTCCGTCCTGTGCTCCCTTGCTGTCCGGCTGCCTCTCCACACTTCTCTTCACTAGCTGGGTGACTACCCACTGTGAGGTTTGTTCTCTCCCCTCAGGATTAGCTTTGTCCCAATTAGGTTATCCCTCAGGCAGTTCTCTGTCTGCTCCTTACTGGGCACATAGCCATACTGTGCAATACACCTGCCATATATATCCACACTGTGCAATACACCTGCCATATATAGCCATACTGTGCATATACTCCTGCCATATATAGCCATACTGTGCTTATTCACCTGCCATATATAGCCATACTGGGCAATACACCTGCTATAATGTCCCACCCTGTTGAGCACCCCTCCTCTCAGGTTATGGATGCAGGGAGAGACACACAGTTCTCTTCCCCTGCACCTGATGCTGGTAGCACCAGCTTCTCAGCAGATGCTTTCCAGCGCTCTGTTTCTGAAGCCATCATGGCTGCAATGGGGTCTATGACTCACACCCTCACTAAGTCCATTTCTGATGCCCTCTCAGCTCGCCCTAGTGTTTCCACTGACACGGCACAACCCGACTTGTCTGTACCTCACGCCTCCAGAACCTTTTTGATTGGTGAGTCTAATGCCACCCGAGAGAGCACGACATCGCGCAAAAGAGCCTCATCCCACCAGGCAGAACGGGCGAGGAATTGGAAGTGTGCCAGAGCACAAACTGAGTTTGAGACCGACTCTGAGGAGGAGGCGGGGTTTGAGGATAAGGTTTTCCCTGAGGACTAGCTGTCCGATTCTGCCCCTACTGACCCTGCTCCGGCTCTCACCCCGGTGCCTCCCGGCGCTTCGTCCTCGGGCGCATTGCAGGGGCCTTCTGGTATCTTAACCGACCCTCTAGGGGAGCCCCTCTTCGATCCCGATAGTCTCCACCACCCTAGATCGGCCGAATGGCTTACCCTCGACCACGTGGCACAATACCTTGAAGCACGTGTCCGTTGCCCTCTGACTAAAGAGGCTCGTAATAAATTGAAGGCAGAGTGCCCGAGACCCATAGTGGCAAACCAGGTTTGTGAGACTCCGTCGGTGGACCCTAAAATGGTCCAGTTTTTATCGAAGTCAGGGTGGAACCCCAGAAGAGGTCTGGAGTCGGCCCTCAAAGCGTGACTAGCTCCTGGATGTTTTTGGCCCTTTGGAAAAAATTTTTGAGATGGCGGAAATCGCCAGAGCGGCTAATACATCGGTGGATCCGGAGGAACTCCGGGGGTGGATCCAACGAGCCATATGCATAGCCAGCAAAGTGAACAGTTTCCTGTCAATTGAACGACGTAAGGCTATATTATTTAAGATAGAGCCCAAATTAGTGAATTTGGCCCTCACTGAGGCCGGGCGAGAGGCACAGGGCCTCCTTTTAGGAGAGTCCTTCATTAAGGACATGGGTAAATTCGTTGGGGCCTTTACGGCTCTTGACAAAGCACAATCTTCCATGAGGAAGGTATTCCAGAGCCGTTTTTCGAGGGCCGGCAGCTACAGGGGCCGTTCGGCCGGCCGCTCTTCATTCCACGCCCGAGGCACGGGCAGAGGCTCCTACAGTCATCGACCCTTCACTCAACGATCCTCATTCCAGGATGCCAGGCAATCGCATGGTTTCTTCCCATCCCGGGGTGCTCCTAGCCGCAGGACTTTCAGAGGAAGCTCCGGTTTCCGTCGTCCCCTCGGTAAGTGTTCTTCATCTTCCTTCTTCTCCAGTTTGTGTAGGGGGCAGACTCTGACATTTTTCTCATGCCTGGGAATTAATCACGTCGGACAGTTGGGTATTATCCACAATCCGGGGCTTCCAGATAGATCTGGTACAGTCCCCGCACCATCTTCCGTCTCCCCCACCCATTCCAACTTCCAGGGCCGCGTTACGGGCCATAGACAAGGAGCTCACAGGCCTCCTTCACAAACGTGCCATCGAACTGGTCTCGTACCCTACAGAGGGCCTGCTCAGCAGTATTTTTCTCGTAAGGAAGAAAGGGGGGAAGATGCGCCCCGTCATAAACCTCAAGCCTCTGAACAGGTTTGTATGTTACAGGCATTTCAAGATGGAGGGTATTCACCTCCTCAGGGATCTCCTCCTCCAGGGAGATTGGATGGTGAAGTTAGATGTAAAAAGATGCCTATCTCACCGTCCCGGCTTCAGTACCTTCCAGAGACCTTCTCCGTTTCCTTTGAAAGGGACAAGTATGACGTTTCTCCTGTCTTCCCTTCGGCCTGTCTTCGGCCCCTTGGTGCTTCACCAAGATCATGCGCCCAGTTGTGGCTTGGCTCCGCAGTCGCGGGATCAGGTTAATCATATACCTGGACGACATCCTTCTACTGGCCTAGGATTCCACTATCCTTCTCTTGCAGTTACAGGTGACTATGGATCTCCTATCCCGATTGGGCTTCCTCATCAACTACGAGAAGTCTACTCTAATACCCTCCAGAGTCATGGAATTCCTCGGTGGATTCCGTCTCTGAGACTCTCAGCCTTCCTCAGTCGAAGCTCCGGTCCATCCGCAAGGAACTACGCAAGACGCTGGCTTCCCCTCGGATTAAGCTTCGCCATTTGGCGCGGATTATAGGACTCCTTTCCTCCTCCATTCAAGCGGTGTTTCCGGACCCTCTCCATATCAACGCCCTGGAACTGTTGGCCGGGTCATTTGCCATCCGCAGTTTTGCCAAGAACATAGCCATTGCCTGCATTCGCCTGCGTATGGACAACGTGTCGGCTGTCCGATATGTCAACTCCATGGGGGGTTCCCATTCGAGCATGTTGTCTCATTTGGCCAAGGAGTTCTGGTCTTTCTGTCTCAACCAGGAGGTTACGGTGGTGGCGGAGTATCTACTTGGTCTGCAGAATGTCCAGGCGGACTGGAACTCTCGATACCTCAGGGATGGCAGCGATTGGAAGTTAGATGGGCTGGTGTTCTCAGACATCTCCTCCATCTGGGGTCCATTCTGTATCGACCTGTTCACCTCTCGGCTGAACACTCAGTTACCACGTTTCTTCAGTTGGCGCCTGGACCCAGACGCAGAGGCTGTGGGCGCATTCCTGCAAGATTGGCACGGACCGCTCCTCTACGCATTCCCACCGTTTTCAATGCTTCCCCGGGTCCTGACTCAGGTACGCTGTCAGCAAGCGGAGGTGGTGTTGATTGTGCCCTTTTGGACCTCTCAGTGATGGTTTCCTCACCTGCTGGATCTGCTCATCCTGCCACCATTGCTCCTCCCGGACTACCCAGAACTAATCTTAGACTCCGGAAGCGCGCGACACCCACTGTTGCTGGAGGGATCTCTCCGTCTGCTGGCCTGCAGAATATCGGGTGCTTCTGCCAAGGCGAAGATCTTTCGGACGCGACTAGAAGACTCTTGGAGGAATCGTGGGCCCCTGGCACCAGGAGGGCCTATAGAGCGGCCTGGAGATCATGGACTGGTTGGTGCGTGGCACGGGGTGTGGATCCCCTTTCATCCCCTGTATCGGACGTCCTAGAGTTTTTAACGTCTTTATTCGAGGATGGAAAAGCGTATCGTATCATCAATCTCTTCCGGTCAGCGATTTCTTCCTTTCACCAAGGTTTCGAAGGACGCCCTGCGGGTCAACATCCCCTAGTATGCCGTCTCCTTAAGGGATCACGGATGTCGCGGCCCCCTCGGCCGCGTTTTTCTTCCACCTGGGATGTCTCTTTAGTCTTGGATCTTTTCACGGCATGGCCGTCTAACTCTCAGCTTTCTCTGCGCCAACTTTCGGCCAAGCTAGTTACCCTCTTTTGCCTTATTTCTTGCAAGAGGGTTTCCGATGTCAGGGCATTGGATTTCGATGCCAGGTCATTTTCTCCGGGTGGGGTCACTTTCAATATTTCGCGCCGGACCAAAACACATATTCGTTCGGTCTCTTATCCCAGTTTTCCGGTCATTCCGACCCTTTGCCCGGTCGCTTGTCTCCAGGAATACGAGGCTAGGACCTCCATGCATAGATCTGCTGAGAATTCTCAGTTGTTTCTCTCCTATCGACGACCGTTTGCCCCGGTTTCTACTCCTACTCTTGCACGTTGGGTTAAATGGAGTATGTCTTTGGCAGGAGTGGATACCTCCGTGTTCACGGCTCATTCTACTAGGAGTGCAGCTTCCACCACTATGATAGTGTCCGGGGCTCGTTTGGAGGACATCATGAAGATTGCAGACTGGTCTCGGGTTTCGACTTTTAAAGAATTCTACTTTCGCCCTACTCAACATGCCTTTTCTTCTGTTATAGTACAGCTTTGAACTTGCAATGGGAGCCTCCGTGTCTTGAAATAAAATTGTTGGATTTTACTAGTTTATGACGTAAAGTCATGATTTTATGAAAGACACGGAGGCGAGTATTGCCCACCCTGTTGTATTTTCCCTCCCTTGGGTTACTGCTTATTTATTATGTACATTTTCATTTATGATAATCCATGTTGCTGTTGACTTTTGACGTGTTTGCACGTTTTGTACGGATGGAACATTTCCTTTCATGCATTTTATTCTCTTTGCAGGATGAGTATGCTGGTGGTTTACGTCCATATGTTCCTGTGGGGTAACTTCTTCCTGTTCCAGTTCGTCAGTTGCGAATTCAGAAGAGGGCGCCCTTGATCCTTGTGTTCCGGAGGACGGTTCAGTTGTTGTCCCTCCCTGGTTTCCGGTTCTGCTGGTTTCAGTTTCATGATGTTTGGTTTGGAGTGTCCAGTGTCCGTTCCGGTTGAGGTGGCATACGCCAAGAAAGAGGAAGTACTGAGGGCTGGTGGACATTATATAGGGGGCAACTGTGTGGGGAGGGACTGTTGCTATGGCAATATGTTAATGTGGTTCATTTTTCTTTGCTGCTGTGGCTGTCAGTAAAGAGAGATTAAGCAATACTCGCCTCCGTGTCTTTCATAAAATCATGACTTTACGTCATAAACTAGTAAAATCCAACAATTGTATGCCGAAACGAGTCACTGGAATGGGACAATAAGTATCTAAACAAGCGAGTGGTGGTCTCTTTTTTCTCCTTGTCATCTTCAATCATCATCAGCAAACCAATAAATCAGAGAAAATGGCTTCTATCATAAACATAAAACATGATAATAGCCTTCCATGACCTTTATTTGCCATATGAATATGTTAGGTTCATGAGCATTTTGTTACTGGGTTTATCAGGTATACTTACATGTAACAATGCCTTAAAGGGGTTGTCCAAGTTATATTTATTGATGACATATCCTCAGATTTATTGATGACCCCTGCAGATGCAACAACGAGAAGGTAAACAGTGAAGAGGAGGCGGCGCTGGCACGGCGCGTGCCTTCTCTTCAAACAGCTGATCGGCGGGGCTGCCGGGTGTCGGATCCCAGCCGATCTGAAATTGATGACCTATCCTGAGGATAAGTCATCAATAAATATAACTTGGACAACCCCTTTAAGAAGCCCATATGTTCATTATAATCATTTATTTTGTGAAGTAAACATTTTTGTATTAAATACCAGTAATTACAGATTAGCTGCTGATGTAAAGACCAGCAAATTAACAACCTGTTCATTTATTCATCTTCTCCTTCTAACTGGTGGATACAAATTTATTTTGGCATTATTTATTCTAAAATGCACAATAAGGGATAATGCAATGTGAGCTCTTATGGAGTTAAACAGCCCCAGTAAAGATGATGTGGAGAGCAGAATGCAGGCATCAAGCAAATCATTATGTCCTTATATGCCACTGCTGACCTAAAACCTGCTAAATTCTCCTACTGTCTGGTTAGTTCACACTATACAGATAAGCTCCACAACCAAATTGACACAAGTGCATTTAAAATGCATACATATTGATGGTCCAGTGACAGCGGGTTGGGAGTAAGAAACATAATCTCACTAATGGGAATCTTGAATCAGCGCACTTCATTCATT
Organism: Bufo bufo; assembly: GCF_905171765.1. Lineage (NCBI taxonomy): Eukaryota > Metazoa > Chordata > Amphibia > Anura > Bufonidae > Bufo > Bufo bufo. The sequence goes on from NC_053389.1 coordinate 375,718,792, forward strand.
CAGACAGTACATGACAAAGAGAACTCTTCAACAGGACCCAAGGGTATTACATAGGGATTTTTTATTTCTTTCTTGGACTTTCAGTCACTACATTAAAGCTGAAGTCTAAAGAAGCAAAATCTACGTAACACAATAAAAAAAATCTAATATCCTTTGAAATGACACCTACTTCTTATCCTAATGTAAGTAACTGCATTTGATTGTATTTATGATAAAGATATAAAATATTTGTATCCTTATATATATAACACATTGTGGATGTAATTATAAAGTCAGCATCCACATGTGTCTTGCAAAGCATACCCTTCATCATTGTAGCAAGGATGAGACAGTAACTCTGAGCAGACTTTAAAGGGGCTTTCCAGGAGTTTTACTCTGATGATCTATGCTCTGGAGAGGTCATCAGTATATGATTGGTGGGGGTATGACACCCAGAACCCCTGACGATCAGCTGTTTGAGAAGGCACCGGTGCTCACAGTAGTGCCGCGGCCTTCTCTCTGCTCACTGAGTCACCAAGCACAGCATCGTACATTGTATAGTGACTGTGCTTGGTATCACAGCTCAGCCCCATTGACTTCAATGGAGCTGAGCTGCACCTAGGCTATGTGACCGATGAACATGACGTCACATGGCCTAGAAACAGTTTAGGGGAGGCCGCGATGCTACTGTGAGCATCGCTGCCTTCTCAAACAGCTGATCAGCAGGGGTCCCAGGTGCCGGACCCCAGCAATCAGATACTCATGACCTATCGAGAGAATTGGTCATCAGTGTAAAACTCCCAGAAAACCCTTTTAAAAAGATTTTCTTCCTGATGGTCTATCCTCAGAATACGACATCAATATGAGATCATCAGAGGTCTGACACCCAGCAGCCCTACTGAACAGCTGTTTGAGGAAGCCGCAGCCCTCCCCAGAGCTCCGGTGAGTGCCACTGCTTCCTCACAGCTCACCAAGTTCAGCACCGTTCATTCAATAGCAGCTCTGCTTGGTTTTGCATCTCAGCCCCATTCACTTAAATAGGTCCGAGCTGGGCCTATGACTGACGAACGTGACATCACATGGCCTAGAAAGAGGACTAAGCTCACACGTAGTGCTGCAGCCTCTTTATACAGCTGATCGGCGGAGGTGTGGGGAGTCAGACCCTCTCCAGTCTGATATTGATGACCTATCCTGAGGATAGGCCATCAATATCAAAACCCAGAAAACCCCTTTAAAGGAGCTGTCCAGGTTTAGAAAAATAGGGCTGCTTTCTTTCAAAAACAGTATGACAACTGTCTACAGGAAGTCTTTGTGGAAGTCTGTTGTGATCTTGCAGTATAGTACAAGATCTGATCTTTTCCCTAGTACCTACTAAATTTGTATCCACCAGTTAAAAGGAGAAGATGAATAAATGAACAGGTTGTTCATTTACTGGTCTTTACATCAGCAGCTAATCTGTAATTACTGGTATTTAATACAAAAATGTTTACTTCACAAAAGAAATTACCAGTATCTATATTGACATGTCTGTTTTTTCTATATTTTGGGTAACTCAGCAACAACACATGGGGACACTTGCTCTTTACTAAAGGCAGCAGGACCTGATGCTCCCAGCGTGATGTCGTCACATGATCACGCTGGGTGCACACATCCTGTGGACTCCAGTGGAACAAGTGTTTTGGTGAAAACTGGGGGCCACTAAGAGGAGCATTATCTATACTGGGGGCCACTAAGACGAACAATAAGTATACTGGGGAGACTAAGAGGAGCATTAACTTTACTGGGGACTACTAAGAGGAGCATTCAATTTACTGGGGACTACTAAGAGAGGCATTATATACTGGGAGCCATTAAGAGGAACATTAACTATATTAGAAGCCACTAAGAGGAGCATTATATATACTGGGGGCCACTAAGAGGAGCATTATATATACTGGGGGGACTAAGAGAAGCATTATATATACTGGGGGCCACTAAGAGAAGCATTATATATACTGTGGGCCACTAAGAGGAGCATTATATACACTGGGGGCCACTAAGAAGGGCATTATATATACTGGGGGGCACTAAGAGAAGCATTATATGTACAAACCGGATTCCAAAAAAGTTGGGACACTATACAAATCGTGAATAAAAACTGAATGCAATGATGTGGAGGGGCCAACTTCTAATATTTTATTCAGAATAGAACATAAATCACGGAACAAAAGTTTAAACTGAGAAAATGTACCATTTTAAGGGAAAAATATGTTGAATCATAATTTCATGGTGTCAACAAATCCCCAAAAAGTTGGGACAAGGCCATTTTTACCACTGTGTGGCATCTCCCCTTCTTCTTACAACACTCAACAGACGTCTGGGGACCGAGGAGACCAGTTTCAAAAGTTTAGAAATAGGAATGCTCTCCCATTCTTGTCTAATACAGGCCTCTAACTGTTCAATCGTCTTGGGCCTTCTTTGTTGCACCTTCCTCTTTATGATGCGCCAAATGTTCTCTATAGGTGAAAGATCTGGACTGCAGACTGGCCATTTCAGTACCCGGATCCTTCTCCTACGCAGCCATGATGTTGTGATTGATGCAGAATGTGGTCTGGCATTATCTTGTTGAAAAATGCAGGGTCTTCCCTGAAAGAGATGACGTCTGGATGGGAGCATATGTTGTTCTAGAACCTGAATATATTTTTCTGCATTGATGGTGCCTTTCCAGACATGCAAGCTGCCCATGCCACATGCACTCATGCAACCCCATACCATCAGAGATGCAGGCTTCTGAACTGAGCGTTGATAACAACTTGGGTTGTCCTTGTCCTCTTTGGTCCGGATGACATGGCGTCACCAAATTTCCAATAAGAACTTCGAATCGTGACTCGTCTGACCACAGAACAGTCTTCCATTTTGCCACACTCCATTTTAAATGATCCCTGGCCCAGTGAAAACGCCTGAGCTTGTGGATCTTGCTTAGAAATGGCTTCTTCTTTGCACTGTAGAGTTTCAGCTGGCAACGGCGGATGGCACGGTGGATTGTGTTCACTGACAATGGTTTCTGGAAGTATTCCTGAGCCCATTCTGTGATTTCCTTTACAGTAGCATTCCTGTTTGTGGTGCAGTGTCGTTTAAGGGCCCGGAGATCAGAGGCATCCAGTATGGTTTTACGGCCTTGACCCTTACGCACAGAGATTGTTCCAGATTCTCTGAATCTTCGGATGATGTTATGCACAGTTGATGATGATAGATGCAAAGTCTTTGCAATTTTTCGCTGGGTAACACCTTTCTGATATTGCTCCACTATCTTTCTGCGCAACATTGTGGGAATTGGTGATCCTCTACCCATCTTGGCTTCTGAGAGACACTGCCACTCTGAGAAGCTCTTTTTATACCCAATCATGTTGCCAATTGACCTAATTAGTGTTAATTGGTCTTCCAGCTCTTCGTTATGCTCAAATTTACTTTTTCCAGCCTCTTATTGCTACTTGTCCCAACTTTTTGGGGATTTGTTGACACCGTGAAATTTTGAATCAACGTATTTTTCCTTTAAAATGATACATTTACTCGGATTAAACGTTTGATCTGTCATCTACATTCTATTACAAATAAAATATTGACATTTGCCATATCCACATCATTGCATTCAGTTTTTATTCACAATTTGTTTAGTGTCCCAACTTTTTTGGAATCCGGTTTGTACTAGGGGGCACTAAGAAAAGCATTATATATACTGGGGGCCACTAAGAGGAGTATTATTTATACTCGGGCCACTAAGAGGAGCATTATATATACTAGGAGCCATTAAGAGGAGCATAAAACTACAGGGTGGGCCATTTATATGGATACACCTTAATAAAATGGGAATGGTTGGTGATAATAACTTCCTGTTTGTGGCACATTAGTATATGTGAGGGGGGAAACTTTTCAAGATGGGTGGTGACCATGGCGGCCATTTTGAAGTCGGCCATTTTGAATCCAACTTTAGTTTTTTCAATAGGAAGAGGGTTATTTGACACATCAAACTTATTGGGAATTTCACAAAAAAAACAATGGTGTGCTTGGTTTTAACATAACTTTATTCTTTCATGAGTTATTTACAAGTTTCTGACCACTTACAAAATGTGTTCAATGTGCTGCCCATTGTGTTGGATTGTCAATGCAACCCTCTTCTCCCACTCTTCACACACTGATAGCAACACCACAGGAGAAATGCTAGCACAGGCTTCCAGTATCCGTAGTTTCAGGTGCTGCACATCTCGTATCATCTGAAGGCAATCGTCTATGCTGTGAAGATACGAGATGTGCAGCACCTGAAACTACGGATACTGGAAGCCTGTGCTAGCATTTCTCCTGCGGTGTTGCTATCAGTGTGTGAAGAGTGGGAGAAGAGGGTTGCATTGACAATCCAACACAATGGGCAGCACATTGAACACATTTTGTAAGTGGTCAGAAACTTGTAAATAACTCATGAAAGAATAAAATTACGTTAAAACCAAGCACACAATTGTTTTTCTTGTGAAATTCCCAATAAGTTTGATGTGTCAAATGACCCTCTTCCTATTGAAAAAACAAAAGTTGGATTCAAAATGGCCGACTTCAAAATGTCCGCCATGGTCACCACCCATCTTGAAAAGTTTCCCCCCTCACATATACTAATGTGCCACAAACAGGAAGTTAATATCACCAACCATTCCCATTTTATTAAGGTGTATCCATATAAATGGCCCACCCTGTATATTAGAGGCCACTAAGAGGAGCATTATATATACTGGGGGGCACTAAGAGAAGCATTATATATATTAGGAGCCATTAAGAGGAGCATAAAACTATATTAGAAGCCACTAAGAGGAGCATTATCTATACCAGGGGCCACTAAGAGGAGCATTATATACTGTATACTGGGAGCCACTAAGAGGAGCATTATATATACTGGGGGCCACTATGAGGGGAATTATTTATACTGGGGGGGCACTAAGGGCACTATTCATACTGGCAGGGCACTGAGGGGGATATCTGATGTCCAGTGGGCGCTATGGGGGACATTTGGTATGCTGAGGGCACATTGTAGGGGTTGGGTTTGTTAAAATAAAAAGCTAATGAACTACATCCGTTTTTAATGGCTGTTAAAGCTAATGCAAAATGGCCATTAAAGATGGATACATGGCCAGCAAATGGATTTACTTTAACAGTGTGTCAGTTTTAATGGCTATTTTTTTCACTGTCATGTGAATGTAGCATAACAGACTCACTTCAGCTCTGCTGGCTGTTATAAAATATTGTGCCTTTAAAGTATTTTGCCCGCATGTTCAGCACCACATGTGGAAAGCCTGTAGCCTTTAGGCTAAAGTCACAGACAGCATTTTGTAGCATTTCTCCTGGTGTTTTCAGCAGCAATTCTTAGGTCAAAAATGCTGTGTCAGGTGTTACTTTAAAGGGGGTTATCCTCCAAAAGGATGGGTCATCATTATCACATCAGCGGGGGTCCAAGTCCTGGCATCCCTGCCAATCAGTGGTTTTACTCTCTGGAGCTCTAGTGAGCAACGTAGGCTCCCAAAAGTTTTTCTAGGACAGCGCCATACATTGTGAAGTGGCAGTGCTTGGTATTGCAGCTCAGCTACATTGACTTGAATGGGGCTGAGCTGCAACTAGACCATGTGATCGATGTACAGTGATGTCACTGGCCTAGAAAGAGGCTGCAGTGCTCAGCGGGGGTCCACCACAGATCTGATACTGATAATCTATCCTCAGGATAAGACCTCATGCACACGACCGTTTTTTTTTGCGGTCCGCAAAAACGGGTCCCGTTTTTCCGTGATCCGTGACCTTTTTTTCGTCCGTGGGTCTTCCTTGATTTTTGGAGGATCCACGGACATGAAAAAAAATTTCGTTTTGGTGTCCGCCTGGCCGTGCGGAGCCAAACGGATCCGTCCTGACTTACAATGCAAGTCAAGGTGGACGGATCCGTTTGACGTTGACACAATATGGTGCAATTGCAAACGGATCCGTCCCCCATTGACTTTAAATGTAAAGTCAGGAGTTAATATACCATAGGATCAGAGTTTTGTCCAATCCGATGGTATATTTTAACTTGAAGCGTCCCCATCACCATGGGAACGCCTCTATGTTAGAATATACCATCGGATTTGAGTTACATCGTGAAACTCAGATCCGACAGTATATTCTAACACAGAGGCGTTCCCATAGTGATGGGGACGCTTCTAGTTAGAATATACTACGAACTGTGTACATGACTGCCCCCTGCTGCCTGCCAGCACCCGATCTTTTACAGGGGGCTGTGATCCGCACAATTAACCCTTCAGGTGCCGCACCTGAAGGGGTTAATTGTGCGCATCATAGCCCCCTGTAAGAGATCAGGGGCTGCCAGGCAGCAGGGGGCAGACCCCCCTCCCTCCCCAGTTTGAATATCATTGGTGGCCAGTGTGCGGCCCCCCCTCCCTCTATTGTAATATAATTGGTGGCCAGTGTGCGGCCTCCCCCGGCCCCCCCTCCCTCCCTCTATTGTAATATCATTGGTGGCCAGTGTGCGGCCTCCCCCGGCCCCCCCTCCCTCCCTCTATTGTAATATCATTGGTGGCCAGTGTGCGGCCTCCGTCGCCCCCCCCTCCATCCCTTTATTGTAATATAATTGGTGGCCAGTGTGCAGCCTCCCCCGGCCCCTCCCTCCCTCTATTGTAATATCATTGGTGGCCAGTGTGCGGCCTCCCCTTCCCCCCCCCCCCCCTGCCCGATCATTGGTGGCAGCGGAGAGTTCCGATCGGAGTCCCAGTTTAATCGCTGGGGCTCCGATCGGTAACCATGGCAACCAGGACGCTACTGCAGGCCTGGTTGCCATGGTTACTTAGCAATATTACAATATTAGAAGCATCATACCTGCTGCGCTGTCTGTGACCGGCCGGGAGCTCCTCCTACTGGTAAGTGACAGGTCTGTGCGACGCATTGCTTAATGATCTGTCACTTACCAGTAGGAGGAGCTCCCGGCCGGTCACAGACAGCGCAGCAGGTAAGTATGATGCTTCTAATATTGTAATATTGGAGGGGAGGCCGCACACTGGCCACCAATGATATTACAATAAAGGGAGGGAGGGGGGGCCGGGGGAGGCCGCACACTGGCCTCCAATGATATTACAATAGAGGGAGGGGGGCCAGGAGAGGCCGCACACTGGCCACCAATGATATTCAAACTGGGGAGGGAGGGGGGTCTGCCCCCTGCTGCCTGGCAGCCCCTGATCTCTTATAGGGGGCTATGATATGCACAATTAACCCCTCAGGTGCTGTCATGTACACAGTTCGTAGTATATTCTATCACTATGGGAACGCCTCTGTGTTAGAATATACTGTCGGATATGAGTTTTCACGAAGTGAAAACTCATCTCTTAAAAAGCTTTTATGCAGACGGATCTTCGGATCCGTCTGTATGAAAGTAACCTACAGCCACGGATCACGGACGCAGATGCCAATCTTGTGTGCATCCGTGTTCTATCACGAACCCATTGACTTGAATGGGTCCGTGAACCGTTGTCCGTCAAAAAAATAGAACAGGTCCTATTTTTTTGACGGACAGGAAACACGGATCACGGATGCGGCTGCAAAACGGTGCATTTTCCGATTTTTCCACGGACCCATTGAAAGTCAATGGGTCCGCGAAAAAAAACGGAAAACGGCACAATGGCCACGGATGCACACAACGGTCGTGTGCATGAGGCCTAAGTCATAAATATCTTTTCCTGGATAATGCCTTTAAAACCGATAGGAAATTATTGAAGAATCTACACAAAGAGGGTCAATTTATCATGAGGGTAATATTTTAAGTTAGTTTTGCTTGAGTCTGAGATTTTTGGCCCAGATTTACTAATGTCTGTACAAAAAGTCTGTTTAAAAAGCATCGCAAATTGACACACCTGGGGTTCCTACACTTTTTCCTCTCCATGCTTGACAAGGAGCGGGGCATAGCAGAAATGGGTGGGGATTCATTGGAAAGTGGGCGGGCATAAGAGTCTCCATTTTGCACCAAAATTTTGCCACAACTCTGGTGTAAAAATCGGTCTGAAAGTAAGCCAACCAATAGTTGGTATAGAGCCAGAGAAGTGTCTTGCCCATACCACATTTATCATCCAGCCTGATCCCCTATGATAAATGTGGTGCAAGTCTAGACAGCCTGTCTGAGCTTATGCCATTTTTAGGATTACTAAATCTGAGCCATTGTTTTTTTTAATTTGGCAAATTTTTTAACCTAGAAATGCTACTCCATGTTTTTTATACCACCCCTATGTTTGCTTTTTTTGCTGCTTTTTATAAATGTCCAAGAGGTAAATGTGGAGCTAACCTAATTAGCATAGCTAGCCACACCCACCCATTTTAAAAACTGGAGTTGACAATTTTTGCACAAGCAAGCCAAGAAGTCGCAAAAGCCATGTTTTGTTTTTAAAGCCAAAACTCTGGAGTGCAGGGCGTGATAAATTCCGCCACATTGTTTTGGTTTGTTCTTTTCAGTGTTTTTGGGGTTTATTGTACTTTTCTTAAAAATGAGGCATGCTCTGGGTATGGCATTTGTTGAAATTTTTCCCATAGGGTTCTCTTTAGGGTTTGAAAAGCACCAGAAAAAAAGGCATATACAAAATGTCACATAATTAAAAACGCCAAGAAAAAAATTCATGGTGTTTTTGTACAAGTGTTTTAAAAAAACTTACACAGGAAAATTCAGGATGTTACCAAGGGCATTGGTTAAATTAGAAAAACCCATCTTATCCATTAACGGGTTGTCCGGCAGCATAAAAATGTCTTATAAAATGGTGCAGAATGGGCTAAAAGCAACAATAGAAGCATTACTCTCCCCACCGACCCCCCCTTCCCCCACCCATTGCTGTCATTCTGATCCTTACCCGGTCCCTGCTGGTGTCTGTTTTGTGATCTAGAATCAACACACAGGAAATGGCAGGAAGTGCCTCCTCAGCCAATCAGCGGCCTCAGCAGTAACCCGTTTGAACCGGTGACTGGCTGGGCGGGTATTTCCTGTCATTTTCTGTGTGTCAGGACTGGACTAGGAGGTGAGTCCAGCCGGCACCCACTAAGCATAGGAGCAGCAGTAGTGGGGGAATCACTGAGTTAAGTAATGCTTCTTTTATTTTTTTAACCCATTCTGCCCCTTTCCTAAAAAAAATTATCCTTCTGGTCAATCGCTTTAATTTGAGGTTCAAAAATAATTTCTTGTCTTAACTACCATGAGTAATAAGATTACTGTGAGCTGGCTCCTATAAGCAGGGTTTACATCCTCAGACAATTGGGCTTTGAGAAATCAGAAAATGAAACACTGGATGGTTTTGGTTGCTGCTATAAAGACATTCCCCTGTATGGACTGTATTAGCACGTAACCATGATTCTTAAGGCTTTTATGTAAGAAAGATGAATCATTGTGTACTGAAAAGTTAGGTAACTTGCTAATAAACCTTCAATCCGTCACCATTTAAGGTCTCTGGTTGCCGTCAGTGAATTGAGACATCCTTATACATCTGAGGCACCCCTTTTCCACACTAGAGCTGCTGTTGCCATACAGTTCCCTTGTAGATGAATGTCTTTTATGTAGTACATGCTGGCTTGTGGAGAGCCTACTTATAAACTAACAGTGCATATGGACAGAGGTTGCCTTTATAACACTAAATCTTTCATTTTTATTTCCAGTCATTTATCTACAGCCAGTACTCAATTCCATTACTGGAAGCATATAATGCAAGAAACACGTTGTATAATACACTGCCTGTCCAAAAAAAAAGTCGCCACTTGGATTTAACTAAGCAAATAGTTATGAGCCTCCTATTGGATAATTACTGCATGGGCGATTATCTTTGCTGGCAACAAGTTATTTAACCCCAACTGGTGCAATGAGTTGCCTCTCATTTCTTAACCATGTCGAAAGACACATCTCGTGGTCATGGAAAAGAGGTTAGTCTGTTTGAGAAGGGTCATATCATTGGCATGCATCAAGCAGAGAAAACATCTAAGGAGATTGCAGAAACTACTAAAATTGGGTTAAGAACTGTCCAAAGCATTATTAAAAACTGAAAGGATAGTGGGGACCCATCGTATTCAAGCAAGAAATGTGGCGGGAAACAAATTCTGAATGATCGTGATCGGCGATCACTTAAACGTTTGGTGAAATCAAATCGAAGAAAAACAACAGTAGAACTCAGGGCTATGTTTAATAGTGAAAGTAAGAGCATTTTCACATGCACAATGCGAAGAGAACTCAAGGGATTGGGACTGAACAGCTGTGTAGCTGTAAGAAAACCACTAATCAATGAGGCAAACCAGAAAAAAGGCTTTAATTTGCTAGGGAGCATAAAGATTGGACTCTGGCGCAATGAAAGAAGGTCATGTGGTCTGATGAGTCAAGATTTACCCTGTTCCAGAGTGATGGGCGCATCAGGGTAAGAAGAGAGGCAGATGAAGTGATGCACCCATCATGCCTAGTGCCTACTGTACAAGCCTTTGGGGGCAGTGCTATGATCTGGGGTTGCTGCAGTTGGTCAGGTCTAGGTTCAGCAACAGTATGTGCGCCAAGAATGAGGTCAGCTGACTACCTGAACATACGGAATGACCAGGTTTTTCCATCAATGGATTTTTTCTTCCCTGATGGCATATTCCAGGATGACAATGCCAGGATTCATCGGGCTCAAATTGTTAAAGAGTGGTTCAGGGAGCATGAGACATCATTTTCACACATGGATTGGCCACCACAGTGTCCAGACCTTAACCCCATTGAGAATCTTTGGGATGTGCTGGAGAAGGCTTTGCGCAGCAGTCAGACTCTACCATCATCAATGATGGACGGAAATAAATCTTGTGACATTGCAGAAGCTTATCGAAACAATGCCACAGCCAATGCCTGCCGTAATCAAAGCTAAAGGCGGTCCAACAAAATATTTTTGGTGGTGACTTTTTTTTAGGACGGGCAGTGTATGATACTAACGGGTCAAATCTGTATTCAGTACTATGTATAAAGCAATGTGTACTGCCCAGCTTCACGTTGAACATGGTGTCTGAGCTGTAGGCAGTATGTTATAGAGCAGGAGGAGCTGAGCAGACTGATATATAGTTATATGGGAAAAGATTCAGTAGAACTTGCATTTTATTCATTTTAATTCCTGCTTGTTCTGGACTTTGAAGTCAGGGAGGCGGTCCTATCAGTGATTGACAGCTATCTGCATACACAGTCATAGAGGTAAGGCTGTCAATCACTGATAGGACCGCATCCTTGACATCAAAGCCCAGAATGAGCAGGAATTTAAATGAATAAAATGCAAGTTATACTGAATCTTTTCCTATAAAACTATATATTGGTTTGCTCAGCTTCTCCTGCTCTATAACAAGCTGCCTGTAGCTCAGACACCTTGTTTAATGTGACTGGTTCCCTTTAACATGGTAATGTGGCACTACTAAGACAGTTTGCTACTTGAAATGCATTGGAGAAGATTCTCACAATGCAAAAAACATATTAAGGAATAGTTCTATGTGCAATATGTGTGGTGTGTGCAGTAACTTATTCCATCTAAGTCTCTCTTCGGGTTGTGTCTATGGACCACGTGTCTTACGTAAAGCAATTTTCTTAATGCTGTGTAAATGCTGTTAAGAACAGCTCAGGCAAGATGGCCGCCCCCTAATCATGTTCAGAAATAGAATTTAAAAATCTACAATCAGAAAATAAAACAGATCACAAAAAAAGGAGATGTGCTGCTATCTGATTTTAACTTGTAGGTAACATTTTTGGTGACTCATTACTGTTAAATAAGTAATTGTACCTGTTTTTTGTTAAATGTTAGGATCCCGGAATTTTATAAGGAGGGATCCTCGTGGGATTTTGATCATCACAGGTCACTAGGTGAGGGTTTTGGCGGGAATTTTCCCGCCAAAATCGGTGGTCAGGGTGGCTAAATTTAGCCTGGGTTGCTGGGTGAAGGTCAAGGGTCTGGGATTGGTTAATTAGGACACCTATGAGGGGTAGTTACTGGGCAGATTAATTGTTGTTGCCCAGCAACAGCTGAGGCATTGGGCGCTGGATTGTGGGGAGGGGGATTGTTTGTGTATATATTGCAGTGGCTGACGGTGTTTTAGCTGTCAGCCAAGCCGCAAGTGTTGAATTGCACTCTGCCCGTCTGTCCTGTGGAGTCTCGCCTGTTTCCCGTGTTCCGGCCGGTCTTACCTGATGGAGGATTTCATCGCTGCCCTGCGGAGACGTGCTGAGGAGAAAGGAGCGTCTGCGTGGATTGAAGCATGCCTGTCGGATCTGTCGCCCTCCTTACCAGTGTTGCCAGGAGCTGTCGGCGCCTCTTTCGGTGATGGGACTGAGCCTGTGAGACCTGCTGCTGCCTTGCCTGCGCTGCGCTCTTCTCAGCGTGAGAGGAGGCAGCGCACCCGGTTCTCACCTTCCCCTTCTAGGTCCTCTGCAGAGCGGCGGCATCCAGAGAAGCGGCAGGCATCGGAGTCCAGACCCGGAAGTAGCGAGGTCCATGACTCGTGGACAGCAGGGGCAGCGTCCAGCTATGCGGCTCCACTCTGGTGTCGAGCTGCGGGCGGACGCGTGCCAAGAAGATACCTCTTTGCCACCAGAAGTGCCAGCGCTTTCTCCTCCTCACAGGACTGAGGCATTGTCTGATGGTGAGTGCCTTAGTGGCTTGGCACCGGTCCTGTCATCTCTGTCCTCTCCTCTCTACAAGCTATGTTTCCTCCTGTCCCTCCGTCTGCTGTGCCGTCTGCCGCAGCGGATGATCTCACGTCTGCATGGCGGTCGGTTGGGCAGAGGGTTGAGCTGAATTCGGACAGTGAAGGTTCCCTCCCTCTTCCGTTATTTTGTAAGCGGAAGGGGGTGGCGGAAACTTGTTACAAGGAGACTCTCCCTTGCGAGATGTCCCGCTTAGGTTTTCATTTGTCCGTATCTGTTAAAGAAAAAATTTGGCGTAATGAATTTGTTGATATTTTATCTCTTTTGCCTGCGTCTAAGGATTTTGTAAATAAATTAGATAAGCGCGAAGAGAAAAGTGAGGAGGATTGACGACGGACGATTCCTCGGACGTTCAATAATTGGTTGCAGGCATATTGTATTTTTTGTAGCGTGATGGGAGAAAAATTCCCTCAGAAGTGTTCTGGTTTGTTTCAGCACTTAGACAATGTTTTGGAAGCGTACAGGAATTTTGGCGGAGTTGGATGGTTTTCTTATGACGAGGGCGTTAGGCAAAAATTGTCTGTATACCCTAGTATGCGTTGGGGGGCAAAGGATGTGGGTTTGTGGCTCAATTTGTTGGTGCCGCATCGCACGTCCTTTTCCGCTCCTAGGCAGCAGCCGTCCTCAGCAGTTTCCCAGCCTTCTGCTTTGAGGAAGGGCACTTGCTTTGCGTTCAATGAGTCACAGTGTCGATGGCCTGCCTCATGTAAATATCGGCACGAGTGTACGTTTTGCGGAGGCAGACACCCCATGGTGCGTTGCTTTAAGAAAGCCAATCTACCCTCTCAATCATCCGCAAAAGAGTATGTTTCAAAGAGCCTGGACGCCAGTAAAGGTAGTGAGCATGCGTCCATGGCTAGAACGATATGCAAATCGCAAGATGGCGGTATTACTTCTTGAAGGTTTTTCCGTGGGTTTTAATTTGCCTTCTTTTTCAGGTTCAGGTTGTGAATAACCTTTCGTCAGTTGATCAATACCCGTCCGTGGTGCGGTCAAAATTGATGAAGGAACTGGAGGCGTTTAGGATTTCGGGTCCTTTCTCTTCCCCTCCGTTTGTCAATTTCCATCTCTCACCATTGGGTATTGTACCTAAGAAGGAACCAAATGCCTTTCGATTGATTCATCATTTATCTTTCCCTTATGGGGCATCTTTAAATGATGAGATCGATAAGGCTTTGTGTTCTGTAAAGTATGCAACCTTTGATGCAGCGGTTGATATGGTTCGTTCTTTCGGTAAGGGAGCTTTGATGGCGAAGGCCGATGTTCAGTCGGCGTTTCGCTTATTACCTGTTCACCCTTTTTGTTTTAACTCTCTGGGTTTTCAGTTTCAGGGTTTGTTTTATTTCGATAGATGTTTACCTATGGGTTGTTCTGTGTCGTGTTTTTATTTTGAAGCTTTTTCCTCTTTTGTTGAATGGGTTGTCTCTGTCAGGTGCATGAAAGGTGCAGTTACGCATTACCTAGATGATTTTTTGTTTATAGGTCCAGTTGACTCCGCAGTGTGTTATGAGCTTTTAGATTCGTTTTTTCAGGTTTGTTTTGAGTTTGGTGTTCCTTTGTCTGTTGAGAAAACTGTTTATCCTGTTAATTGTTTGGAGTATTTAGGTATTACTATTGATTCAGTAAAGGGTGAGTTTCGTCTTCCTCAGGAAAAGGTTACTAGAATCTGTTCAGTGATTTCAAATCTGTTGGTTAGGAAGAAAGCTTCAGTTAAGGAAATTCAGTCGTTATTGGGTCTTTTAGCTTTGCGTCCAGAGTCATGCCAATGGGTCGGGTTTATTGTCGTCGGTTAGCGGCTTTAATTGCGGGCATTCGTAATCCGGTTTTTCATGTTCGGTTGGGTAAGGATAGTAAGGATGGTTTGATGATTTGGTTGGAATTTTTCAGGAATTATAATGGTCGTTCTTTTTGGCAGGATCAGTTTGTATTTGCCCCCTGTTTGGAGTTGTTCACTGATGCAGCGGGTGCTTTTGGCTTTGGGGCCTATTGGAGTGGACATTGGTGCGCGGCTGCTTGGCACTCATCTTGGGTGGTGAATGGTGTGGCAAAGAATATAGTGGTTCTGGAATTGTTCCCTGTTATAGTGGCTCTGGTTTTGTGGGGTAGGTCTTTTGCTAATAAGAGGATCTTTCTGCACACAGATAATAAGGGTGTATTATTTGCGGTTAATTGCCTGTCCTCGAAGTGTCCATTGGTGGTGAAGCTATTACGCCATTTAGTTTTGCTTTGTTTAGAATTTAACATTTGGATAAAGGCGCGTCATATTCCAGGCATAGATAATTCAATTGCTGATGCTCTTTCTCGCTTTCAGTTTCAGAGATTTTGCTTGTTGGCAGCTGGGGACGATTTGGAAGGGGAGGTGTGCCCTCCACATCTGTGGAATCTGATCTGGTCTTAGGGATGTCGTATCTTCAGTCGTCGGTAGCCCCATCAACGTGGTTGGATTATGTCCGTTCGTGGAGTCGTTGGTGTCGTTTTGTGGAAGGTAGAGGTGGGTCCCCTTGTGTGAATAATGAGGCTTCAGCATTAGCATTTTGTCTGTCTCTCTTTAAGGTTAGATTAGCTCATGCAAGCGTTGTTCGGATTTTGTCCGGTGTGTCCTTTTTTCTAAGAGTTTTGGGGTTCCCTTCTCTTTTGGAATATTTCATAGTGAAGCAGATGCTGATGGGTTATAAGAGGGGTAACTGAACTCCTGACAGCAGATGTCCTATCTCCCCTGTTTTACTGGTTTCTTTGTGTGAAGCTACAGCTGTAGTTTGTATAAGTGTCAAGGCTGAGGATGGGGGAAATCCTCAGCCGTGCGCTGCCATGTGCTGTAGGCCTACTCGGCCAGGAGAACAGGATAGGGAGCAGGTCACCTCCTACAGCGTCCCTACCCTGACCCTAACTCCTAACTGCATGGGCCGACCTTAAAGGTAGGAGGACCCATGCGCAGGAACCTCGGATCCCTAAACTCACCCTCCGTCCGGTCCCTGCGCTAGGAGTCAGGGTAAGACGACCTACTCCTCCTAGGCACGGAGGATCAGGAGTCTCAATGGCCAAGCTGTTGGGAAAAGGGGAACTCATACAGCCTTACGGGAATGACAGGCGAACAATTAGTTCCACCAACCTGTCACAGCCTTGCTGACTGGATCCCTGCGCAAACAGGAATCCAGAACTGTAAGCTGCACCAAACACATAGAAAGGTCCCAACAGAACATAACATACAACATCCACACACAGCAGACATAAACATAAGGACAATATCTTTATGACCACAGGGGTGGCTCTCACTGGCAGATAGTAACACAGGAGGCTGCTCCAGCAAGCATGGCTGAAACAACCCACAGAGCCATGCTAACAGTGAGGCTATATAGGCCAGGAAGCCACACCCCACAGTCGGACACACCCAGTGACACACACACACACTGGGAAGGAAGTTAACCCTTTCAACACCCGGGAAGGGAAAACACAAGATTAAAGGGAAAGTGTCCAAGAGTAGCAACCCACTGTGGTTGTTGCCGCTGGCCACGACATGGGTGGCAACTGTGTCCTGGGGAATAGCCCAGAGGCCGGGACACTGCCACCACATGTACAGACAGCCAAACATTGCCACGGGCAACCACAGTGCAGGAAAAGTGTCAGTGCACAGAACACACTACACAGAGTGCACACAGACAAACAACACAGTGAACACAATACACACACACCTAACATAGGGGTTGCTAGGTGCAACCGCATGCACATCAGGAAAGCTGCCACAAGCAAGCGTTGTCAGCGGCAACCACAGGTGAGGCAAATACCACTGCCCTCACCTGTGATTGACAACAAAACCAAACCGCTGACAATCGCATGCGGTTGAAGAGTCACGGTCATAGCCATGGCCGTGACAATAAGTGATTATGAGGCTTTGCTTTTCTCTACTGTCTTTTTGTGCATGTTTTTTGGGGTGTTTAGGATTAGTGAGCTGTTGCCGAAGAGCGGCAGGTCTCGTATGGGGTTATTGCTAGCAAATGTGCACGTGCATGCTAATTATGTTCTGTTCTTCCTTCCTAATGCTAAGACGGATCAATCTGGGAAAGGTTCGTGGATTCGCGTGGGCAGAGTCAGGTCAGGTGATCTCTGCCCGGTGAGTATGTTGTCGCATTTCTGGAGGTACAGACCAGTCGGTGGTTCTTTGTTTTTTATTCATCAGGATCTTTTACCGCTGACCCAGTATCAGTTTCGTAGGGTGCTGTTTAAATGTCTTGGTGAATTGGGTTTGGAGAATTTTCGGTTTAATTCGCATTCCTTTAGGATCGGGGCTGCAACCACAGCAGCTTAGTTCGGCTTAGGAGCATCATTGATTAAAAGGATTGGGAGATGGTCCTCCAATCGCTTTAAGCTGTATGTTTGTCCATTTCCAGATGCCCTCTAATGCTGTTTGTTTTTCAGGTTTCCAAGGAATCACCGTATGGATCGTCGGCCATTCTTTTGTTCATTGGGCCCAGCGAAGAGCATCGGGAAGATCGTACGGTGATAACCTTTCATGGTCTACGGATGATGTCAGAGTTCATTGGAATGGGGTTAGAGGGCTGCGTTGGGAAGGTGTTATTGATGTAATTTTGGAGATGTGTTCGCTGTATCCGGACCCTGATGTGATTATTCTTCATACTGGTGGCAATGACGTGGGTAAGTTGGGTACCATGGAATTAGCCTTCAGCATGAAGCGTACTTTGGTTCGGTGGCGATTGTTTCCAGTATGTCGATTGGTCTTTTCAGAAATGGTTCCGCGTCTTTTGTGGTTGTCGTGTGCAAATCTTAAGTATCTGGATAGAATTAGGATTCGCATAAACAGAGTATTGGCAAAATTTATGCCCTTGGTTTGGGGGTTCTCGTATCGGCACGTGGACTTGGAGGGAGGTTTGCCCTGCCTGTATTTCACTGATAGTATTCACCTGTTGGCTATTGGACTTGATATACACTGCTCAAAAAAATAAAGGGAACACTTAAACAACACAATGTAACTCCAAGTCAATCACACTTCTGTGAAATCAAACTGTCCACTTAGGAAGCAACACTGAGTGACAATCAATTTCACATGCTGTTGTGAAAATGGGATAGACAACAGGTGGAAATTATAGGCAATTAGCAAGACACCCCCAATAAAGGAGTGGTTCTGCAGGTGGTCACCACAGACCACTTCTCAGTTCCTATGCTTCCTGGCTGATGTTTTGGTCACTTTTGAATGCTGGCGGTGCTTTCACTCTAGTGGTAGCATGAGACGGAGTCTACAACCCACACAAGTGGCTCAGGTAGTGCAGCTTATCCAGGATGGCACATCAATGCGAGCTGTGGCAAGAAGGTTTGCTGTGTCTGTCAGCATAGTGTCCAGAGCATGGAGGCGCTACCAGGAGACAGGCCAGTACATCAGGAGACGTGGAGGAGGCCGTAGGAGGGCAATAACCCAGCAGCAGGACCGCTACCTCCGCCTTTGTGCAAGGAGGAACAGGAGGAGCACTGCCAGAGCCCTGCAAAATGACCTCCAGCAGGCCACAAATGTGCATGTGTCTGCTCAAACGGTCAGAAACAGACTCCATGAGGGTGATATGAGGGCCCGACGTCCACAGGTGGGGGTTGTGCTTACAGCCCAACACCGTGCAGGACGTTTGGCATTTGCCAGAGAACACCAAGATTGGCAAATTCGCCACTGGCGCCCTGTGCTCTTCACAGATGAAAGCAGGTTCACACTGAGCACATGTGACAGACGTGACAGAGTCTGGAGACGCCGTGGAGAACGTTCTGCTGCCTGCAACATCCTCCAGCATGACCGGTTTGGCATTGGGTCAGTAATGGTGTGGGGTGGCATTTCTTTGGGGGGCCGCACAGCCCTCCATGTGCTCACCAGAGGTAGCCTGACTGCCATTAGGTACCGAGATGAGATCCTTAGACCCCTTGTGAGACCATATTTTGGTGCGGTTGGCCCTGGGTTCCTCCTAATGCAAGACAATGCTAGACCTCATGTGGCTGGAGTGTGTCAGCAGTTCCTGCAAGATGAAGGCATTGATGCTATGGACTGGCCCGCCCGTTCCCCAGACCTGAATCCAATTGAGCACATCTGGGACATCATGTCTCACTCTATCCACCAACGTCACGTTGCACCACAGACTGTCCAGGAGTTAGCAGATGCTTTAGTTCAGGTCTGGGAGGAGATCCCTCAGGAGACCGTCCGCCACCTCATCAGGAGCATGCACAGGCGTTGTAGGGAGGTCATACAGGCACGTGGAGGCCACACACACTACTGAGCCTCATTTTGACTTGTTTTAAGGACATTACATCAAAGTTGGATCAGCCTGTAGTGTGTTTTTCCACTTTAATTTTGAGTGTGACTCCAAATCCAGACCTCCATGGGTTGAAAAATTTGATTTCCATTTTTTTTTTTTGTGTGATTTTGTTGTCAGCACATTCAACTATGTAAAGAACAAAGTATTTCAGAAGAATATTTAATTAACTCAGATCTAGGATGTGTTATTTTTGTGTTCCCTTTATTTTTTTGAGCAGTGTATTTAATTTGGGTTTTCAGTCCATGATCGAGGTAGCTATGGGTGGGGTGGGGCCCATGCCTCATGTTTAGTCGGCATGGTCCGGTGGGGTAAAGTCGCTCACTGAAATGGTGAGCGGACGAATTATTATGGTATTTAGGCCGAGCTTATGGCTGGTCTAATCTGTGGTATTAAGCTAGATGGTCTGAGCTTATGGCTGGGCCATTATTTGGTTATTAAAGGGTTTCTGTCACCCCGCAAAACTCTTTTTTTTTTTTTTGGATAGTTAGATTCCTCATAGTGCGATATAGGAGAATATAATGTTCTTACTTACTTTCATGCGGCCGATTCTTTATAAAATGAACTTTTATAATATGTAAATGAGGGCTCTACCAGCAAGTAGGGCGTCTACTTGCTGGTAGCTGCTGCAGAAATCCGCCCCCTCGCCGTGTTGATTGACAGGGCCAGCCGTGATCTCCTCCTCCGGCCGGCCCTGTCAGTAATTCAAAAATCGCGCGCCTCGCGTCATTCGGCGCAGGCGCTCTGAGATGAGGAGGCTCGTCTCCTCAGCACTCCCTCAGTGCGCCTGCGCCGATGACGTCTTCTCTTTCGGTGATGTCATCGGCGCAGGCACACTGAGGGAGTGCTGAGGATACGAGCCTCCTCATCTCAGAGCGCCTGCGCCGAATGACGCGAGGCGCGCGATTTTTGAATTACTGACAGGGCCAGCTGGAGGAGGAGATCACGGCTGGCCCTGTCAATCAACACGGCGAGGGGGCAGATTTCTGCAGCAGCTACCAGCAAGTAGACGCCCTACTTGCTGGTAGAGCCCTCATTTACATATTATAAAAGTTCGTTTTATAAAGAATCGGCCGCATGAAAGTAAGTAAGAGCATTATATTCTCCTATATCGCACTATGAAGAATCTAACTATCCAAAAAAAAAAAAATGAGTTTTGCGGGGTGACAGAAACCCTTTAAGTTATATTGGTACATGGTTTTAATGTTTATTTGGTTTAAGCTGTTCTTTAATAAAGCTGGTGGTGGTCAAAATCTTCCACCATATAAAGTGTCCACGTGTCTTATTTATTTATGTTTGATTTGGGGTTGTTGGTAAAGAAGGGTGTTGGTGTATGTAGGGTGGTTATGATCTATAATCCCATGAGTTGTCCAATGTTGTCCACATTGATGGCCTATTCTCAGGACAGTCCTTCAATATCTGGGGGGCGACAACCCAGCTGTTATCTTGTAGCACTGATACTTGTAGAGCTGATTACTGCAGTACTACTGCCATTACTTCACTGGGAGCAGTGCTGCAGTAAGCAGCTCCATCCACTGTCCTTCCAGCAGCACTCCAAAACAGCTGATCAGTGCTGGACCCCACTGACCAAATATAGGCCATCGATATTAAAAGATTGGGCAACAAACCCTAACTCCAGTCAGCACCTCAAAGTTCAGATGTACCGTATTCCTCTCTCCAAAATCAGACTCACAGGGGACCAAGAAGTTCAAATATTAGGATATGTTTGATATGAGTTCTTGTAGGCAAAATTATCTATTTCTTGACTCTTTAAATCTACTGTCAGAAAAATACCAGTTACCACATCTAAGGGTACTTTCACACTAGCGTTTTTCTTTTCCGGCGCTGAGTTCCGTCCTAGGGGCTCAAATCCGGAAAAACTGATCAGTTTTATCCTAATGCAATCTGAATGGAGAGCAATCCGTTCAGGATGCATCAGGATGTCTTCAGTTCAGTCTTTTTGATTGATCAGGCTTTTCAGAAAACCGTAGCATGTTGTATTTTTACCTCCGGCCAAAAATCCTGAACACTTTGACTGAACGCCGGATCCGGTCTTTTTCCCATTGACTTGCATTAACGCCGGATCCGGCGCCGTGTGTTCAGTCAAACCGGATCTGGCTTTTGCATGTTAAACCCGAAAAATGTGGATAAAAAGTTAAAGTCCATAAATGGCGGATCCGTTTTTTCCAATGCATTTTTTCATTGTGATCAAAATCCTGATCAGGATTCAAATGTAATCCGTTTTTACACGTTTTTCCGGATCCGGCGGGCAGTTCCGGTGTCGGAATTGAACGCCGGATTTAAACAACGCTAGTGTGAAAGTAGCCTTACCTTCCATGTTACATACAGGCACGTGCAAAGTGATGACCTCAACAGAAGGAAACCCCAATGATTTCTTTCCAGGAACTCTGCCAATATGACACTGGGTGAGTGGGAGCTATTGCCCAGTAATACCTTCAATATTGGGGTTTTGGGAAGATTCAGACTGTGAGACATAGTCATACAGAAAGATCCAGTGCACCAGATACATTCAGCATCCCAAATACCGCATGCCTCATCCCTCTACACAAAGGCACATGAGCCAATGACGCTGTTAAAGAGGAATATTGTAAAGCTTGATGACGAAGCTACAGAAATATGAGAGGGCGATAGAAAACATGAATATACTGTACTTTCTCCCTATGGTGCTTTTATGAGACAGGGGATTGCAGTTATTAATGGATGCTGAGACTGATTTATATATGCATATAATGTTACCTGTCATCATACATAGGACTGCACATGCAGCATCATCAGCAAAAAATGTAACTTCAAGCATCTGTCTATATGTGGCTGGTTATCTCTCCATCTATATCTATCTATCTATCTACACAGATTGCATAGATGTTCCACAGCTGAATGTGCTATTGGTTTATCTGTTAACGTACAGAGTAATGACAACTTCACGTAGCCCTATAGAAAAGCATAGAATACACAACATTACAACCAACACTGACACAAGCTGAGCCTGCTCTCTATATACCTACATGGAGCTGAGCCTGCTCTCTATATACCTACATGAAGCTGAACCTGCTCTCTATATCCCTACATGGAGCTGAGCATACTCTCTATATACCTATATGGAGCAGAGCCTGCTCTCTATATACCTACATGGATAGGGATGAGCTGAGCCTGCTCTCTATATACCTACATGAAGCTAAACCTGCTCTCTATATCCCTACATGGAGCTGAGTATGCTCTCTATATATCTATATGGAGCTGAGCCTGCTCTCTATATACCTACATGGAGCTGAGCCTGCTCTCTATAAACCTACATGGAGCTGAGCCTGCTCTCTATATACCTACATGAAGCTGAACCTGCTCTCTATATCCCTACATGGAGCTGAGCATGCTCTCTATATACCTATATGGAGCTGAGCCTGCTCTCTATATACCTACATGGAGCTGAGCCTGCTCTCTATATACCTACATGGAGCTTAGCATGCTCTCTATATACCTATATGGAGCAGAGCCTGCTCTCTATATACCTACATGGAGCTGAGCCTGCTCTCTATATACCTACATGAAGCTGAACCTGCTCTCTATATCCCTACATGGAGCTGAGCATGCTCTCTATATATCTATATGGAGCTGAGCCTGCTCTCTATATACCTACATTGAGCTGAGCCTGCTCTCTATAAACCTACATGGATCTGAGCCTGCTTTCTATATACCTACATGAAGCTGAACCTGCTCTCTATATCCCTACATGGAGCTGAGCATGCTCTCTATATACCTACATGGAGCTGAGCCTGCTCTATATACCTACATGAAGCTGAACCTGCTCTCTATATCCCTACATGGAGCTGAGCATGCTCTCTATATACCTATATGGATCTGAGCCTGCTCTCTATATACCTATATGGAGCTGAGCCTGCTCTCTATATACCTACATGAAGCTGAACCTGCTCTCTATATCCCTACATGGAGCTGAGCATGCTCTCTATATACCTATATGGAGCTGAGCCTGCTCTCTATATACCTACATGAAGCTGAACCTGCTCTCTATATCCCTACATGGAGCTGAGCATGCTCTCTATATACCTACATGAAGCTGATCCTGCTCTCTATATCCCTACATGGAGCTGAGCATGCTCTCTATATACCTATATGGAGCTGAGCCTGCTCTCTATATACCTACATGAAGTTGAACCTGCTCTCTATATCCCTACATGGAGCTGAGCATGCTCTCTATATATCTATATGGAGCTGAGCCTGCTCTCTATATACCTACATGGAGCTGAGCCTGCTCTCTATAAACCTACATGGATCTGAGCCTGCTTTCTATATACCTACATGAAGCTGAACCTGCTCTCTATATCCCTACATGGAGCTGAGCATGCTCTCTATATACCTACATGGAGCTGAGCCTGCTCTATATACCTACATGAAGCTGAACCTGCTCTCTATATCCCTACATGGAGCTGAGCATGCTCTCTATATACCTATATGGAGCTGAGCCTGCTCTCTATATACCTATATGGAGCTGAGCCTGCTCTCTATATACCTACATGAAGCTGAACCTGCTCTCTATATCCCTACATGAAGCTGAGCATGCTCTCTATATACCTACATGGAGCTGAGCCTGCCCTCTATATACCTACATGAAGCTGAACCTGCTCTCTATATCCCTACATGGAGCTGAGCATGCTCTCTATATACCTATATGGAGCAGAGCCTGCTCTCTATATACCTACATGGAGCTGAGCCTGCTCTCTATATACCTACATGAAGCTGAACCTGCTCTCTATATCCCTACATGAAGCTGAGCATGCTCTCTATATACCTACATGGAGCTGAGCCTGCTCTCTATATACCTACATGAAGCTGAACCTGCTCTCTATATCCCTACATGGAGCTGAGCATGCTCTCTATATACCTACATGGAGCTGAGCCTGCTCTCTATATACCTACATGAAGCTGAACCTGCTCTCTATATCCCTACATGGAGCTGAGCATGCTCTCTATATACCTATATGGAGCTGAGCCTGCTCTCTATATACCTACATGAAGCTGAACCTGCTCTCTATAGCCCTACATGGAGCTGAGCATGCTCTCTATATATCTATATGGCGCTGAGCCTGCTCTCTATATACCTACATGGAGCTGAGCCTGCTCTCTATATACCTACATGGAGCTGAGCCTGCTCTCTACATGGAGCTGAGCCTGTAGGTACATGAAGCTAAACCTGCTCTCTATATCCCTACATGGAGCTGAGCATGCTCTCTATATATCTATATGGAGCTGAGCACGCTCTATATACACCTACATGGAGCTGAGCCTGCTCTCTATAAACCTACATGGAGCTGAGCCTGCTCTCTATATACCTACATGTAGCTGAACCTGCTCTCTCTATCCCTACATGGAGCTGAGCATGCTCTCTATATACCTACATGAGGCTGAGCCTGCTCTCTATATACCTACATGGAGCTGAGCCTGCTCTCTATATACCTACATGGAGCTGAGCCTGCTCTCTATATACCTACATGAAGCTGAACCTGCTCTCTATATCCCTACATGGAGCTGAGCATGCTCTCTATATACCTACATGAGGCTGAGCCTGCTCTCTATATACCTACATGGAGCTGAGCCTGCTCTCTATATACCTACATGGAGCTGAGCCTGCTCTCTATATACCTACATGAAGCTAAACCTGCTCTCTATGTCCATACATGGAGCTGAGTATGCTCTCTATATACCTACATGAGGCTGAGCCTGCTCTCTATATACCTACATGGAGGGTACACATACAATGAGCATAGACCATTAGTGCTCCCCATAGGAATCGGCTTCTATAGTGGGCGCATACCCATTACAACTACAGGCTAGAGGTGAGGTAAGGAAGACCACCAGCATGCAGGCTCTTACCCACAAGCAGCCAGATGGAGCCACCAGACACGATGAGGAAGGTGAGCATGTCTCCGCGTGCCGGCTACAACATGGACCACTCCGGCTGGAGAAGGGACTGCAGTGAGCGGCGGGCGGGGCCGCAGCAGGGCAGTATTTTTAGCACCCCTCCTTGTGGGACCTCCTGCAGAATGATGCTGCTTCCCACCTCACGGCTCCTCCTGCTGCAGTGATCCTGCCAGCACGTGTATGGTGCACGGCAGTAACCTCTCTGCCCACCACCGTCTACCAGCCATGGGGACTGCAGGCTTCTGCCGCATTCAGGGTAAAGCTGCCATTTGCAGTTTCTCAGCATCTTCTAAGATGGCTAAAATATCCGAAGGAATTCAGGAGCTGACGCCATAGCTGCTGTCACCATCGGCTTTGTCAGCTGCCTTTACATTGGGAAGCCGGCATCCTCCTGTCACATTCTCTCCACCCTCTGCTGCTACCCAGGACCATGGTGAGATGACCAGGAGGTCCCCTCCCGCACCTAAGCCTTTATTGTTACAGGATCTATTTAGGTCTGCAGTGGATGCTGTCCCTGACACCAGCACCAGTTCAGTGTTAGCAGATAGGGTTAATGTGTCTCATGCTGCTGCTTCTAATGCTAATGAACATGTTGTCCCCCAGCCTGCTGCTTCCCCTAGACCAGTGATGGCGAACCTATGGCACGGGTGCCAGAGGCGGCACTCAGAGCCCTCTCTGTGGGCACCCGCGCCTTGGAAAAAGTCTATGGCGTACCAATATGCTTTAGACATTTCCTGCCACTCATCAGCACAGGACGCACTATGAACAGCACAGGCAGCACATTGAATGTAGGCTATTATAGCTAAATGATAAAGTACATGGAAGATATACTATATTGGTATTCAGGTTAAATTGCTGTGTTGGCACTTTGCGATAAATAAGTGGGTATTTGGTTGCAGTTTGGGCACTCGGTCTCTAAAAGGTTCACCATCACTGCCCTAGACCCTCTGGTGTTAGTGAGACTTGTTTAACCCCTTAGGACCCAGCCATTTTTCACCTTAAAGGGATTCTGTCACCAAGTTTTGGGCTATAGAGCTAGATCGCCACTAGCATGTCCGCAATATACCTGTCCTATTGGGCTGTGTGCTTTTATTTTCTTTAAAAAAGGATTTTAGAGATATGTAAATTAGTCTTGTATGTGTCCAAGGGGCTGTACGAACCTTCCTGGAGCCCAGCCACGCCCGCCTGTGAAGGAGCCTAGCACCGCCTATGTCCTCCGAATCTCCTCCTTTCATCAACGATAGATTGCCGTAATCTCGCAATGCGCGAGCTCGCGCATGCGCAGTGCCGGTATAGTGTTCCTTCGCTGTGCTGGCATCAGCCTCAGGGAAAGAACTGCGCATGCGCGAGCTCGCGCATCGCGAGATTACGGCAATCTATGATAAAAGGAGGAGATTTGGAGGACATAGGCGGTGCTGGGCTCCTTCACAGGCGGGCGTGACTGGGCTCCAGGAAGGTTCGTACAGCCCCTTGGACACATACAAGACAAATTTACATATCTCTAAAATCCTTTTTTAACCACCTCCCGACCGCCTAACGCACGGATGCGTCCGGAAGGTGGTTGATTCATTCCTCCTAGACGCATCCGTGCGTCATCTCGCGAGACGCGAGATTTCGGTCAGAGCCGGCCCGCTCATGCGCATCGCGGGCCGGCAAAAGTTAAAGGAGTATTTTGTCAGCAACCTGCCAGCCAATGATCGTGGCTGGCAGGTTGCTGATTTTTAAAAAATCGAATCACAAGCCATATAACAGATCATATTAGTAAATATGATCTGTTATATGGCTTGTCTGCTCCTCTGCTGGTCCTTTTCGTCGGTTGGATCCAGCAGAGGAGCAGAGATCACAGTGAGTAGCACCAACAGTACACTTTAGCCCCAGATCACCCCCTGCACCCCAATTAACCCTTTGATCACCCCTTTGATCGCCCCTGTCAATCACTAGTGAAAGTAAAAAAGTGATCAGTGTAAACTGTCACTTTTTTTTTTCACTGGTATTGGCTGTTAGGTTTTAGGGATAGTTTAGGCCCCTTGGTTAGGTAGTTTAGGGATCAGTTAGCGCCCAGCCCACCGCACCGCAGTCACTTATTCGCTGTTTAGCGTATCGCTAATCAGCATTTGTACTTTTATAGTATCTGTAAGTGATCAAAACTGATCACGGTCAGATCTATAATAGTATTAGTGTCACTTTAGTTCGCCCCCTCCACCCAAAACGCAGTGTTTGCCCGATCAGGCCTGATCGGTCGCCCACACGTGCGTTCACCCACGCCCGCCCCACCGCAGTGACAAAAAATTATTATTTTTTTATCACTGCACATTCACTTTACACGCGCTGCGGCGATAAAAAAATCAGTTTTGATATTTTTTATCAACCGCAGCGGCCTCCGGTACTTCGCTAGCCTCCCATTTGTAAGACAGGCTTGCTTTTTTTTCTTAGGTAGTCTCAGGGAATACCCCTAAATTTAGTTGCCCAAATGTCAAACAGGGGGTATTCTTCTGAAGAGGCCTACAGGATTCTGACCCAGTCGGATGAGGAATGGGAACCCTCATCTGATGAATCTAGCGGGTCAGAATATGAACCTGTAGAAAGCAGTGGCTCTCTGACCCAAAGTTCGGACGAGGAGGCTGAGGTCCCTGATAGCACCAGGCGTACCCGGCCCCGTGTCGCTAGACCACAGGTTGCGCAGGATCCACTTCAAGAGCAGCAGAGTGGGGCTGGCGCTGTCGGATCACGTGGTGAGGCATACACCAGCAGCGCAGCCCTTCCTGGACCTAGTACCAGCACTGCCGTACAACATGGTGAAGTAGCGAGCACCAGAAAGGCAGTTGAAGCTGGTACGGTGGCACGTGCAGTAGTTACCCCGTCGCAGCCACCGCACAGACAGGCCCGTAGAGCCCATAGAATCCCTGAGGTGCTGGCAAACCCTGATTGGCAGTCACCAACTTCAGCCGCACCATTAGTTCCCCCTTTCACCGCCCAGTCTGGAGTTCGGGTTGAGACGGCTCAGATCGGTTCGGCCCTGGGATTTTTCGAGCTGTTCTTGACTGTGGAGCTCTTAGACTTAGTTGTGGCAGAAACAAATCGGTATGCCACACAATTTATAACCGCCAACCCGGGAAGCTTTTATGCCCAGCCTTTCCGGTGGAAACCAGTCCAAGTTTCCGAAATTAAAATATTTCTGGGCCCTCTCCTCAACATGGGTCTAACTAAAAAGCATGAATTGCGGTCATATTGGTCCACAAACCCAATTCATCACATGCCCATGTTCTCTGCTGCTATGTCCAGGACACGATTTGAGACCATCCTGCGTTTCCTGCACTTTAGCGACAACACCACCTCCCGTCCCAGAGGCCACCCAGCTTTTGACCGGCTCCACAAAATTTGGCCCCTCATAGACCATTTCAACCAGAAATTTGCAGATTTGTATACCCCAGAGCAAAACATCTGCATAGACGAGTCCCTAATACATTTTACCGGGCGCCTTGGCTTCAAACAATACATCCCAAGCAAGCGTGCCCGGTATGGGGTCAAATTGTATAAGCTCTGTGAAAGGGCCACAGGCTATACCCACAAATTTTGTGTCTATGAGGGAAAGGTCAGACCCTGGAGCCGGTCGGTTGCCCTGACTACCTGGGGAGCAGTGGGAAGACAGTCTGGGACTTGGTGTCACCCTTATTCGGCAAGGGGTACCATCTTTATGTGGACAATTTCTACACAAGTGTGGCCCTCTTTAGGCATTTGTTTCTAGAACAGATTTGCGCCTGTGGCACCGTGCGACCTAGTCGCCGGGGCTTCCCCCAACGGCTCGATACCACCCGTCTTGCAAGGGGGGAGAGGGCTGCCTTGTGTAACGAAGAACTGCTCGCGGTGAAATGGAGAGACAAGCGTGACGTTTACATGCTCTCCTCCATTCACGCAGACACGACAATCCAAATTGAGCGAGCAACCCGTGTCATTGAAAAGCCCCTCTCAGTCCACGACTATAATGCGCTCATGGGAGGGGTGGACTTCAATGACCAGATGTTGTCTCCGTATTTAGTGTCCCGCAGAACCAGACGCTGGTATAAGAAGGTGTCTGTATATTTGATTCAATTGGCTCTGTATAATAGTTTTGTTCTCTACAGTAAGGCTGGGAGAACACGATCCTTCCTCAAATTTCAGGAAGAGATCATCGAGAACCTCCTGTATCCAGAAGGTTCCGTGGCCCCATCCACCAGTGTAGTTAGCCGTCTACTCGAGCGACATTTCCCCAATGTCGTTGCCGATACCTCAACCCAACCGTCACCCCGAAAAAGATGTCGTGTCTGTAGCAGGAGTCGAATAAGGCGTGACACCCGCTATTTCTGTCCTGACTGTCCTGACCACCCTGCCCTATGCTTAGGGGAGTGTTTCCGGAAGTACCACACACAGGTACACCTAGCATAGGGATCACATCTCACCAGGACAGGCACACAGGGCTATTAGGGCCCATTCACTCACAGCTGCTGCAAACGTCTCCTTTCACCTGGGACAAAGTGCATAACGCACTTCGCCACATCTTTGGGCGATTTGCGCTTTGCACATTGACCCATGGGGAAGGAGAGGTTTTTTTCTATAAAGGTAAAAAAAAAAAAAAAAAAAACACCAGTAAGCAAAAAGGTTAATGTTCAGTTCAAAAATTTAAAGTTTATATGTTCTGTTCCAGAGTTAATAAAATGATTGCGTTGCGGCCTGTTTTTTTTTTTTTTTTTTTTTACCTTCCAGGTGGACCAACCAATCGACTAGCTGCAGCACTGATGTGCATTCTGACAGAAGCATTGCGCTGCTGTCAGATTACACGCAAGTCGGTGTATGCGGCGCTGCAAGACGAGATTTCTCCTCTGCAGTAAAAGATACGTTTGCCAAGGCATATGAGCTGAGGAGGTGGCGGTGTTCCTATGCTTTGGCAAACACTTTGTATATAAAAAATAAAAAAAAATAAAAAAATCCCGGCAATGATTTATTCATCCACATTGATTGATGTGAATGGAGAAATCTGGTTTGCCAGGGCATACGAGCTAAGTGGGTATGGATGTTGGGCGGAGCTCCTATGTCCTGGCAGACGCCTTTCCCCTCCTTTTTTTTTTGGCAGAGATTTTTTCATCCACATTGATCGATGCGAATGAAGAAATCTGTGCCGTTCATTTTTTTCTTTCAGCCCAGAGGCTGAAGGGAAAAAAAAAATCTCATTATCTGTATGCTCAATATAAGGAGAATAGCAGAAACTCCTAATGCTGGCCATACATGTAATGATTGCGGAGACCCTCAAATGCCAGGGCAGTACAAACACCCCACAACTGACCCCATTTTGGAAAGAAGACACCCCAAGGTATTCGCTGAGGGGCATATTGAGTCCATGAAAGATTTAAATTTTTGTCCCAAGTTAGCGGAAAGTGAGACTTTGTGAGAAAAAACCAAAAAAAATCAATTTCCGCTAACTTATGCCAAAAAAAAAAATTTCGATGAACTCGCCAGGCCCCTCATTGAATACCTTGGGGTGTCTTCTTTCCAAAATGGGGTCACATGTGGGGTATTTATACTGCCCTGGCTTTTTAGGGGCCCTAAAGCGTGAGAAGAAGTCTGGGATCCAAATGTCTAAAAATGCCCTCCTAAAAGGAATTTGGGCACCTTTGTGCATCTAGGCTGCAAAAAAGTGTCACACATGTGGTATCGCCGTACTCAGGAGAAGTTGGGGAATGTGTTTTGGGGTGTCATTTTACATATACCCATGCTGGGTGAGAGAAATATCTTGGTTAAATGCCAACTTTGTATAAAAAAATTGGAAAAGTTGTCTTTTGCCAAGATATTTCTCTCACCCAGCATGGGTATATGTAAAATGACACCCCAAAACACATTGCCCAACTTCTCCTGAGTACGGAGATACCACATGTGTGACACTTTTTTGCAGCCTAGGTGGGCAAAGGGGGCCACATTCCAAAGAGCACCTTTCGGATTTCACCGGTCATTTTTTACACATTTTGATTTCAAACTTCTTACCACACATTTGGGCCCCTAGAATGCCAGGGCAGTATAACTACCCCACAAGTGACCCCATTTTGGAAAGAAGACACCCCAAGATATTCGCTGATGGGCATAGTGAGTTCATGGAAGTTTTTATTTTTTGTCACAAGTTAGTGGAATATGAGACTTTGTAAGAAAAAAAAAAATCAAAAAAAGAAATCATCATTTTCCGCTAACTTGTGACAAAAAATAAAAAATTCTAGGAACTCGCCATGCCCCTCACGGAATACCTTGGGGTGTCTTCTTTCCAAAATGGGGTCACTTGTGGGGTAGTTATACTGCCCTGGCATTCTAGGGGCCCAAATGTGTGGTAAGAAGTTTGAAATCAAAATGTGTAAAAAATGACCGGTGAAATCCGAAAGGTGCTCTTTGGAATGTGGGCCCCTTTGCCCACCTAGGCTGCAAAAAAGTGTCACACATTTGGTATCTCTGTACTCAGGAGAAGTTGGGCAATGTGTTTTGGGGTGTCATTTTACATATACCCATGCTGGGTGAGAGAAATATCTTGGCAAAAGACAACTTTTCCAATTTTTTTATACAAAGTTGGCATTTGACCAAGATATTTATCTCACCCAGCATGGGTATATGTAAAATGACACCCCAACACACATTCCCCAACTTCTCCTGAGTACGGCGATACCACATGTGTGGCACTTTTTTGCAGCCTAGGTGGGCAAAGGGGCCCACATTCCAAAGAGCACCTTTCGGATTTCACCGGCCATTTTTTACAGATTTTGATTTCAAACTACTTACCACACATTTGGGCCCCTAGAATGCCAGGGCAGTATAACTACCCCACAAGTGACCCCATTTTGGAAAGAAGACACCCCAAGGTATTCGCTGATGGGCATAGTGAGTTCATAGAAATTTTTATTTTTTGTCACAAGTTAGTGGAATATGAGACTTTGTAAGAAAAAAAAAATCATCATTTTCCACTAACTTGTGACAAAAAATAAAAAGTTCTATGAACTCACTATGCCCATCAGCGAATACCTTAGGGTGTCTACTTTCCGAAATGGGGTCATTTGTGGGGTGTTTGTACTGTCTGGGCATTGTAGAACCTCAGGAAACATGACAGGTGCTCAGAAAGTCAGAGCTGCTTCAAAAAGCGGAAATTCACATTTTTGTACCATAGTTTGTAAACGCTATAACTTTTACCCAAACCATTTTTTTTTTTTTACCCAAACATTTTTTTTTATCAAAGACATGTAGAACAATAAATTTTGAGAAAAATTTATATATGGATGTCGGGTTTTTTACAAAATTTTACAACTGAAAGTGAAAAATGTAATTTTTTTGCAAAAAAATCGTTAAATTTCGATTAATAACAAAAAAAGTAAAAATGTCAGCAGCAATGTAATACCACCAAATGAAAGCTCTATTAGTGAGAAGAAAAGGAGGTAAAATTCATTTGGGTGGTAAGTTGCATGACCGAGCAATAAACGGTCAAAGTAGTGTAGGTCAGAAGTGTAAAAAGTGGCCTGGTCATTAAGGGTGTTTAAGCTATAGGGGCTGAGGTGGTTAAAGAAAATAAAAGCACACAGCCCAATAGGACAGGTATATTGCGGACATGCTAGCGGCGATCTAGCCGTGCATGTCCGCAGCTCTATAGTCCAAAACTTGGTGACAGAATCCCTTTAACCCCTTAAGGACTCAGCCCTCTTTCACCTATAGGACTTTACCATTTTTTGCAAATCTGACCAGTGTCACTTTAAGTGCTGATAACTTTAAAACGCTTTGACTTATCCAGGCCATTCTGAGATTGTTTTTTCGTCACATATTGTACTTCATGACACTGGTAAAATGAAGTAAAAAAAAATATTTTTTATTTATAAAAAAATACAAAATTTCAATTTCTCTACTTCTATAATACATAGTAATACCTCCAAAAATAGTTATTACTTTACATTCCCCATATGTCTACTTTATGTTTGGATCATTTTGTGAATGATATTTTATTTTCTGGGGATCTTAGGCCTCTTTCACACTTGCGTTGTCCGGATCCGTCGTGCACTCCATTTGCCGGAGGTGCCCGCCGGATCCGTAACACCGCAAGTGAACTGAAAGCATTTGAAGACGGATCCGTCTTCAAAATGCGTTCAGTGTTACTATGGCACCCAGGACGCTATTAAAGTCCTGGTTGCCATAGTAGTAGTGGGGAGCGGGGGAGCAGTATACTTACAGTCCGTGCGGCTCCCGGGGCGCTCCAGAATGACGTCAGAGCGCCCCATGCGCATGGATGACGTGATCCATGCGACACGTCATCCATGCACGTGGGGCGCCCTGACGTCACTCTGAAGCGCCCCGGGAGCCGCACGGACGGTAATTATACTGCTCCCCCGCTCCCCACTACACTTTACCATGGCAAACAGGACTTTAGCGTCCTGGAAGCCATGGTAACCATTCAGAAAAAGCTAAACGTCGGATCCGGTAATGCGCCGAAACGACTTTTAACTTAAGGCCGGATCCGGATTAATGCCTTTCAATGGGCAATAATTCCGGATCCGGCCTTGCGGCAAGTGTTCAGGATTTTTGGCCGGAGCAAAAAGCGCAGCATGCTGCGGTATTTTCTCCGGCCAAAAAACGTTCCGTTCCGGAACTGAAGGCATCCTGATGCATCCTGAACGGATTTCTCTCCATTCAGAATGCATTGGGATAATCCTCATCAGGATTCTTCCGGCATAGAGCCCCGACGACGGAACTCTATGCCGGAACAGAACAACGCAAGTGTGAAAGAGCCCTTAGAAGTTTAGAAGCAAATCTTGAAATTTTTCAGAAATTTTCAAAAATCTAATTTTTCGGGAACAGTTCAGGTCTGAAGTCACTTTGCGAGGCTTACATAATAGAAACCACCCAAAAATGACCCCATTCTATAAACTACACCCCTCAAGGTATTCAAAACTGATTTTACAAACGTCGTTAACCCTTTAGGTGTTCCACAAGAATTAATGGAAAATAGAGATACAATTTCCAAATTTTTCTTTTTTGGCAGATTTTCCATTTTAATAATTTTTTTCCAGTTACAAAGGAAGGGTTAACAGCCAATCCAAACTCAATATTTATGGCCCTGATTCTGTAGTTTACAGAAACACCCCATATGTGGTCGTAAACCGATGTACGAGCACACGGCAGGGCGCAGAAGGAAAGGAATGCCATACGGTTTTTGGAAGGCAGATTTTGCTGGACTGTTTTTTTTTTTACACCATGTCCCATTTGAAGCCCCCCTGATGCACCCCAGAGTAGAAACCCCATAAAAGTGACCCCATCTAAGAAACGACACCCCTCAAGGTATTCAAAACTGATTTTACAAACGTCGTTAACCCTTTAGGTGTTCCACAAGAATTAAAGGGTTTCTATCACTTCGTATGCCATAATTAGCTCTCAGACACTAGCGATCCGCTAGTGTCTGCTCTGGCCAACCATCCTAATATAAGAGCTTTTTGGGCAGCCGTTTTGCTAAAAAAATAACTTTTATAAATATGCTAATGAGCCTCTAGGTGCTATGTGGGCGTCATTAGCACCTAGAGGCTCCGTCTACCTTCATACACAGCCACCGCCCAGCGCGTCCCTCCAGCCCGCCCATCTCCTGATGAATGCGATCCTCCGTGTGACGCAACGGACGAATTCTCTGCGCATGCGCAGAGAATGTCTGACCGCTTCCCTGCTCAGACATCTCCACTGCGCCTGCGCCGATGACGTCATAGTGCTCCAAGGAACAGGCGCAGTGGAGATGTCTGAGCAGGGAAGCGGTCAGACATTCTCTGCGCATGCGCCGAATACAGCCGCGCACGGCGCATGTGCGAGAATTCGTCCGTTGCGTGACCTGTCCTATTTTTTTGACTGACAACGGTTCACGGACCCATTCAAGTCAATGGGTCCGTGAAAAAACACAGATGCACACAAGATTGGCATCCGCGTTCGTGATCCATGGCCGTAGGGTACTTTCACACAGACGGATCGCAGATCCGTCTGCATAAAACCTTTTTAGAGCTGAGTTTTCACTTCGTGAAAACTCAGATCCGACAGTATATTCTAACACAGAGGCGTTCCCATAGTGATGGGGACGCTTCAAGTTAGAAAATACTAAGAGCTGTGTACATGACTGCTGCCTGGCAGCACCCGATCTCTTACAGGGGGCTGTGATCCGCACAATTAACTCCTCAGGTGCCACACCTGAGGGGTTAATTGTGCGTATCATAGCCCCCTGTAAGAGATCAGGTGCTGCCAGGCAGGAGGGGGCACACCCCCCTCCCTCCCCAGTTTTAAATTCCTTGGTGGCCAGTGTGCTCCCCCTCCCTCCCCTGTATTACATTCATTGGTGGCCAGTGCGGCCCCCCTCCCTCCCCTGTATTACTGTACATTCATTGGTGGCCAGTGCGGCCCCCCCTCCCTCCCCTGTATTACTGTACATTCATTGGTGGCCAGTGCAGCCCCCCCCCTCCCTCCCCTGTATTACTGTACATTCATTGGTGACCAGTGCGGCCCCCCCTCCCTCCCCCTCCTAATTAAAATCCCCCACCCCCCATCATTGGTGGCAGCGGAGAGTTCCGATCGGAGTCCCAGTTTAATCGCTGGGGCTCCAATCGGTAACCATGGCAACCAGGACGCTACTGCAGTCCTGGTTGCCATGGTTACTTAGCAATTTTTAGAAGCATTATACTTACCTGCGATGTCTGTGACCGGCCGGGCGCTCCTCCTACTGGTAAGTGACAGGTCTGTGCTAAGCAATGCACCGCACAGACCTTTCACTTACCAGTAGGAGGAGCGCCCAGCCGGTCACAGACAGCGAAGGTAAGTATAATGCTTTGTGACAGGATGCCCGCTGAATGATTTCAGCCGGCATCCTGTCACAATTAACCCCCACCGCGCCGCAATGTAAATTTAAACTGAGGACATACCGGTACGCCCTGAATCCTTAAGGACTCGGAAAACAGGGCGTACCGATACGCCCTAAGTCCTTAAGGGGTTAAGGACCAGGCTAACTGACATGTGTCAACTTATGT
Organism: Bufo bufo; assembly: GCF_905171765.1. Classification (NCBI taxonomy): domain Eukaryota; kingdom Metazoa; phylum Chordata; class Amphibia; order Anura; family Bufonidae; genus Bufo; species Bufo bufo. Next base: position 375,754,782 of record NC_053389.1, read on the forward strand.
GGTAATAACTTTAAAAAGCTTTTACTTATCCAAGCCATTCTGAGATTGTTTTCTCGGCACATATTGTACTTCATGATAGTCATAAATTTGAGTCAATATATTAAACCTTTATTAATGAAAAAATCCCAATTTACTAAAAATTTGGAAAAATTAGCAAATTTCCACATTTCAATTTCTCGACTTTTATAATGGTAATACTTCCAAAAATAGTTATTACTTTACATTCCCCATATTTCTACTTCATGTTTAGATCATTTTGAAAAATAATTTTTTATTTTTTTTTGGTGGGGGGGGGGGGACGTTAGAAGGCTTAGAAGTTTTAAGCAAATCTTAAAATTTTTAAGAAAACTTCCAAAACCCAATTTTTTCAGGACCAGTTCAGTTATGAAGTCACTTTCTAGGGCTTACATATTAGAAATCACCCATAAATCACCCCATTTTAGAAACGACACCCCTCAAGGTATTCAAAACTGATTTTCCAAACTTTATTAACCCTTTAGGTGCCCCGCGAGAATCAATGGAAAATGGGAATAAAATTTCACATTTTTTTAGCAGATTTAAAATTTTCATCTATTTTTTCTGCAACACGTCAAGAGTTAACAGCCAAACAAAACTCAAAATCTTTTAGCCTGAATCTGGAGTTTCCAGAAACAACCCATGTGTGCTCAAAAACGGATGTATGGGTGCACACCAGGCTTCAGAGTGTAAGAAGCGCCATATGGCTTTTGGAGAGCGGATTTAGCTGGAATGGTAATTGGGAGCTATGTCGTATATGAAGACAACCTGAGGTGGCCCTACAGTGGACACCCCCAAAAAGTGACCCCATTCCGGAAACTAGACCACTCAAGGAATATTTCAAGGTGTGTACTGAGCACTTTGACCCATCAGGCATTTCACAGAATTAGGAAACACTTGGCAGTAAAAATGAAAAATTGCATTTTTCACAAAACAGTTGCTTTACAC